>NC_081159.1:11859166-12233333 GCF_012432095.1 Onychostoma macrolepis
TAAATGTGACTGTAAGATCACAGCACTCAGACAGCACAAATCAAACCATTGTGCACACTGTGATTTGTTGTGTGATCATGTGATCAAGCAAACACACAAGTTCAAGACATAACAAGTTGCGACAGAACAAGCAATGTTGCTTAGCTGGTCTCAAGAACACCTAGTTTCAAACAAAATGTGAGTCTGAGTAATGCTTACTGACAGGTCAGAAGCTTGCATGGCTGTGCTCAGCATCAGCTGACGTTTACACACGCCATGTTACATGCTGGAAAGCGAAGAGCAACTTCCTCTGCAGGAATTCATGTTCTGTTTTCTGAATTGGAACATAGACTCAGCATATGTAACTGAGTCATGTTACTTTGCTAATCACAAGCCTTGGGTTCAGTGTGATCATAAAATATGCTGAGTATGATTTTTCCGTGGGTCAATTGGTTAATTTTTAAAGTTAACTGTTTTTTTAGTGAATACGTGTGAGATCTTGTCTTTCCAGGAATACTTGTTTGTTCATTTTTGAAGATCATCTTAATCAGTCTGATGGTGATGAAAAGGAAAAAGTAAACAAGAGTAAAGACTGAAGAGCTCAACTTAGATAAAATAATGCATTACGAAACTGAAAACTTGCTAATCAAGTACATTGTTATCAGTCATGCTTAATGTGGGATATCATGTTGTTTTCGCAGAAACTGATCTCTGACCTCATGACGTATTGATTTGTTTGCATATTGTGTCTGTCGTTGCTTGAGGTGGAGTTAAGCTAAGGGAACACACTGCCACTTCTTAAAACCCAAATTTAAAGCCAAACATTACAACTTTTTGTAGTTCCTTTTTGTCGTTTTTACTGCTCACATCTTTCTGAAGGAAAAGGCATTATATTAGGTGACAGATGTTTGATTTTAGCTGTCCAGATGGGTTTCAGTTTCCTAGAACTACTTACACTACTTCCTGTTTTCCTGTCCTCTTCTATTGAAGCACTTGTGACCTTTGCTTCCGACAATTTTTGTTTTAGATTGTTTATTTGCAAACTGTCGTAGAAATGAGTTTTTTGGATTCAGAGATGCAAGCCTAGAAAGATCATGCATACACAAAGTATCAAATATATGAAGAAGGATTGAGGTTTTGTTTATATGAATCCTGATATTATTTGACAAATTGCGATTGTCTCATAGGATGGCAGTGCCCCATATGGTGCCAGGTATGTTGGGTCGATGGTGTCTGATATACACCGTACCATTGCCTATGGTGGCATATTCATGTACCCAGCCAATGAGAAGAGTCCGAAAGGAAAGGTGAGTCGGCATGATCAATTTTATCTTGTGTTTTAAGATATTCAGGACAAACAGAGGAAACCGGTCATAAAAAAACACATCAGGTGATAGTAACATAATGAAATAATATATTGAATATGATGAACTATAACAAACTTTTATCATATTATGGTTATGGTAAAGTGTTTCAGCATATTGTTGTGTTCAGCTGACCAGTGTTATTTTATTATTATTTACATGCTGTTATAGTATTTATTAATATTTCTAATTCGCTTTAGTTTTACTTCAGTTTTAATAATTTAACTACTTCCAATTAAACTTATTATATTTATTTTATGTTGGTTAGTTTTGTTTAAGTTTTTTTTTTTTTAAGTTTAAATCTAATATTTATATTTGATTTTATTTCAGCTTTATTTCAATTAACAGTTAAGTACTGGCTTTAGTCAGTTTAGCTTCATCGCTTGTTAATCAATGATCAGTCACTAAAAACACATGTATTCCGTTTAAATACTGGACAATTTCCATTTGTATACAACACAAATTTTCACATCCACTAAGTTAGTTGGCTTTAGTTCACTAGGTCACTACGTCATAACGCATAACACTTCCATAATCCATAAGCCTCTACTGTGTTTTATACTGTAGAATACTTTATGGTTTAGAGCAGGTACAGGCAGGTCATATTCTGATAAGAGATAACCGCTCATTTCACAGCCGAGGGCTGTATGGTTCCTGATAACACATGACATGAGACTAGACTGGAACAAATACACACTATAGCATTAAAGCAGTGAGCCTGATATTATATCTGCAGTTCATGCTGCTTTTCAAGAAATGCCAGTGTACAAACTTTAGTACATATTGCCACAGTCCAGTTTCTCTGTTCTACATAGATAAGAATAAAATGAATCTATTCTGAATGAACTCAACATGTTCAATGCTTCTTAGTTGACCCAAATCCACAACTGATAAGAGAAAACTAAACATATTGGTTGTAAACTCATGGTTTAGCATAAAACGGACCCTTTGAAAAATAACTTGAAATGTGCAAATCAGCATTATGTAACTTGTAAGGTTTTCACATGTTTGATTCTCTCCAGCTAAGGCTGTTGTACGAGTGTAACCCCATAGCCTTCCTGATCGAGCAGGCCGGAGGCATCGCCACGACAGGCACCCAGCGTGTCCTGGATGTTATTCCCGAGTCACTTCACCAGAGGCTGCCCTTTGTGGTGGGATCACCAGACGATGTGGAGGAGTACTTGTCCTTTGTCAAGAAATATAAAAAGTAAAGATTTCAGTTGCGATAAGATCCTTTGAAAGCCCACAGGACATTGAGATACAAAACATCACAGTAGCTTTTTTTTTAAATAGTAGAAGCAATGCTTTTGTAAACAGAATCACATTAAATATCCAGTATTTTAAATCATTATTTTCTTTCACTTATTTCAGTTAAGATTTGCTCTGTGTCTTTTCTTCCTCACTTGTTTTATGTGAACATATTGTGCCTTCAGCAGTGTTGCTTGTTAGTTGGTAAAGTGTTTACACCCTCTTGTTCGAATAGAGCCCTCCCTATTAGTACAAGAGCCAAAACCCCAATAATCTCCACTGCGCAAGTCTTAGTTTGCTGGTTATGATGACGGCCCATGTAATGGCTACGTGCCAAGAGATAAACAAATAGGACACACTGCATTACTGGAGCAAAAGAACAGCCCTCCATGTTAATTTTCACCAGGCTACAAAGGGCATAGGGAAGGAAAAATAGAACCTTTGTGGCACTTTGTGGGAAAACCTTTTTCCCTTTAAAACACTTAAATACTTATCCTGGATATGCTGCTTAGGTTAAAGCTTTAGAAAGCATTACTGTAAATACAGAACCATTCAATCATAACAAACTTCCCATTTATGTAGGTTGATACACTACTTTTGATTTCTGTTTGCTCATCTCAGTCAACAAAACATGAGGTGATGGGAATAAATGTTTTGGAGCCGATAATATATTTGACTATAAATATAGGTTGGATAGTTTTTGAAAAGTTTCAAGGTTGCAATTATTTGATAAATTAATATTATTAGAACCTTTTTGTTATAGATTTTAAAACGTTATTACTGTGATGGCAGTTTTCATGCAGTCTTCAGTGTCACACGAGCCTTCAGAAATCATTCTAATATGCTGATTTGGTGTTCAAGAAACATTTCTTATTGTGCGGTTTAATTTTATTTTTGGAAACAGATTTTTTTCCCAAAACCCCAATAATCTCCACTGCACAAGTCTTAGTTTGCTGGTTATGATGACGGCCCATGTACAGCATTTATTTAGAATAGAAACCTTTTGTAACAAATGTTTTACTGTAGCCTTTTCACAGTAGTGTACATCATTATAACCCGTTTTAAGTGCAAGATAAAAAAACTAATAGAAGAATATAAATAAAAAAAACAGAATAGTTAAATTGTTTAAAGTTTTATTGATCATACAGAATGTTGAAATAAAAAACACATTTGTACAGTTAGACACTGAAGAATATGTATTTACATTGAGGCAAAAATCAACTAAATCAGTGACATTAAAATGACCAAACAAAATTGCATGAATTCCCTAAAATAGTGTCACAATACCTAGAGCTTGAGGTTTCTCTCTCAGTCTCAACCTGGCTGTGAGACACAGTCACCTGTGTCAACGGACTGCTTATTCACTACACTAGTAGGTTTCAGTGAACCACTCAGACACTAATGTGACCTTCTGCTACCATGTCTTGATACTGGAGGCATCCTTCTTAGACGAGAGGGTAGCTAGCAGCTGTAGCAATACCACAGTGGTTGTGTCTGTCCTTGGCCATGTAGATATATCCTTTATCACCCCAGTTCTCACTCCAGCTAGAATACAGAAAACGCACATTAGGTTAAAAACACTGGCTTTAAACGTTGCCCATTCATAATTTTAGAGTATAAATGATCTTCTTACCTGTTCTTGACAATCCAATACTTCTTTCCATCAACATCCTCACCCTCAAAACCATAACCAACAGCAAGAACGCCATGGTCTAGCTCCTCACTGCTGCAGTCTTTCTCATAGTAGATGCCTAACAAGAAATATACATCCATTAGAGCACGTCAATGGGCATCTTCACTTAGCTGGCTTACAATGAAAGGAAAGGATGTGATGTGTGGCCCATACTCGGAATTTGTGCTCTGCATTTTACCCATCCAAGTGCACACACACACATACTGTGAACACACACCCAGAACAGTGGGATTTAACAACTACCATTAACAACTAATGGTGACAAATATACATACCTGACTGGTAGAACTGGAAAGACTCGTGTCCGGCGTCAATAGCCACAGATACTGGCCCCACAGCAACTATAGCCTTCATTAGAGCATGTTCCTTTCCACTGGGAATGTCAACGAATCCAGTGTCATTAGCTGCGCTGTATTTGGGATCATAATGGCAGGGCTGATCATCCTGAAAATGATAAGAAGCATGTGTATTATGGCAATCCTTCATATAATTAATCAGTATAATGTCATAGGAATAAAAGGTAAGGTAACTTACAGTTCCCAAATAGGGGTAGGACTCCTCGGAGTCCAGACCGCTCTGGTCCTTGATGTACTGGAAGGCCTGGTCCATGAGACCTCCGTTACAGCCCTCGTTGCCTTCAGGACGGGAGCAGTCCACCAGGTTCTGCTCACTCAGAGACACCAGTTCTCCTGTCTTCCTGAACATCTGACCCTCCATGGCTCCAGTAGTGCTGAAGGCCCAGCAAGAACCACACTCACCCTGCAAATACCACATTTGAAACCAGTTATCAACCAGTTGGCTTCAAGATGACTTAAGATAAAACAAGCATCAAAATAAGCTACAAGTAAAAATCTAAATATTTCTCATTTTGATTCTCCTCTTCAACATGTTTTTTTCTTTAAAAGAACATTGAAAACTTGGATATACGAGGTTTCTAAACCTGAAAAAGTTAAAATCTTAAAACACCATGGCTATTTTATTATGAATATACATTTTACTAGTTATATGTAAAATAAAAATACAACTTATGTAACCACGAAATTAAAAATAGTAACTATTTAAAAATTAATTTACATAAGAGATACCATAGATTAAAACAGGTTTTGAAAACTAGGGCTAGGGGGCCTTTTAATATTGTTGCACACAATGCAAAATGGTTTATTTGTAACATGTTTTCCTGGTGTATATTCGAAAATGGTCTCGCTGTGGTCTCACACATATCATATACATCCATTTCCAAAATGGTTAGAACATTTTTTTCCCCCTATGGAATTTAAATACATTTATTCAAAGTGATTTGCTTTACAGTCAAGGTACACATTTTGTTAGTCCTTGCTTTCTCTGGAAATCAAACCCATGACCTTGACATCACTATTGCCGTGCTCTGCTGTTTGAGCTACAAGGCATATTCAAAAGGCATCGTTTTTCTAGAATTTTTTTTTTTTTTTTTAAATACGAGCAACTATCTCACCTGATCTTTCACGGGAGTCACGTATCCCTTTTCTCTCCAATCCAACTTGTTTGGGACCTCCAGGAAATTGGGCTCCATGAAGAGAGATCCTCTGAATCGTCTCTCGGTCTTGTGTTTGTAGCCATTCATCACCTGCCTGAACTCCTCATGAGTCTGTAGATATAGAATAGTTTGAAAGCTGAAGGAATTTCATAAATCAATACGCAAACACCTCAAATGAAGTTCTTCTGCAGTCTTACCATATCACCAAAGTGGTTCATTCCGAGTCTGTAAGTGTGTTTGCCCATGGAGTGCTCAAGATTGTGCATTTCGATCTTTTTCAAGTTTTTCTCCCAGACCATTCGCCTCCACCCCTCCTCCTTCTGTGTTGAAAGAGATAACACTGAGTTCCACTTCTTACTCCTTTTTCAAATTGTTAATGTAAATTTTAACACTTACTTCATGGTATTTTTTACTGTGCCAGTTCTTCCACTGCTCCCAATGGTCGTCTAACTGCTTGTCCAAAGTTGGAGCAGCAAATACTGCACTGAGGCACAACGTGAATGCTGCTATATACACCCTCATGATGAAAACACTGAGGGGAAAAACAACAGGTCAGTGATGTTGCAACAAGTGACCATGTACCTTATTCCATGTGAAGATAACAGATTACAACATGTATACAAGGGAATGCAGAAGTCTTAGTTTTAATAGTGGCATTATTTTTCGTACAAATATTATATTATATGGGGTAGATGCGTATTTAATGCGTAAACGTATTTTAAACGGTTTCAGGCGAAGTTTGGTCACAGCACAAGAGATTGCCAAAACTGCTTGAAATTTCATGTCATGCAAGTTATTCCTTTCAGTCACTTCACTGCTGTATAATTAAACGTATATGTATATTTAAGAAGTACTGGCGTATATTTCTACAGTGTCTTGAGATCAGATTACTGCCCCGACATCTTTGTTTACACCGTGTTACAGAACCACCGGCAGGCAGCGATAGTTATGTTGTTATGGATGGTAATAAAAACCAGTGAGTAATCCAAAGGGAGAGGACGTATTATTCATGAAACATTCATTGAAAACAGACACTGACCTACATAGCCGAACAGAAACGAATCTATATCATTGTCTGTCTATCTTCAAAAAAAATGTGTGTGTTTACACGGGCCTTCGGACAGACATACGGGTCTGGACACAAAAGAGAATACGGTGTTCTTTTGCGGCAGTCACGGGATCTGTGGTTGCAACACAGTTTCCCAGTAAAAGAAAACAAAGACCGAAACCAGGCCACGGAAATCGAAAAAGAAACAGCTGGAACTATTTTACAGGAATGGGTATGGGAAAAATCTATTAAAATATGGTAAAACCTTGTGTCTCTAGAGAAGAGAGTCAATTCATAAGAACGTATTGTGTAAAAGGCTCAGCTAAAAAGCTCGATTTTGTTCTGTATGAAGCTAAATACAAAACAGAGATGCATATTACATTGAAGTGTCCATATCGACGGTTTTTGAACAAAACAAATGTAAAAACAACTCAAGATCCCCGAAAGCTTTAAAAACTCCTGACTCACCCAGCTGTCCTGAATCCAGAAGGAAGTATTCAGTTTCGCAGAGGGGCCCCAGATTTATAGCGCATCTGAAGGCAAATTCCTCAATTTCCTATTGGTCGAGATTCTTGCTTATAGATTTGTCGATCCCGCCCCCGATGAACGCGTCAGCGCATGTGACCCACCAGCACGTGACGGCTTCCCGACAGATGGTGTTAGTCATAAAGAAAAACTGTTACTATCTAAAATTTTTTTAAAAAGCCCAGCATAATCAACATAACAATGTTACATTTAAGTCAATAAATGTATATTGTTGTTTTAAAAAGCACAAGTTAAAAGCCAATACTGTATGAGTTACTATTTACCGCTCGTCAACTATCGTTACGTTTTAAATTAGAATGCACATACAGATTCATCGGTTTTCTTTGCAACGGTATATTATTTCTTAGATATTTAATCCATTCACAGCACAGCCATACGGAAATCATTGGCATTTCAAATATTATACCTGTTAATAACAAGCCAGTAGAGCTTAAAGTCTTGCAGTGATCAAAATACAAGCTCTTCACACAACTAGAAATACATTGCAGTTGATTGAATGTTAGATTTAATCTAATTTAAAATAAGTAAATTTAAAATGTTAATATACTAAATCACAAAATGCTAAAACAAAAGGAACACAAGTAAATAATGTGAATGCAGTGAACTTGCATAACCCTACTCACACATCAACAGAACACCAAAAACAGGGTATATTGAATTTATTATCAGTATGTCTATGTGAGGACATCAAGTGCAGGTTATCTAGTTCTATAACTGTGTAACAACATTCCACATTGTTTATGGTCACTGTTAAGATTTGTGCCAGGCCAGAATTAGAGTGCTGTTGAATCTACATACAAACAAAGGAGAAAACAGACTGATTAATGGGCTCGTCTGTCACAAGAAGCAAACAGTTGCTATAGATGGGAAGATTGCTCAATTATCACTTAAGCTTATCAGCCCAGCGCTTCCAGCAATGATCAAAACGGAGCAGTTAAAAGAAGTGCAACTGATCAAACATGAGCATTCATGACTCTGAAAATTCTGATTTAGCGTATATGCATTCAGTATTACATTGTAACAAAATAGTAAGCAAGCAGATTTTAAAACCACAAGTAATGTAAACCATTTCATAAACAGAGCTACAGAAAGAATAGAAAAGCTTCTATAGGTCATGTTGAAATAAAGGTGCGGTAATTCCATTTCAATTTGCTGAATAATGCAAGTTCAGTCATGCCACACACTGACGCCTCAAAAAAAACAGCACATGACTTTGAGAGACATGAGACATAGAATTATTCATCCGCAGCAGTGTCATCATTGTCATTTTCGATTCATTTTAGCGGGCTCTGCTTCTCACTGTTGAGGCCACTTTACCCAGAATTCACTTGAGGGCAGTTTGAAGTATTTTAGAAAACTTTAAAATACATGGGCTATTATTAGGACAGGTTAAGTTATAAATTAAATAATTTAAACGACGGAATCTAACATCTTGTAAGGTCAAATGTACTGAAATCTGTCATCTCTTCTTTCAAATCTCAACTAAAAACTTATTTTTTTCAGCTCACAGCTCTCTAGTGTTTAAGTAGTTTTTTTATTTTATTATTTGTGAATATTTGTAACTAACGTCTTTTACACTGATCTTGGGAAATGCACTTTATTAATTATTACTAAATCTTTGAAACAGGGAAATGTAATGGCAAAATATTGCATGAACAACACTTTCAAATATATTTTTCAAAAAGAACAGACTCATTGAGTAAACAATTTATTATAAAAAAAAATGTAGTACACTGTAAAGTTTGAGGAAGTATTAAGGACATGGCATTCAGAGACATGCGGACATAATATAAATAAAGCAATAATGTGAAGGTCTTGTGCAAAGAGATGACTGTACAAGTCTTAAATACACCAGGATATGTTCCCCTCTGATGTACCCTGTTAAAGTCTTAAGAGGGCAAACTATGAACCTTGACCACAGCTAAACAGCGAAAGAGCTCCATAATACATAGACTTAATCACAATATAAAAATGTGCCTTTTGGAATGAGAAAACACAATATGCCCAATTCCCTTTTAGAAAAGTTTGTGATTTTAAGCCTGCAAGGGAAATGATGAAAGGTTGGAGGGTAGACCTGTCCCAAAATATAATATGGAACAGTTCTCTGGACTTTCAGACATTAAAAAAGATGATGATGAAACGGCAACTGTTTCATACAAAGGAGAGCAAAAGAGTTATAGCATGTGTTAGATGTAAGAGAGAGTCTTTGCTGCCATCTACAGCTTTCAAGTTGTCACTTCATTTGTGTCCAATATACCACATTCAGTACAATCAGACAGGTATTCCTATAACTGAGGAATGGCATCGCTTTTAACAGTTTCAATGTAAATGTCAACACATTTTAAGACACTTTTGCCCAACTTAAGTCCCTTAGAATAGCATTTTATGATTAATTCTCCAGTGTAAAGAATACACATGACTACGTGTTTAAAATACATTTCTTAAACGCTCGACAACAGTGTAAATGTGTGAAACAGAATATATGGGAAAAAAACTGAACAACTGTAACAAAGATCATGCTTATCAAGACACTGCAGCAGATATCATTTTTATAAAGAAAAACTAAATCTTACTTGTCATGTAAGTGCCTGGAATATTTCATAATTTCCATTTGACAGGTAGTCAGAACCGTAATATTTCACAAAAGTGAATGTGACAAGTAGGCTATAAGTGTGAATAAGACAAATGAGAGGGACTTAAAATCAATTTATCATGCATTTTGATTTTTAAAGGAATGTTTAGAATGCTTTTTTTGTGCTTCATCATTCGAATAAATTCCTGTCTGAAAAATGATGCGTTTTAGTTGCAATATAGAACAATCGGGTAGTAAATGCAAATGACCCAATTTTGTATGTTTGAGAAAAAGTGTAAATCTAATAGATATGTTTATTAAAAGCTTCCTAAGACAGGTAAACACCGAAACACTTGCAGAGGTACACATCCAAATTTGAAATCTATAACGATGGCTCTTTGTCAACAGCTTACCATCTTCAAGGCACTCAATAGCTTGAGTCGTTTATTAAATAATGCTGCCAAGCACTTAGTGATCTATCATTCGGTCATCAAATTTAGCGCAATTCCCCTAAAACAGCTGTCCGAATTTATAAAAGTAATAGAATTTTCTTTCAGTAAGGGCATTTAAAAAAAGGCCGCCTGCAATTTCACCTTGGGAATGTGACAGTCAATAAAAGATTTGCAGAAAAAAGCACATAGGCACCTTTTCAAAGACACCAAGAATGAACATTCAGAAATTGCGAAGGGCAACCAAATGGACATAAGTAGAGTATCTGATTCAAATACTTCAGTCTCAGGACACCAGGGAGCTTGAGATTTAACACCGCTCCACCGGTCAATTGCACGTTTCTCTATAGACACAAGTGACGTCCTAACGAGAGATCACGGAACTGATGGAGTTGAAGGATGTGCCGCCCCCATTACACACCGGGCTGTAGGGCTCCGGCGGGGTGATCAGTATTTCCAAGTTGACCCGGAACACCGGTGCAGCTCTGAGGAGGAAATCTGCCGCGTCCCGTCGGCCGAGTTCTCGCAACTTTGCGACCAAAACGCCTATGGTTGAATCGGGTCGCTGGCTCCACTCCTGCAGGAGCGTGGCTGTGGGACTGGGAAGGGAAAGGGGGTCTGCAGGCGGAGTCCCGTTGGTGCCAGAACTGTATTTAGCAGCGAGCTCGCTAAGGCCCAAGTTCATGGCAAGCAGGCACCAGTCCTTTCCGAGGGCATCAGGAGGGTCCAGTAGGCGGCAGAGCTTGCGTCGAGTCAGGTGACTGACTTCCGCCACTGGCACTTCCCCACCAAGACTGCCCTGTTTGTAGACCTGGGTGCAACCTAATGCTACGATACTGACAAAGCTCTCACGATAGCCGCCCATGGTGTTCGAAAGCGCGTTCTCGCCTCGCGCCTGGGCACGGAAAAAGTCTCTCGGTTGGTAGAGCATGATGGGGCCGTGGTGTTCCCGCAGCTGCTGAGGGCTAAGATAATGCCGGGCGGTAAGCAAACCGGGTAGCGTAGCAGCTAACAGACCCTCTGCCATGCCGCACAATGTGTCCAATAAAGCATAGCAACGCCCGGGATCCGAGTCAGGTCCTCGTAACTGTACCTCCATGCCCTGCCCGTGGTTCACAAGCAGAACCAGTGCCTCAGCGCCGCCAAGTCCAACCCGTGCTCCGCCGCTCCACAACCTCACATCCTCAGCCTCGACCTCTGGCTTCTGCTGCCGGCTCCACCTGCACAAGTTCACTTGCAATTTATGGAAAAGTCCACAAGGGAATGGCGCCAAGTGTTCCGCAGGGACAACTCGCACGCCGCCGTAAAGCAAAGTGTCCTCGCCTTCGATGTCTTCCTCGTCCGTCCAGGTGTGTTGTAGGCCACCCGTGCGTATGAGGACGGGAATGTCAACCATTCCCGGGTTGGCTAAGTCGCGGGCACATACATCCATGGCGTCGAGCACCTGGAGAAGTTCATCGATGTCACCTTCGGAGACAAGGTTTTGGAGTTCTTCCACACGGTAGCGGCCACGGTAGTGGTGGATTGCTTTGGGGGTTTCAATCGAGAGAAGCTTGCCGAGTACGTTACCGCAAAGCCAGCGAGGGTCTAACAGGACAACGTCCTGGATAGTCTCACTCTGCATGATGTTAATCTAGAAGAAAGAAGGGTATAAAAAGGATTGAGTGCAAGCAAATGAGTGATTGTAAGATTCCAAAGACACCAAGATAAATATTCAGTGAGATGAAATTTTAATTTAAATGAACGGCTGACAGTCATGAAAATTCTAAATCGGTGTTCTAAATTGTTTTCCATCATACTAACAAGAAAACTGGCCAACCAGTAAGATTCATGCTTTTGGTCACATCCCCAGAGCCGCTGTTGTTACATAAAAATACAACAAGGTGGCACTAACAAACAGATAATTTTGCAAAGCACCAGTGAATAGCAGTGGAAGAATTGGGAACCAGTTCTCTAGTCTCTTTACTTTTGTATTTGATGTTGTGGGATAAAGACCATAGTGAATACAAAATACAAAATCTGAATACGCTTTGGCCTGAATAGGCATATCACATGTGAAAATCGGACCGTTAATCTTAAGTTAATGTTGAATATTTGTGTTGGTGTGGGTTCCATAACAATTCAGCGGATGTGTTGATCTAAACTGTCACTTTTGGGGCTAAACTCACCTATTCCTTTTCAAATAAATATGATAAATCATCAGTATAGATGTCAGGAAATCAGTAGTTATGGGGGCGCAATCGAAATGCCTTGAATTTGGGTCAGTTCATTATTTTGAGCTATTTTATGAATTCAGAAGACTTGGAATACAGCAAACACATTTATGAAATATATGATTTATACAGTGATTTTCTGTCATTTTGGAGCTTGGCAGCCCAGATTCTCATGCACTTTCAGTACCTTCTTCAACATTTTTCATTTTGATACACACAAGTCAGTCATACAGGCTGATGTGAATTGTTATTTTTGTGTGGCTTATTCTTTGAAGAGACATGACATAACAGATTTTAAAAGGGCCGAGGTTAAACACAGGGGAGCTGAAGCCCCTTAAACAGAGTGTCTTATGTAAGTAAATGTTAATAAAGCTGAATCACAGCATGGCATTTCAGCCCATCAATATCAAAACATTCCCTAAAATGTGTTTAAGTGTTGCTGCTGAAAACACAAATGACTAATATTGATGAGAATGACTCATTCACCTGCTCTCTCTATCGGTGAAGCTGTTGTTGTAATGGTTGTGGGTGGTCAATAGACTGCAAAGGCCCCTATTTAGTTGCTGACACCCACAAACTCATTTGAATCCATATAAAAACATGTTTGTAGATGTTCTGCATTGTATACTTTGAGTGATTTTGAAGTAATGGATGTGGCATTAATAGCGGGGGTGTGTACGATAGCATAGCATAATGTATGAAAACAATAATTTTAATTAATGATACAGTGCATCTACTTCAAAAACACTTAAGCTATGTCCACAACAATATAACCATAATTCAAACATTCGTACACATTTATTCATCTGCTCATCGTCACACACACACTCTCACACATTCACGTGGCCGCCCACACGCACACACACCTCTCCCATGCTGTGAAGTTGTGAAGCCAGTTCCCGCAGATCCTCCTCACTGGCTAGAGGGTTGATTTGTTCTTGCACATCCACAACAAACTGTTGCCATGACATCAGCTGGTTCGGCCCGTTCAGTTTCCGCCAGGAAGGCAGAGTGGACAACAGCTTCTCTGCCAGCTGAGTCATCGGCCTGCAGGTCTGTGAAAACGACAGAGAGAGAAAAGCAATTTTACATCTCTGAAAAAATGCCAATGGGGTTGCTAAGTTGTTCTGAGTGGTTGCTAGGTAATTATTTTCTAGCCCAAGTCAAAAGAACAGACCCCCAAGGTATCTATGATAATCTCAGTCTAAATTTTCCCCCATTAACTGAAAGTAGAAACAATAGTAGAAATCACCACTGATAAATGAAAGTCTCCTTTAACACCTCAAAGATACTGTACTATATAAATGACATATTTCAAAACCATAGTAATTACTTCTTTTTCCTTCATAATATACACAAAAACCCAGACACTATATAACGGCGGATGAAAAAGTAATCTGTACAGGTATGTGTAGGAGTGAGAAAGACAGAAAGAGAGATGTAGGAGGAGAACGAGCAGAATGTATTAGCGAGGGATCTGAGTGTCAGTGTTTGATATTGTGTATTTCTGAGAGAGAGAACACACGTGTGTGTGTGTGTGTGTGTGTGTGTGTGTGTGCGCATTTTAAAGAAAAGAAGAGAGCTTTATTATATAGAGATCAGACCCAGATCAGTATAAATAATTTTTAATTAATTTAAAGGGGTAGTTCACCTAGTCATTAATTACTCACCCTCATGTCGTTCCAAACCGGTAACCGGTCCATTCATCTTTGGAACACAAATTAAGATATTTTTGATGAAATCCGAGAGCTTTCTGACCCTTCATAGACAAGAACGCAACTGACATGTTTAAGGCCTAAAAAGGTAGTAAGGACATCATTAAAATCAGTCAGTGGTTCAACTTTAATTTTATGAAGCTACGAGAAAACAAAAATAACTACTTTATTCAAAGATTTCTTGTCTCTAGTGTAAGTGTTTGACGTGTGTTCACTAGAGTAATACGACGCATGCGTGTGCATTCCTCTGCTTGCAAACAAGGCACAGCGCATCCAGGTTCTACATCAGCAGCATCGCACACATGCGTCCTGGTACTCTCATGAACGCACTGTGAAGACTGACAGGGAAGAGAAGAAATTTTGTTTTCTGTGTGCACAAAAAGTATTCCCGTAGCTTCATAACATTAAGGTTGAACCACTGATGTCACATGGACTATTTTAACAATGTCCTAACAACCTCTCTTGGCCTTGAAGGTGGTAGTTACATTGCTGTCTATTCAGGACCAGCAAGCTCTCAGATTACAGCAAAAATATCTTAATTTATGTTCCGAAGATGAACGACGGTTTTACGGGTTTGGAACGACGTGAGGGTGTGCAATGACAGAATTTTCATTTTTGTGTGAACTATCCTTTTAATGCCAATGCTACATTTAGGTAATTGAAATGATAAAGTGTTGGGAAGTGTAGTAGAATGGAGACCAATCTTACAGAGATGATGGTGTTGCGGAGCTCTAACAGAAGATTTCTCAGCAGCTTCATGTCTTTAGAGTTGGACGCTCCTGCATCCATGACAAAAAGCTTCTCGGCAATATGCAGATCATTCCCAAACCTGAAAGGAAAAAAACAACAACATTATTATCAGTTTAATAGTTTGGCTTATCCATCAAATCACTTTAATCAGTATGATCGAATCAGTCCTACTAAAATGATCACTTTGACAAATATTGTCCTTGTAGGTCTCATAGCTTCAAACTGACAGTATGTGCTGATTTAATCACCTGTTTCTGACTTCCTTGAGTAGAGACCTCTCTTTGTCATAGCTGAACTCTCCCCCAAACGATCGGGGCAGATTCACAATGTCAGCATGTGTGGCCACCAGGACCACACGCAGTGGATTCCTGATCTTCCCTCCAAACGCTGTGGATACAACAGAGAGGCAGTTTTATTCATTATGCATAATCTCAACTCTCAAATCAACTATTTGAGGATCATAGACCAAGAACTAGATTCCTAGATTAAGACTGATGCACCGACTCTAATGAAGTCTCTTTTGGCATTATCCATAGCACTATGGATGTGCCTGCTACAGTACTTACACAAATTCATCAACCATCACTACAGTGAAAGCAAAGGCAAGCCAAGCTGAAATTACCAGAGAGAGTTTGAGAGAGACAAGAATGAGAAAACTACAAACAGCATTAATGAAGCACAGCACAGAGAACAGTGAAACAGTGATAAACAGAGAACAAAACTGCATGCATGAGCTCATTTCTATCATACGACTGTCAATTTAACTTGTTCACTCAATACAAATATTTATATTAAAAATGTGTTAATAATGTGCTAAAAATATTTGACATTATTTAAAATTTGTTCAAAAACAGTAGAACAGGTAACACATGGGAAATGCAAGGGGTCTCAAGACACGCTTTCAAAAGTAGAACTGCTTTTAACTCGTCAGAGAAAAAAATATATGGTGCTCATGGTGTGAAAACAGCAAGATATAATGCAGTAGTCAAAACATCCATCTACCTTATATGTACACAGAAAAACCAAGCATAAATAGCACAGATGGAATGTGAGAATGCATTCTGTGTGAACAGGCCTCGGATAGATTGACAAACTCAATGGTAAAAAAAATAAAAAAAGAGTTTGGCAATTTATAGACTTGTGTTGAATGACATGGAAATAAAACAAATAATATATTGACTTCTAAAGCCAGACTCTGTTATGTCTATTTAATGCTTTACTCATTTGCCACATTAACATGATGTTGTGTAATTAGTGCATTTAAAAAGAAAAGTCAATCAATTGACAGCCCTACTTTCATAGTAACAGGACTATGGGTAACTTCATTGTTGGTTTAAATATTAATAGAACATAAATATTTAAATAGGAAAATAAATATTTTGTAAAGATTCCCTTTTTCTGATATATATATATATATATATATATATATATATATATATATATATATATATATATATATATATATATATATATATATATATATATATATAAAATTATTTTTTAGATTAAAAACATAAATAATATTTAAAAACTATTTCAATACAGAAAACTGTATAACTGCTCCTTAGACCTCTTAATCACAGACTTCGCAGCTTCAGCTGATCCATGTAATTACAGTAATGGAAAGCCCTCTACAAAGGACGAGAAGAAATCCATACATTGTACACTGTAGTCTCAGGAGACACACACACTTGCACATACCGATGTTGTCCTCTGGCAGGGTGAGAGCCTTCAGGCAGTTGAGCCAGAATGTGACCTGGTTTAGTTGAGTCTCGTAAGGCTCCTCCAGGCTGAATAAGACCAGATGAATGGCTGTGGTGTCATTCGCAGCAAAGTAGTCATATGAGCAATAGTAGACTGGATTACCAGAGAACTCCCATATACTGAAGTCCCCAACACCTAAAAAATATTGCATAATACAATACATAAAATACACAATATCATTCAGTTTTTTTTTTTTACTCAGTAAAGATAAATTAAACAGATCAAAAGTGACAGTAAAGGCATTTATAATGTTACTAATCATTTCTATTTCAAAACAATGCTGTTCTTTTAACCTTTCTATACATAAATACATCACATTTTAAAATATATTAAAATAAAAATCAAATGGTATTAATATTTCATATTATTACTATTTTTTACTGTATTTTTGATCAGAAAAATGCAGTCTTGGTGAGACTTATTTAATATTTATCATAAATGACTTTTACCATTGACATTGGCATTCTGGATGTCGATGGCTTTGGTGGCAGTGTCGTCAGCCGTGGAGAGAGCGTTATGAACAGGACTAAAGACCTCTAGCACTCCTTTAGTCAAACTGGGCTCAAACATCATACTGCGGCTACGCACACTGACATTCTCACAGCCTGGGTACAGGTTAGAGATGCTGACAGACACTACATGCACACGACACACAAACAGGGAAGCAAAAATAAAGAAAGACTGTAAACTAGATGGAATTGACTTCTTATAATAGATAACAATATATGGGTTGTTGACGTGACATAGCATTTTCACTGTCCCACTGGATAAAAATGAATGTAATTGATATTGTCGTTATTTAAAGTGCTGTAAATCATTAAACATTTCTTTGTCCTACATGGAACTGTAGTCGATTTTTTAAATTTTTGAGCCAAATGTCAAAATTGTCCTATGGTGTGTCCCAAGCATGGTTCAGTAAATTACAACTTTAATCAATTAAAAAGAAAAGCATAAAAATGTTAATAAATACACCCGGTATAATTGTACATGTGTTCATTTGAGTAAATAGCAATCATTTTTTTCCATCTATATATTTCTGAAAGTGTAGGAACTTAATACATTTTGTTTTCTGAAAACCATGTC
Organism: Onychostoma macrolepis; assembly: GCF_012432095.1. Classification (NCBI taxonomy): domain Eukaryota; kingdom Metazoa; phylum Chordata; class Actinopteri; order Cypriniformes; family Cyprinidae; genus Onychostoma; species Onychostoma macrolepis. The sequence goes on from NC_081159.1 coordinate 11,877,104, forward strand.
CTATGGTGTGACACCATATCCTGATTTTAAAGCAGCAATTCCAGAAAAAAATGTAATTATTTGAAGGACCCCATTCATGGTCGTGTTACTGAAGCCTGACATGTGCACATTGTCAAATTTTTCACTTTTTTGGAACCACTACAAAAGTGTTACGTTTTGTTGTCCTTTGGTGTGACACCCCTAAATTATATTTTTTAATTAAAAAATGTATGTTAAACTACATAATCATGGAAAATGATGCAGATGTGTCTTCCAAACAGCTAAGGATAGGTTTGCTTGGAATGGCAAGGTCATTACTTGACAGAAAAAGGCTGAAATGTCCTATGGTGTGACAGAAAATGTCCTCCGGTGTGACGCCTGTACTGTCACACCACAGGATAATGTCTCTTTAAAAAGCAGTTTTCAAGTCCTTTTTATTCTTGTTTGATCATTTTCAGTGTTCTTAAATGCAATAATTACATTAATTAAAGTATTTTCTGATGTTTTCACAGAAAACTTGTACTGTTATAAAGTGTCATGAAAATAAGTATAAAATGTGATATGTTTTTGAAACAGAAAGAATTGAGGGAGAGAAATTAGTGGAAGATAGAGGACACGGAAATATAGACAGAAAATTAACAGGGATCCACGCAGAAGGGAGGAGATCCTAAGAGAACAATGCAGAAAGTAAATAGAACAAAAATGATGCCTTAAAAAGAGTAGCTATATAGTTTTAAAAATTGTATTCACATCTTAATGAATATAGTTTGAATATCAATCATATTTAGCTGTGCCGCACATGCAGCGGGGGGGCTAGAAGAGTTTTAGTAACATACTGATTGAAAGAGACTGAATTTTTTTGTTCAACAAGTCATGGGGAAAAATGATGTAAATTAGATAAAATAAAGTATAAAATAAAGATAAATCTCTCTCATGCTATTTATATATTATTAAGGTTTTTTTTCCCCTTACTTTTTGCTATGTCACACCATAGGACAAATTTATGGTACAGTTCAGTAAACAATGAAAGAACTGATGAAGTTAGTGACCCTTTATATTTTCTCAAAGACCAGACTTTACACTACATAAATACATGCATTTCTTCTTCAAAAATGGTATTTTACAAAAAAAGCATTTTTTACTGGCTATTTGTCAACTACCCATATAAAATAAGGATATGTTTGTAGCTAAAGGATAAATGATGTGTATTATTTGAGGGTTTATAAAAATGTAATGAATTAAGCTGTTCAAAATCAATTCTTAAAATGTGGAAACCCACCACATGGGGGAGCTCTTTCCTAAAGGCCTGATTCCAGATTTCCCAGTGTTGAAAGAAAAATAAATATTTAGTAAAGGTTCTCTTTTTCTGATATATATTTTTTGAGATTAAAAAAAAAAAAAACTGTTGCCGAGTGGATAAAGATATGGACTGGTAATGGACAAAGATTGTACGTTAAAAAAAAAAAAAAAACTCCAAAAAGATGAGCCAGTATCACCACATATATACATAATTAAAATAGTTCAGCTGGGAAAAACAAAATTCCTGAAAAAACCACAGAAGTGCTAACAGCCATTTTAGTTGGAGAAATAAAATGAGAGTCAGATGACTCAAACTCTTTTTTATATCTTGTAACGTGTTAGTCACACTGTGCTGCATATGTCTCGCACAATCAACGCTTTCCACTGAACTTGGGTTCTTTCTAAAAACTTTTCTCATAGAAACCTAGAGACGACTTCCTCAATTTGGCTGTGACAGTAATTGTGAGAAAAAAAGTTAGCTTCATGTGTAACGCATTACATAGATGTGATTGCGCCTTCCAAGGATAGCGCTATATGACGTGTGTGTTAATATGGGAATGAGTGAGGAAATGAACAAAGTTGGCCCAGAAAAATCTCTATACTCCAAGTTACCAAGCTTAAAGGAATAGTTCACCCAAAAATGAACATTTTCTGAAAATGTCCTTACCATCAGGCCATAAAAGATTTGCTTCTTCATCGGAACAGATTAAGAGAAATTTAGCATTACATCACTTGCTAACCAATGGATCCTCTGAAGTGAATGGGTGCCGTCAGAATGAGAGTCCAAACAGTTGATAAAAACATCAACAAGTAATCCACACAACTCCAGTCCATCAATTAATGTCAAACGAAGCGAAAAGCTGCACGTTTGTAATAAACAAATCCATCAAGATATTTTTAACTTAAAACTGTTTTTAACTTCAAACCATTGCTTTCTCCAATGGAAAAGTCATCTTGTCTGAATCAGGAGCGAAATATGCACAGATCAAGCATTATTTACAAGTGAAAACAGTCCAAAACAGTTCTTAACAAATATGTTGGTGGATTTTGATGTGAAAGGACAACAGGGGATGGACTTTTTCACTGGGGAGAGCATTATTATGGATTATGGACTGGTATTTCGGCCAGAAATGACAATTTAAAGGTAAAGTGCCTTGATGGATTTGTTTCTTACAAAATGTGCAGCTTTTCACTTCATGAGATGTTATTTGATGGACTGGAACCGTGTTGTGGATTACTGATATTTTTGTATCAGCAGTCTGGGCTCTCGTTCTGACGGCACCCATTCACTGCAGAGATTCCATTGGTGAGCAAGTAATATAATACTACATTTCTCTGGATGAAGAAACAAACTAATCTACATCTTGAAAAGAACAATTCCTTTAATTTTCAGCTTTTCTATAGATGAAGGAGGAAAACTCATCACCCTACCTGCAGGTTTGGAGGTGACAGGTGAGGCTGGGTGCCGGACAGGGTTGGTCAACCTGGTCCTCCTCCTCCTGAAGAAACTCCGCAAGATGCCACACTTCAAAGACTCCACCAGAGTGCTCTTCCCTGCTCCCGAGTGGCCGAACAGCTTGAGTTTGATGCGAGGTTGGAGGGTCTGTGTAGGCCGCAGCTGCTGGATGTAAATGCTCTTATGGTTGTCCTGTAAGACCAGTCACAAAGGGTATGTAAATTAACACAATCCGCTGGCATTAAAATATGACATATGGACCAATGACAATGTTAATGTGTCTGAGGATGTTCAGTGCATCCTAATAAGTGTAATTAATAGGCTCTTAATAGCTAGTATTCAGAGTCCTCTAACTGAGCATAATCCATTTTTTAAAGCAAATAGCAAGACGCTAAATGCCATATATTAAATCATGTATGTGACCGTCAAATTAAAAGATTTCCATAATCTAAAGTCAAGTCTGTGGTTAATAGATAAACCGTACATCTGAACATTAGATCAAATCTGAGTGACTGAAGGATTAAAAAAAATAAACTGATGTAGACTGAAGGTCAAATTAGATGTAAAAATATCTTAGAATATGGAAAATCTATTTTTAGTAACCTTGAAAATGTTTTTGCCACATTAAAGGACTACACAAGAGCTTCAAAACACCATCTGCGATTTTAGTGGGATTAATTGGCAGATATGATGCCATGTTTAAGAAGCTGCAAGCTTCAGTTATAATAAATAGCAATGCACCGATTGACTACCATATTATTGTACCATCATATTTACACGTTATTCCATGGTACTTTAAAGAATACCACAGTACATATCCAACAAAACATAGTAAGAACATGACACTATACAGTGCAACAATGCCTATCCACTTTTAGTTCCGAAAGTATTTTCTCATATGGATTTCACAGCATCTTACAAACTTTGATATCTACATGGAGTTGGATTTTGGACAATTGGGGATTACCCAGTTATCACTCAGAGAGAAATATATTAAATATATTATGTTAAAATATATTCTGGAAGTCAAATATTTATTTAAAAAAATATCAAAATCAGCAAACATTTCAGTGGGATGAGAGTCATTATTGAGTAAAACTGACGTCTCCTGCAGGTGTCATATAAAATACAACAAGGATCTCATAAGCCTTCACAAAGCATTCATGTAATGCAAATGAATGTCTCTTGAGTCTCAGTGAGATGAATAATAAACAAAGACTCACACCTTTTTCAGCTTGGCCAGCAGCATTGCTACATGCTCCTGCTGCTCTGCAATCGCGAGATCCTCCGCTGTCTTCCCATCCTGCGAGAGACAATGACAGTGATGGATAAACTGCAGCCTACAGAACATTACAGACAATGCAGGGCCCGTCAGCGTCCAGTGACACAGATGAATAAGTAAAGCTAGATAAATCAAATTCTGTCATCCTTTCATCTGCTCTGTATTACCAGAGCACCGCATTAATAAATCTCCGATAGATACAGAGATACACAGAGAGAGAGATAGAGAGTGTGTTTGCAGGGTAGGGTGTAAAAGAGAAAGTGAGAAGCTAACAAGAAAAAGTGAGAAAGAAAGAAGAGAGAGAATATCACCTAACAGCTCTACAGCGTGACTCACAGTACATTACAACAGTGGGTACACTGATGATTACTGCTGAAATTAATGACAGGTGTAATGCTGCCTTCAAGACGTATCAGATGATTGTGTATACGAAATGGGTGTATATAAACGACACCACAAAAAATGAAATTATCAGTCCAAAAAATAGTAAGTCAGAACAAGTGTGGCGTCCTGGCACACAGTCATTCGCTCATTTGCAACAGTTTCATGGGATTGCATGTGATTCTGTTCTGCCTGACTGTGGCTCTTATTGAAAAAGAGTTGTGATATAGTGGGTAATATTTTCCTTCAACTGTTCACCCATCACTTCTCACTTCTGCTGCGATCTGTCTGTCCGCCCATGGAAAGAGTCTCTTCAGCTGATAGTCTATTTAGCGCCATACAGTTCAGGTGATGCCAATTACACCACGGAATAAAATATTGCCTGGCTCTTATATATCTACTGACCCAAAATTGGTGTTTTTTCCTAACATTACAATACAAGTGTTTTAATATATTTTAAAATGTAATTAATACCTGTGATGACCATTACTCCAGTCTTCATTGTCAAATGATCCTTAAGAAATTCTAATATGCTGGTGCTCTAAAACATTTCTTATTATTATCAATGTTGAAAACAGTTGTGCTGCTTAATATTTTTGTGGAAACCATGTTACATTTTTGTTAAAGATTCTTTGATGAATACAAAGTTCAAAAGAACAGCATCTACTTGAAATAGCAATCTTTTTCAACACAATCAATGTCTTTACTGTCATGTTTATCAATTGAATATGTCCTTGGGAAAAAAAATTATCCTATAAAAACTACCTACCTATCTATCTATCTATATATCTCTCTCTCTATATCTATATATCTCTCTCTATATATATCTATATATCTCTCTCTATATCTCTCTCTCTATATATATCTATATATCTCTCTCTATATCTCTCTCTCTATATATATCTATATATCTCTCTCTATATCTCTCTCTATATATATCTATATATCTCTCTCTCTCTATCTCTCTCTCTCTATATATATATCTCTCTCTATATCTCTCTCTCTCTATATATATCTATATATCTCTCTCTCTATCTCTCTCTCTCTCTCTCTCTCTCTCTCGAGATATATATATATATATATATATATATATATATATATATATATATATATATATATACACACACACACACACACACACACACACACACACTCGCACACACACCTCAGTATTAGTCATCAAATTAAAAATCCTAATAAATTGAAACCGGGAAGCTTTGCCTCCATAATACAGCACTAATGGGCTAAACACCAGATGTCATTTATATCTAGCAACCCCCCTGGAAAATGGTACTCATTTAAGGCAGTTAATGAGAACCAACCAATCTACATTTCCCATCATTTTACTTGGTAGCACTGGTATGACAAAAATTCATAATGAAAGCATCAATTACACAACTAATGCACCTCCTATGCGGTCTTGTTTCACAAGCTCTATAAAAGCTTTTTGTCTTTGTTGGAATTGAAAAAAAGAAATACAAATCTGTGTTCATTTTATTACAACCAAAATGACGCACATAGGAACGTCCCAGGAGGCTGTGACGGCAGCACGTGTGATTGTGAAATCAGAATTAGGAGACACCAGCTGTGGAGGGGGAATGACTATCAGAGAGGGCCTGCCTGAAGGAAGTATATTCCACAGAAAAGTCATATGTAAAAATGCTGTAAAAACATACAAACTCCAAGAGAGCATTATAAAAACCTTGAAATTCTGTACATAAACCCCAGGGCAGTCTTGGTTATCTGAAAAAAAATCTGTTTACCCAAAACCCACCACAGTCACAGCCCTCGACCAAAACCATTAATGATTTAACACCTCAGAATACATGTACACAATCTCACACACAGCAACACAAACCTACACCTAACACCTGGGGCCACAAGCACAAGCAAACAACACAACCAGTAACAGCTGTGTTCCTCCTCAAACCGACGGGGACAAATTAACCAGCCTCCCTCTGAAAGAGAGCCCCCGCACACCCCACGCAGACGACAGCGAAAGGGGATGTGGTGAACGGAGCAGAGGTGTTAAAGCACCGATGAAAAGGATAGTAATGGGAAAGCTTTGCTGCACTGTAATTACTCTTATCTAACGTGGCTTGATTAAACACAAAGCTTTCCTGCCAATTAGACTTCATGAGATATGACTGCAAAATCTTCTGCACAAAACAGCCCATTTTCTTATTCACAGACTCTTTTTATGTCTGTCTGCTTGTCTCCAGCTCAGCTATGTGTCCCCGTGAGGATGTGCTTGAATTCATTTTATTGATTTATGGTTGTCTCCCAAAAGATGCCTAAAAATCTCAAGGCTGAATGGAGCATCCTGACGTGAGAGAACCAAATCTAGTGTTTGCTTGACACATTGAGACTGCAGCTTATCATTACCGTATTGGAAAGGGAGACATGAAAAATACATGAAGAGATGACATAGTAGACAGTGAACCATCATGCTTGGGTGTTGTGCATGGACTTTTAGCACATGTCTACAGAGTTGATAAAGTGGCAATGTGATTGATTACTGGCCCAAGTCAAAGGAGGCCACTCCCAAGTCTCTAATATTCTGGTTCCTAGATGTTTTTTCCCCATTTTATCATAAAACAGGTGAAAATCATAATCTCAAACCTACATACATTACTGTTTATAAGGCCACTGTTTAGGTGAGTATGATTTTTTTTGTAAGAAATTAATCCTTTCATTCAGAGGGAATATACTGAATTGATTAAAAGGAACAGTAAATACATTTATAAAAGTACAAAAGATTTCTATTTCAAAATGCTGTTCTTTTGAACTTTATATTCAAATCATCTTTAAAAAAAAAAATGTATGACAGTTTCCACAAAAATATTAAGCAGTACAACTGTTAAATGTTCAAATAAATATTTCTTGAGCAGAAAATCAGCATATTAGAATGATTTCTTAAAAATCGCGTGGCTGTAATAAATTAAAAATTAAAATATATTGAAATAGCATAAAAATAGAAATATTGCAATTTTTACTGTATTTTTGATCAAATAAATGCAGGCTTGGTAAGCATATGAGACCCATCTAAAAATTGTTTACATTTTACAACAAGGTCCCATTACTTTACTTTTTATTTAATGCATTAGCTAACATTAACAATGAGCAATACATTGATTACAGTATTTATTAATCTTGTAAATGTCTGTTTATAAAATACAACTGTACACCGTTAGTTAGCCTGGGCCCCATAAATAACAGTAAATTTGATTTTAATAATGCAACATTTAATAAATGTTGAAATTAACATTAACATTCAGAAGTATTTTTCATTGTTAGCTCATGTAATGTAGTAAATTAATGTAGTGATGTAGTTAAATAATCTTACCAACCTCAAACATTTCAAACAGTGAACAAACAGTGAGAAAAGGAGCAAAATATGAAGTGTGAAGGCCACATTAATCAATGGCGTCCTAAATGTGGAAGCAAATTTTTTCTTTCTTAAGTTGCTGACCCATATGCCTCTGGCAATGAATTATGGATTCTCAAAATTCCCGTGTGCTGTAACATGCATTGTGCATCAGCCACTATACAATATTAACACAGAGGAGCAGCGCTTTGAGATGGTGTTGAGGTAAGGGGTGTGAGTGAGGGCTGTGTGGGCCGGCCGAGGGGAGGGATGTCGGGGTTATTGATTGAAAACATACATTGTTTAGGATGAGCAGGTTGGGGGTTCACTGGGGCATGCTATCCTTCACCGCTGCTGAAATTGAAACAATGATTCTCCACTGGCACATTTTCATTAAAAACCTTCACTCTGGCAAAGAACATTTAATGCACTCGGCTAATAACTTCTGGAGAAGGCACATCCTTATATTACAGACCAAAGCAATACACAAATATCAGACAGATATATCCTGACAAACACATATTAAGAATCAGAATGAGTCAGATTAAAAATCAGTCATTCAAAGGAGGGACACCCACACAATCACATAAGATCACGCAAACCTACAGGAACCAACACACGTTCTATGGGAGAGGCACTATATGAGGCAAGACACAGCAGACTGAAAGATTAAGGATTAAGGACAGAATGGTAATTTAGGCTGTCGTGAATGATAAATGAACACTTTTTTAAAGAGATAAAGAGACTGCAATTTGATTAATGTGCTAAGAGGGCAGGACACCGGCTCAGTGTTACACCTCAACATCGAACACTAAAAGAAGACAGCAGCCAAACTAAACAACAAAAAGCTTTTGAGAGCATGTGAAATGATACTTTAAGGATTCTTTGATGAATAGAAAGTTCAAAAGAGCAGCATTTATTTGAAAATCTTACTGGCCCTGTTTTGAATGATATATATATATATATATATATATATATATATATATATATATATATTATTTTTTTTTATAATAAATGTATAATACTGTTACAAATGATATTTTATTTATTCACATCAAAACCCTGATGGTCTTGAACTTACATTAGTGATGGCTTCAGTGTTGGCTCCTGTAACACAGAGATGACGCACCACCTCCAGACCACCGTTACTAGCTGCCAGGTGAAGAGGTGTTCTCCCAAACTACAGACAAATAGAAAGCAAACATCTATAAACACTCTTTCTGAGAATGATTCATCACAAATGCTAACTAGAAAACAAAAGGTGAAAAAATTATTTTGTCAGAAAATTGTATAATTGTATATTGTATAAGTGTATAACACTGCAGAATGCTGATGGTTCAATTTCAAATGAATATAATTCTGTTCCTCTTGACCTGTAAATCCCTCTTCCAGCTGTAATGGAAGTGCCATTTAAAAATTTCTCTCAGAATTAACAACCATGCATAACTGGTATGTAAAAAATTCAAGAAAATTGCAAGCAAGTAAATGGGGTCAGTTGAGGGGACTTTAAGAACTGAAAAAGGAGTGGATGATGATTCAGGACTGACAAAAAAAAGCACAGTCATTAATACTTGAATAAAAAACTGGTATATAACGGTTTCTGAAATGACTGGAGAAAAAATTCCCTTTGGAACCTAAACTATGTTTATTGCATATATATACTGAAAGTGTTAGTTTAAATGCAAACGTGGAAGCTTATAGATTTTAGTTTGTTACAAGCCAAATGTGTAATCACTTTAGTATGGAAAAACATTCAAAGACACTTTCACAGTGGACCAAAGAGATGATTTTTAACCTTGCTCTTGAAAAATGTACATATGTAACATATGTAAGTAAAGCAGAGGGTTTAAAAAATTATTTGGTCCCCCTTTTGTACAATTTGTTAATAAGTAGATAAAGTTGTGATGACTGTAATTTGAAATTAGACATTTTTTTATTATATTATTTTTTTTACATTTAATTTCATACTTTAATCATACGTCATTCAAACATTTTCTATTCATTTAATAATTTATTTATTTAATACTATTATTTTATATATGTACTTTAAGTGCTTATTTAGTGTTTTTTGATGATAAATGTTGGGGTAGGAAAATTGTATTCTGTAACGGTATCATGGGGTTTCTATAACAAAATGAATAAAAACAGAGTTGAAAAAAAACTGGTATACAAGAAAACATCATTGTTATTCCCATTAACAAACTATTAAAAACCATTTGTGTTAATTGAAATAAAGCTTAAATAAAATTAAATATTAATATTAGATGAAAAACTAAAAGGTTGAAGCACTAAAATTACTGACTGGAAATAAATTAAAATAAAAATTGAAATATAAATAAAACAAATATAATCCTAAATAGCAATATTTTAAAACAAAATATCAATAAAAATGACAAAAGCATATGATGCAATTACTAAAAACTGAACTAAAATTAAAATTAAAACTGGAAAAAATATGAATAAAATATGAAAATATAAAAATATAACACCACATAAATAACACTGAATGAAAACACACATTTACAGCAAGGTTATACCCATCCTGTTTGAAACTCACTTTGTTAGGAATATCCAGATTGGCTTTAGCCACACAGATCTGCATGACCACAGGCAAGTTGCTGTCCTTGCAGGCGATGTGAAGGGGTGTGTTGCCGTGGCGGTCCTGGTGGTCCACATAACAGTGATGGCTGAGCAGACACTTCACCACTTCAATCTGACATCTCCTCACTGCCAAATGCAGAGCAATGTGACCGTCCTGAAATATATACATGCAAACACACCATGGGGTGAAGGGTAATCAATAATTATTTTGATTGGCAAGCAAGCTATCAATCTATACAACAAAATCAGCATGCATCAGAAGAAACAGAAGAAGGTGTTTTAATATAAAAAAAGACACAGTTCACCGTTAAAGAACAATAAAACATCCTACCATGTTAATATTTAATAAGTGTCTGTCCTCACCTTATCAGCAGAGTCCAAGTCCGCCCCATGCTCCAGCAGACACTCCACGATGTCCTTGAAGCCACGGGCAGAAGCGGTGAGTAACGGGCTCTCGCCCTCACGATTCCGGGCGTTAACATCACAGCCAGCGTTGCACAAGGCTCTGGCCACCGCAGAGTAACCGTGCCAGGCTGCACAGTGGAGAGGTGTCTCCTGCTCCTGTGGAGGCATGAAAACAGTCTTTGGCATTCAGACCAAGAGCTCATAAATAACCTTGAACACATGGAGCTAACAAAATAACATTAGTCTGTGTCAAGGCCATTTCACATGACGAATTGCTCTTAATTAGCCTGTGACCCTGACACCTCCAATGAATGTAACAATTTTAAACATTCACTCTGTGGCTGTGTCTGCCTCCTGGGATGGCATGTGAATATTGGTTTTCTTTTGCAATACTGGCTTTCAGATCACAATATTATAATAAACGCAAAAGTAGGATGGTAACTTAATATTGTGATAATGGCAAAAGCAACCATTATAAAATGAATCTGTAATACTATTAAATAATAATTTGGTTGTGCACAATATTGATTGTTGTTGTAATAATTTAACTCACACATATTATCCTAAAATGATTTTCTTTATTGCATTTCTCTGGAGTGGTGCTTCAGGCTCATTCATTTAAAGTACAGCATGTTTTTAATAGTGACTCCTTCCTGAAATCTATCAACTAGGACACTTTTGCTTGTTAGTCGATGGACGCTCCCGTAAGCAATATCTCTAAAAGCACAGAAAACTATCAGCCTATGAACGTTACTGCTGTGAGCTCATAGTGCTGAATAAATAAAGTGAAGTATGGGCATGATTCATTTTAAGCACTCATGTCACTTCAGCAGTTGCGAAACCATATATTACATTTACATTTCCCACTGTCATCAAAGACATCTGAGATTTAGCATTTTCTTTTATAAAAGAACATTTTCTTTTTTTTATAGTTGAAAGTTACTAATATAAATACACTAGCATTCAAAGTTTGAGGTTGGTGGGATTTTCTAAAAGTTGTCTCTTATGCTCACCAATACTGAATTTACTTTTAATATTATTACAGTTTAAAATGTCTGTTTATTTTACTCCAGTCTTCAGTGTCACATGTTCCTTCAGAAATCATTCTAATATGTTGATTTGCTGCTCAAGAAACATTCCTTATTATTATCGATGTTGAAAACAGTTGTGCTGCTTAATACATTTGCAGAAACATTTTTTGATGATTAGAAAGTTTAAAAGAAGAGTACTTATTTTAAACAGAAATACTTATATCATATTATATAAATGTATTTCCTGTCACTTTTAAACATTTAATGTATCCTTACAAAAATAATCTTATTGGCTACTGTAATGTATATTGAAAACTACTTTAAATAATTATGAATTGTATAATAATGAAGTAATACTTAACAAAAGATACACTCATGCCACACATGAGATGAAGACTCCAGTCATATCAGGCTAATAAGAGTGGCTTTATTTACATGCCTCATGGGGGCAGATATCTCATGACTGATGAAAAAAGTAAGATCACATGACCAACCCAACACTACTCTTTTTATATCTACAATTACCCTTTAAATGTAGGGTGATGACGTATCATGTCTACACAAACAGGGTGTGCGGAGATATGCAAATACATACACTGACAGTCAGGTAGGACAACCTATCGTAATCCTTCGAACCAAGGAATATGATTGGATGGTTCTACGCCTTCCACAGACAATATAAATATATATAAATTAATTTAGACCACTTTAAGTTACTGATTCAGGAAGTGAAAAGACTTTAAAGCAGCTTAACAAAAAGCGTTTTTTTTTTTTACTAAATCACCTACCCTGCCTTTAATCATTTTTCGAAATTGAGATTTATACATCACATGCAAGCTGAATAAATAAGCTTTCCATTGATGTATGGTTTGTTAGGATCGGACAATATTTGGCTGAGATACAAATATTTGAAAATCTGGAATCAGAGGTTGCAAAAAAAATCCAAATATTGAGAATATCGCCTTTAAAGTTGTCCAAATGAAGTTCTTAGCAATGTATATTACTAATCAAAAATTAAGTTTTGATACATTTACAGTAAGAAATTTACAAAATCTTCATGGGACATGGTCTTTACTTAATATCCTAATGATTTTTGACATAAAAGAAAAATCGATAATTTTGACCCATACAATGTATTTTTGGCTATTGCTACAAATATACCCCAGCGACTTAAGACTGGTTTTATGGTCCAGGGTCACATTTGCATAATGGTAACTGAATTTTTGTGTGATGCTACATCCACACCGCTAAGTGTCATATTAGTCCATAATGGCTTGGACTGTTCAGTGTGGTGTAGATCAGTTTGTATGTGTGTGTGTGTGTGTGTGTGTGTGTGTGTGTGTGTGTTTGATACCTACCCGGTCCACTAGGTTAGGGTTGGCATGGATGCTGCAAAGGTATTGGACTACATCCACATTACCATAGCGAGCTGCCACATGCAGAGCCGTTTCTCCAGACTAGAACAGAAAATGTCAAACATTATTCACATTACGAATGACATGCTGACATCTGCCCATAATTCAGTGATGAGCAGGCATTTTATTTATGCGATTACACTTTGATGATCTGAACAAAAAAAATGCAATGACCATGTGTATGTGTACATAAGGGAAACTATCACAACTGCTGAATAAGAAACAGCTAAGAACTTCATTAAAAGGATTTCCCTGCTGCCAAAGTAGGGTTATAGCAACTGGGAAGGCTGCGTAAACAGAATGTGACCAATTCAAGGGAGAGATCTTTGTGTGCTGAGAACTGCCAAAACCATTCCCAAATCAGCTTTGCGCTGGACTTCCTCCTGGAAACAGTTCAGGCTGAGGTGGAAGTTTCAAGAACTCGTTTTACACCCATAATGAAGCTGCGGACACGCCAAGTGTGATTCTGTATGGCACTCCCGACAAACTCAACAACACTTTACCCAGCAAATTCGCTTGACTGAGCGCACTTCACTGGCTAGTGAGGCAGTCAAGAAACAGTCAACAATTATTTCATACAACGGCAAACCTCAGGCCAGCGAGTAACCATAGCAACTGCAAATTACCAATGGGAAGCAGAGAGGCGTGTGAACTCAGTAGGAAAGGTTTTCTGGAGAAAAGGTGCCGGATGGGGAAAGCCTTTGAAAAATTGAATCTGTCCTCTCCCTGGGGTTGTGATTGTTGAGTGTGTGTGTGAGAGAGATGGAGAAAGATGGAGGCACCTTATCTTGGATGTCCAGAGGGCACTTTTTTTCATGCAAGAATCTCAAGGTCCCCACATGACCATGTCGGGCGGCGTAGTAGATAGCATTGGCTCCAGTCTGAGGAAAAGAATGTCATGTTGTGTGGAGTTGTACATATTTTCAGCTGTTTTGGGGTCTATCATGTCCAAATTTACCATTTAAACACTGTTAAAACTACTGGTGAAACATGTATTCACTCTCTTCCTCTAAGTTTGGTGTTGATACAATTTTTTGAATGAAATTAATACTTTTATTCAGAAGAGACACATCAAAATGATAAAAGTGTGAAGGTCAGTAACTGTTGCTGAAAATTCAGCTTTGCCATCAAAGGAATAAATTACATTTTAAAACATATTAAAATAGAAAATACTAATTTGTAATATTTATTAATATATTATATACTATATTATATCCTTTCAATATTTAAATTGAAACATTATTTCACAATATTACAGTTTTTTTTATTTATTTTTTTGTATTTTGATCTAATAAATTTAGTCTTGGTGAGCATAAGACATAAAAAAAAAAAAAAAAAAAAAAACATACCCACCACAAAATTTTGAATAGTAAATTATTTTCTTGTACATTAATTATCTGAGAGAATGGAGTACAACACCTTATCAAAGGCTTGAATCTCTGCTCCTTTTTTCATTAGCACATCAATGATCTGGACGTTTCCACAGCCCGCAGCAATCAGGAGCGGAGGGGTTCCGTGCTGAAATATGCACACACACACACACACACACACACACACACACACACACACACACACACACATACACAGGAATCACTTTACTGAATATAATAACGCACTGACAGTTCCTTGTAGTATTCAAAAGCAGCTTTAATTAAGCCTATAATTCTGAGTCAGTATGAACATGCCAATTCAAATTAGCCTGATTCATTTTTCATTGTTCGCACAACAGTTTTAATTGGCGAAGAGCAATCACGGTGGTTGGTAAACAATTCTTGCAGGCACAAGACTGAAATTGTTTCTCAAGAATGGCGATAAACTCATCTGAATGAATAAATGCATGAGAGTCATGGGAATAGTGCTCAATGTGCATACATAAACACAGATAGTGCTGGACAGCTCTGAGCAATACAATTAAAAGCATGCTTGTCTCTTCACATCAGTGAGCAGATTACAATTTCATCAACCTTGGCCTCATTCTCTCCTTCATAATCGAAGGCAATTCATCTTCGATTATGAATGTGATATTACCCAGCTTGTCAGTGAACAGCTCTGTGTATTAAAGGTGCATTCACACCATATCGTAATAACGAGATACAAACTTGTAAAAATTGTTCACGTCCTCATAGAAGTCGTAATTACAACTTGACCACGTGACCGCTGCACCTCACTCTGAACCAGCGAAAAATGGCGGCGCTTTCAAAGAAAGCTATTACTGCTCTAAAAAAGGGGAAAATAGACACATATATAGATAGGCTACTATAATGTACTATAATATAAAAACATTATGTAAGTGTTCATAGTGTTATTATTTTGTTGTTGTTTGTTTAGGTTAGCAATATTTATCGCCGTCATTAATAATAACAAACAAACACACGGTTTGTAATTATATTTTGCCTGACACAGTTTCTGTGTTCTGCAATATTTAGTAGTAGCATACAAACGTAATGTGTTTTACAGCTGCCAATAACATTTTTAGGCGGTCGCGGGTTCATTTTGTTGACTATCGCTATAGAAACGGATAATCCCCAGAACATCACATGTTGTCATCTCGGAATTACAGTAATTACGACATGGCGTGAACGTAGCATAACTGGCGCTCCATCTGAAAGCAGGTGATGGCGATTTACTGCTAATCACGAAACCGGCTTTACTGACGAGATGCGCATGATTGCATAATTGCACAGCCCTACACACTCACCGAAAAAGACTTAACCAGAACTTTTGTCTTATTTTCTAGTAAAACATTCAAAACCTCTTTTACAAAAAACCTGTTTACAATAAAATTTGTTCAGATCTATACGTAACAATTTCCCAGTGGAGTAAAAAAAAATAACCTTAACTCAAGATAGTCTCTCTAAAAACACGTGTTGTTAATTAAAAATATGTTATTTTGATTAATAAAAATTGTTCATTAAAAATGTATCTAAAAGTGATCTTGCTATAAAGATGTTTAAATATTTTTACTGGACAAAATTACAGATTTTTGCAGTGCTCCCTTGCAAATATCCGAAATGATTAGCATAATAATGGCAATTAACCCTCAAGTCTCTTTCATTCTATTCAAAATTCCCCTTGCGACTATACAAAGCACAGCCTCACACAAACGGGATGAGATATGGTCCTGTTTCTCAGTCACTCGCTGCACATCTCAGTGTCATTGCTGAAAACGACAATGTAAACTCAGCAGAGGTGGGTAGAGTACCCAAAAACTGTACTCAAGTAAAAGTAAAAGTACTTGAAAAAATATTTACTCAAGTAAAAGTAAAAGTAATAGTCTGAATAGTTACTTGAGTAAGAGTAAAAAAGTATAGGATAAAAAAACTACTCAAGTAGTTAGTTACTAGTTACTTTGGATCATATACTGAATATAGTCAATTTTTATTTAGATATATAGATATTTAGATACATTTTATACACACACACACACACACACACACACACACACACGTTCAAAATACCTTTAATTTTTTTTTATGTAATTTATTTCAGTGATGCAAATCAGAATTTTTATCAGCCTGATTTATTATCAATGCTGTTCGTTTTTAGCTTTCTATTCATAAAAGAATCCTGAACAAACTGTCACAGGTTTAAAAAAATATTAAGCAGCAAAACTGTTCCCTGTTGAAAAAAACAGCATATGCTGGTATGGTATGTTTTGAAGCATGGGATGCTGGTTTGAACTGATTTAAACTGGTCCTTTGCTTTTCCTAAGCTGGTCCGACCAGCTCAAGACCAGCACAAACCAGCATCCAGGCTTCAAAACATACCCAACCAGCATATGCTGTTTTTTTTTTTTTTTTCAACAACACTGGTAATAAAACAATATATTTGAATGATTTCTGAAGGATCATATTACACCGAAAACTGGAGTAACAGCTGATACAAATTCTGATTTGCATCACTGAGTTAAATTAAATTATATTTTAAAGTTTAATTATGTATTATAAATGTATATAACCTCTGACACGGAGAAGAGTGAAATCTCCTCACACGACCGCTACAGAACATCTGAACATAACGAAACAAATGCACATTGATGGACCTTCTTCCGTCTGTTCTGCAAAATGTAAACAAATGTAGCCTTTATTTCTGCAAGCGTAAATATTGTGAAAATTTCCATATTAATTGTGTGTCTAGGCAAGGCATTCCTCCTGGAACTAACGCGGGTTATCGGGTGTTTATTTCATACTCTGTCACAGCTTATTTAATGAATCAATTATACATTGTATTTAATGTGTAAGGTACATGTACAACAAACTGGTAATGTCATAGTGGTATCGTGTATTGTAATCGAATCTATACCTGTGGAACCGTCAGCACACGCGGTGTTCGTCTAATAAAGATCTTCATAGCTAGTAAACCATAGCCTTTGCAGATTTGCTTTCAACTGACTGTTGATCCAAAGCCACGTCTTCAGCGCTCTTGATGTTACAACTCTGAGTGAGAGCCGCTTCAGACGACTCAGCGCGTGCGGCAGGGAACTGAACGAATCATTCAAACGGATTCGCGAACCGATTCATTGGTCTGCCAACTGGTTTGATCAAGCCTTCGAACAGAATTGACTCAAAAGAATGAATCATTCGCGAACGGGCATCGCTCATTGCCCAGAAAAAAAGTAGATGGCGCGCTTGGAATAAATTGAAGGATTTTTAACTTGTATTGTATTAAGATAAAGTAACGAGAGGAGCGTCGCCCACAGTAACAGTAAAAGTACCGTTTTTCACTAAAATGTACTTGAGTAAGAGTAAAAGTACCCATTTTTAAATATACTCTAAAAGTATTAGTTACCCAAAAAATTTACTCAAGTAAATGTAACGAAGTAAATGTAACTCGTTACTACTCACCTCTGAAACTCAGATGCCATTGGCGTACAGTGACACTGATACATTTATCAGCTCAATCGAGCTACTGATCACTTGGACAGAGACCAAGTCAAGCAGAGACCATAAGCATGACTGTCACTCTCTCTATTTTGTGCCATCCCCATATCACCTCTATGAGTCTTGTTTTGTCTCCTTACCTTGTTAGGTTGATTAATATCATAGCTGGTCAGAGATCCAAGCAGGTGTTTTAGACCTGGAACATTGTCGTCGTTGATTGCGTGGATTATAGCCTTCATGACAAATGAGTCCTCCTCATCCTGTCAAAAAACAAAATCAATGAATTATTGAATATAAATCTTTATGATAACGGACCCAAACACATACTACATGCACACATTACATATGTCAGTATGACACACTACATTCAAAAGTTTGGGATCAGTAAGACTTTTTTTTTTTCTCTCAAGGATGCATTAAATTGATCAAAAGTGACAGTAAAGACTTTTATATCCTTACAAAAGATTTGTATTTGAAATAAATGCTATTTTATTGAACATTCTATTCATCAAAGAATTTTGACAAAAATTATATCAAAGTTTCCACAAAAACATTAAGCATTTAATATTAAGAATTTAAAGATATTTCACATTTTGAAGATGAACATAATAAGAAAATGATTATCTGAGGCTGCCGAAAATACAGATTTGCCACCAATAACTTAAATACTAAAAAAAAATGTATTACATAGATTTTTTCCCCCAAATTTCTAAAACAATATTACCGTTTTTACAGTATTTTTAATCAAATAAATGCAGCCTAGATGAGCCTAAGAAACTTTTTTCAAAATAACCTTACTGACCCAAAACTTTTGAATGGTTTTCAAGTTTCAGGTTCCAGGTCAAATCAATTAATAAATTACTTCATTGTTGTATAGATTTGGTCTTTTTAGTGGCCAGATTTACTGAAGATTTTTGACACTAAAACAGTTCCATAGATCATGACATGTCACAAGTAAGAATTAAACCTATATTAACCATGTGAGTTACACAGTTCCAATGTCTCTTGCACAGCTGTGACTTGAAATTTTTAAAACAAAAATAATTAACAAGCGCAACTGTGATAAAAATCATATGAAAAACCGCCAAAATGACAGTATTTAGGCTACTATACAACAAGCTTTAGAAGGGAAAAACAACAGCAAGCATCCTTTGACAGTCACACTTTGAGCAAATCCTTTTATGCTCAGTAGTACTAGAGTTGGTCTTATCAGCAAATACACAGCGTGAAGTCCTAATCCTATTGAATAATGCAGACGAGGGGCGGAGCACAGACCGCGCTTTCTCTTCAACGCTCGACCGCTGCTTTGTGTGCTATGTGACCCAATCACCTCCAAACAGCATCTGACAGTTCAGACATGTGGGACAAAACACTCAAATACAAAGCTATAGAGGGAAACTGGACTGGACTAGCTGTGAGGGACAGAAAAGAGATGTTTAATGAAGGAGTGTACTGGAATAACACCCACATACACATCTCATACTAGACGAGTGTATCCAATTACACAGAACGCACACTTGAACACACTCTACAAACAGCCAGAGGCTTCTAAAGAGAGTGATGCTGGAGTCACTCGGGGAGCGTAAAACAAGACTTCTATGTGACTTTGTGTCGTTTTGTGACCTTTAGGTGATTTGGATCTAAATTTGTTCTGTCCCTGGAAAAACAAATATTGTGGAAAAACTATGACGCAGTAATGGTATCAGATGATAATACCATGCACTTAATATATAATATGGTACTGACAGCCATATTAATTTAAAATGGATTTCAATGTATTTTCTCAATTTTAAATAAAAACTGGCATTTGTTAAAATCATTCACTACCATTCAAAATTTGGGGTCAGTAAGATTTTATAAAAAGTTTTTGAAAGAATAAACAGCAATATTGTGAAATGTTATTATTCTGCCTGAATAAAGTGTCATTTATTTCTTTGATGGCAAAGCTGAATTTTAGCAGCCATTACTGCGATCTTCAGTGTCACATGATCCTTCAGAAATATGCCGATTTGCTGCTCAAGAAACATTTATTATTATTATCAATGTTGAAAATGATTCTTTAATGAATAGAAAGTTCTAAAAGAACAGAAAAGCATTTATTTGAAACAGAAATTTTTGTAACATTGTAAAAGTTTTTGCTGTCACTTTTGATAAATTTAATGCATTGTTACTGAATAAAAGTATAATTTTTTTTTTTCCAAAAAAAACAAAAAGCTTTTGAATGGTAATGTATAGATGGATTTTTAGAATGATAAAGGATGTCACATCTTGATTATTGTTGCTGACACTCTTCCTGTATGAAACGCACCCATTTCCTGTTCACACAGAAACCCCGCATTTCTCACAGATTTAAGTGCACTATAAAGGCTGAAATATTTCTTAGAGTTACAGTATTATCCTAATGCAGGTAATATTAAATCTACATTTTTAGTTATATGATCGCTTCAGGTGAGGTAAAAACATTTATTTTATGGCAATGTGTGACGTGTAAGAAGCAGGTCAAAAAAGAGAGATAGTAAGCTGTAAAGTTTAGATAACAATTTATGTAGCACAACGGCAATAACACTTCACTCTTCAGGCTTATCACACATCACTAAGCAAATATCTGGCCAGTATAAAGACCATGCAAAATCCCGCATGACTGTACGAGTGTCAATGAATGTGCTCATATGAAGTCGGATGAGTCATATGACTTCATGACAAGCTTCAATATAAACTTTCACTGCAATTAGCAATCATGCATATTAATGTGTTAAACAGTAATCATTCCAAAACCAGAGTACTTCATTATTGCCCGAGCACATTTTGTGTGAAGTTGTCTTGCATGTGTGTGTCTGCCTCTATTCTCAGGTGTGTGGGAAGCTCATTAGATCTGTTCATCCCATAAATATAGACCACGGTAGAGCTCAGGGATACGGGGGTTCCTCTGCTGTTGCCAGGCTCATCACATGTCTTTTAGGTTTTGTTGTTCTTTTTGCCAGTTCCTGCTGCCTTTTTTAATAAAAAAAGTGTTTTGGAAGTCTACCTCATCTTTGCAAATCCTTAATACAAGCTTTTTGAAAAGTGTAACACACGACTGTATTCTTGATAAGTTTCTTGAATGATGACTTTAACTGTGAACTCTTACCAGTGTGTCATCACTGCGTGCCACACTCATATTGCTCCTAGACAGGAAGGAGCGGGAGAGCCGGTTACACAGAGAGATGAGACGCACCGATTGCTAAGGAAGTCAGACAAAACAAACAAACAAACAAACAAACAAACAATGTTAAAGGAGAGATGATATTCGTGGCACATTCTATAGAATTTGTAAACGACTAAAACTGTTCTCGATAGATTGATATCTCAACTCTTCAAATGACATGTTAACCGGATATTATTTGTTTTTATGACACAAGCTTAATTTTGCGCTTGAGGGCACTGTAACTTTATGCATGCTTCTTCATTGTTTCATAGCTCCAAGGGTTTGTTTTGCGTGCTTTTAACAGTGCGTGTGGAAATAGCGTGACTTGTTGGTGTGGCACATAATGCTGATTCCTCAGAAAGCACTACTGAGGGCACAACACTGCTCACACTTTATGTCAAATAGTTAGATTTTTCACAGCAGAACATGATGCTTGCAATCTGAATTTCGAACATTTAAACAGAATACATAGTCGAAAGTCAAATACAAAAAAAAAAAAAAAAAAGCACCTTCCACTTTCTTCTGGCAGCAAACTTCTTAAATTTCTCCATATTCACTGCTGATTCCTTACGACTCAGCGCCTGCTGTGTGTCCTTTGGCTTAAAAGAAGACATTCACACTTTTAAGCAAGTGTTAAGATATCGTGTTTGATAACTGCTTCATTTGTAGTGGTTGCTGGACAAACCTTGATCCAGGGGTGTTGAAGACTGTCCAAGATTGTCATTCTTTTTCTGTAAACATGAAAACATAATCGTCACATGATGTGATATTTACTTTTTTAACATACAGAATGTAATGAACATAGGCAGGCCGTTTGTGGACCTCCGTTCATTTAACTTAAACAACAAGCTCCCACAATTAAGCACCTAAAAGAACCTTCGGAGTAAACGAGAAGGCATTCAGTGTACAAATCAAAAGATATTTATCACAGTATGCATTGCGGAACACACAGAAGGAATTGTGGGACTGGGCTCTGGAATGTTGCATATCAGCTTTCGTGACAATGTTTAGACTTAAACAGCATTTATGCTGTGAATGACGCATTTTAGTGAAGTACCGAGAGGACTTCTGCAGAACTAGTTTTAGTTCTCTTTTAAATATCATCAGAAGTAAATGAGGTCAGTGTAGATAAAGACTAAATGAGAGAAGGGACTTGGTAGACCAATCTGGAACCAAAACAGGAATTATTAAAGTGTCCAAAGCACCTGTTCTTGTTTGTTGTCACAACCCACTTCCTCAGTTACTTAGTTAATAAGCGACATGATTTGGGACGAATGTTCTTCATAGGATTCAATGATTCAATATAACCACAGATAATCAGTTAACAAATAATTTAATGATATTTAATAGTATTTCTAAGTAAAAAAATAATAATACAATAAGACATTATTCAAGCCAGCTGGTTTCTAAAAAGGAACTGCTCAATAATAGAAAGAACTAGTGGCTTCTTCAGTGGTTCTTACTTTGGATCTTTGAGCAGTAACCGTGCAATGAAGTCTTTGGCCAAAGCACTGGTGTTGCTGAAGAACTCCTCATCAAACTCGTAGTCCACAGCTGACACATTGGCAAGTGTCTCCTGCTTATTTTCACCCAGGAAAGGTGAGGCACCACTAAGCCTGAAGATATAGAGAAAAAGACCATTTTATCTCCCATTTATTGGACGTGAAGGTCTTCAGCATAGCAGCATTCAAACAAAGTCAAGTTTAATGTGAACAATATTTGTGATATTATAAGCTGCAGCCCAGCTTTTCTTTCCCTGACCATTACTATTAAAGTGTGAGAAAACAGGCAAAGGCCATTTAGAGTTCAATATAAGTTTATTTTAAATGCTACATTCCATTTTTTCTTTTGTGATAAAAATCTTTTCAAGACCACAGTACCAGAGTAACATTGAGTACAACATTCTCTCTTTCCACTATAATAATTATAAAATTATTGCGGTTGCTAATTAAAAATCTGAAGTGATAAATCAGTGCATGGCTTTTATAAGTACTGTCAGGAGATACATTTTAATTCATTACTGTAAAATTACAGCTGTTTTAAATTCACACTGTCAATTAATGGCATTCCCTATGGGTGAGAAGCAGTCTCCAAAAGTGTGAGAAAAAGAAAATAAAGGTGGAATAGGAACGGATTAGATGTGAAAATGGGGTGCGATATCTACCTGATGTGAAGCTCTATTTTTATTTGCCTATGATGAAAGGGGAGTGTAAGGAACAGCCCTAAGATAGACATTGAACTTTCCAGCTCTGTTTAGACTGCTAATATTAGCACACGTCGATGGACAGATAGTGATGGACAGATAGGACAGAGAAGAAAAGAGAGAAAAGGGATAGGCATTTTTGGATCAAACGTGGCTCTAACAATACTAAAAGTAGGCTTAATGTTCTTTATGTGATGAAATTTCATTTTTTTGCCCCTCTTTTGAGCATAGGGTGAAATATGAGCTGAATATTTCCAGTTTTCGTGAGATTCACCCATTTAGCGGTTTACTTCAGAGACATGAGGATTTGGTTCCCATCAAAAAGGAGGGTCCCCTCTGCTCTTATCACAAGCAACAGGCAAGTTCCATTGTTTATATTGCTCTGTGATATGCTTAGTTCCCTCTCACATGAACAAAAACACACACATATAGAGAGAGACAGAGAGAAACCTCAGTGTTTCCACAGGAAGACCAACACAAGCCTTACAATTAGACACTGCACCCAGAGGTTGCGCTAATAATCATTATCCATCACACTGATGGACTGGGTTATAAATTCCATGTCTTGCTCTATTTTTATATGGCAGTAAAACACTACAGTGCTTGGTATTTTTAATGTGATACTGGCATCACTAGAACTTCTGTGGAAAGAGCTCTTTTAGTCTTATCAAGTGCTTGAATTGTTCTTTTTCCCTTGGAAACACTGATTGCTCTCCCCAAATCCTCATCTTTTCTGTGCTCCCCTTCAAATCTTTGCCCGTTCTTCACTTCTATTCCTATTAGATTATTTTATTGTACAAATGCTTCTAAAGTAGGAAATGCAATTGACCAGAACTCAATGCATTCTATATGCAGATCATGGAAACATCAATATCTGATGCAGCATTTGGCGGATGCAAAATCTTACTAAGCATCATTTTACTTCAAACATCAATCATTATGACAGTTGTTGCACAATGAGAGTTCATTCTATTATACTAGAAGACTGGAAAACACTTAGTTCAACTTAATTTGCTTCATATTCAGCAGAATTTGATTACAGCTATGCTTTGCGAAAAATAATGCAATTACGAAAATGGATGCTATTTACAGCCTAAGTGAAAATCCATAAATGCATTTAGATTTAATTTGTAATGATATAAACTATATTTACAGCATCACAACAACACTGATTATTATGACTACTCACAGAATATAAGTGATCACCCCAATGCTCCTAGAGTTAGACAGGAATAAAACACATGATTAGCACAGGAAGTGAGGTAACAGCGAGGTCAGATAATGACATAATGCTCATTCTCACCACATGTCTGCCTCTAGGCCAAGCGGCTCGTAGTTTACCACTTCTGGAGCTGCAAACCACAAAATAATATCATTTACAATACAGAAGACTTTAGGGTGAGCCATGACAGATTTAACTTAATTTGTCGTCTTGGTATAAAAATGAGAATCAAATCCTAATTAAACTTCAAGATAAAAAAAGAAAGATTGCAACACATCAGATTTCAGATAAAATACGAACAAATCACATCACACTCAGTAGCCTTATTTTGCCCTACATTATTCACATTTTCACAAACCAACCAAGACAATTTTAATATTTGAATGCAATGAAATAATTCCATTAATATTAGTATTTTAGGCTTTTGGAGGTGAAGCTTACTAGTATTTTTAGTTTAAGTCTGCATTAAGATACAAATGACACATTTTGGGAAAATACTTCAATTTCAAATTTCTAACAACGTTTTATCTGCCATACAGAATATATATTTAGACATGCAAAATACAGTTTTAAGCATTAAAACGATGCTTATAACTTGCACACATTTCTCAAACAGTTATATTTGGCAGCTATATGATAAACTCTTTCTAAAAATAATGCACAGTTTGCAAGAGGAAGGGAGCAACAACCTACCCCACTCTCCCAAACATTAAAAAATGCCTGCAAAATGTCTAGAAATGTGATGGTAGTATATTTTGGTGGTTTCTCACCGTATGAGCTGTGAAATGAGTCACTGCTTTCAGAGGATCTCAATCTCTGATGTGTTAATGAGGAAATAAGTCTGAGGTGGGAGAGATGCTGCTGCTCTCTATGCCTGAGAATTGACTTCGATTTACTACTTATTTTATTATGCACTAGATCTGGCCATTGACCAGGATTTGGAGGAAGCAAGCTGCTCCTTTAACAAAAAAAATAAAAAATAAAATCAATGTAGTCATGCCTCAGTAATGGGCTAATACTATTCTGGGATTGGATTGGATTAGTATCTTTAAAACCAGGTGTCTAGCTTGACCGGATTCTCCTCCATGAAGACTGATCGGAAATTTGAACACTGAAATAGACTGCACTGTGGGGTAGCTGATGCTTGACCATGGTCTTTAGCATTGTGTCTCTATTAAGACCGCTGTATCATCACTGGCTGCCATTCAGGTAGGACTGGATGCGATGCCAATGGCACAGAGGGATGGGGGTGGTGTGGGTGTGCATGTCTCTGTGTTTTCTGGGATGGCTGGGGGCTTGTTCATGTAAAATGTGACTGAAAACAGAGGAGCTGAGTCATATTGTTAAGTAAAAGTAGTAAGATTTAAGGAAGGTTGTAGTTGTGTGCAAAATACCAACCCAAGCACATTGACATACAAGGCTGGACACACTTCACTGAAATAATGTTCCTCTTAAAAACCTGTTGATTTAAAAGCCTATGCTTAAACACAAGAAAATGCATATCTATGTCATGAATTTCTTTACAAAACTGCCAAGTGTACTTGTGCATTTCTTTAATAAAAACCCAACATGCCTCTTCCTACTTTGAAGAAGCTAAAATATTAGTAAAGTTATTATTCTGCTTAACATTTTTAGTTTCTATTTGATTCCAATTATATTTTTCATAGTTTAGGTAACTAATTTTCCAAAATATGTAAAACAGATAAGGAATGTTAAAAAAATATAAAAATAATATACAAATATTTAATAACAATAATAACATAAAAACAAAAACAAATATAAAACAATATAATTTACCATTCTAATATTATCTAATTATATTTACAGTATACAATTCACTAATCCATAATTCTAAATAATTATTAGATTAGAATTTTATTTAAAGTAAAATGTATTATTAGTATGTAAAATTCAAATATATATGTTTACACTTGAAAGTTTATGTAACTATTTGCAGGATTCATCGGGTCACAAAGCAGTGATGCATGGTGTTTCTTTACAGTTATGTCAGGCTTGTGGTTCAGATTACACATGAAAGAAGAAAAGAGAGAAAAGGGATAGGCATTTTGGATCAAACGTGGCTCTAACAATACTAAAAGTAGGCTTAATGTTCTTTATGTGATGAAATTTCATTTTTGCCCCTCTTTTGAGCATAGGGTGAAATATGAGCTGAATATTTCCAGTTTTCGTGAGATTCACCCATTTAGCGGTTTACTTCAGAGACATGAGGATTTGGTTCCCATCAAAAGGAGGGTCCCTCTGCTCTTATCACAAGCAACAGGCAAGTTCCATTGTTTATATTGCTCTGTGATATGCTTAGTTCCCTCTCACATGAACAAAAACACAGCAGGAGTGAGAGAGAGACAGAGAGAAACCTCAGTGTTTCCACAGGAAGACCAACACAAGCCTTACAATTAGACACTGCACCCAGAGGTTGCGCTAATAATCATTATCCATCACACTGATGGACTGGGTTATAAATTCCATGTCTTGCTCTATTTTTATATGGCAGTAAAACACTACAGTGCTTGGTATTTTTAATGTGATACTGGCATCACTAGAACTTCTGTGGAAAGAGCTCTTTTAGTCTTATCAAGTGCTTGAATTGTTCTTTTTTCCCTTGGAAACACTGATTGCTCTCCCCAAATCCTCATCTTTTCTGTGCTCCCCTTCAAATCTTTGCCCGTTCTTCACTTCTATTCCTATTAGATTATTTTATTGTACAAATGCTTCTAAAGTAGGGAAATGCAATTGACCAGAACTCAATGCATTCTATATGCAGATCATGGAAACATCAATATCTGATGCAGCATTTGGCGGGATGCAAAATCTTACTAAGCATCATTTTACTTCAAACATCAATCATTATGACAGTTGTTGCACAATGAGAGTTCATTCTATTATACTAGAAGACTGGAAAACACTTAGTTCAACTTAATTTGCTTCATATTCAGCAGAATTTGATTACAGCTATGCTTTGCGAAAAATAATGCAATTACGAAAATGGATGCTATTTACAGCCTAAGTGAAAATCCATAAATGCATTTAGATTTAATTTGTAATGATATAAACTATATTTACAGCATCACAACAACACTGATTATTATGACTACTCACAGAATATAAGTGATCACCCCAATGCTCCTAGAGTTAGACAGGAATAAAAACACATGATTAGCACAGGAAGTGAGGTAACAGCGAGGTCAGATAATGACATAATGCTCATTCTCACCACATGTCTGCCTCTAGGCCAAGCGGCTCGTAGTTTACCACTTCTGGAGCTGCAAACCACAAAATAATATCATTTACAATACAGAAGACTTTAGGGTGAGCCATGACAGATTTAACTTAATTTGTCGTCTTGGTATAAAAATGAGAATCAAATCCTAATTAAACTTCAAGATAAAAAAAAAGAAAGATTGCAACACATCAGATTTCAGATAAAATACGAACAAATCACATCACACTCAGTAGCCTTATTTTGCCCTACATTATTCACATTTTCACAAACCAACCAAGACAATTTTAATATTTGAATGCAATGAAATAATTCCATTAATATTAGTATTTTAGGCTTTTGGAGGTGAAGCTTACTAGTATTTTTAGTTTAAGTCTGCATTAAGATACAAATGACACATTTTTGGGAAAATACTTCAATTTCAAATTTCTAACAACGTTTTATCTGCCATACAGAATATATATTTAGACATGCAAAATACAGTTTTTAAGCATTAAAACGATGCTTATAACTTGCACACATTTCTCAAACAGTTATATTTGGCAGCTATATGATAAACTCTTTCTAAAAATAATGCACAGTTTGCAAGAGGAAGGGAGCAACAACCTACCCCACTCTCCCAAACATTAAAAAATGCCTGCAAAAATGTCTAGAAATGTGATGGTAGTATATTTTGGTGGTTTCTCACCGTATGAGCTGTGAAATGAGTCACTGCTTTCAGAGGATCTCAATCTCTGATGTGTTAATGAGGAAATAAGTCTGAGGTGGGAGAGATGCTGCTGCTCTCTATGCCTGAGAATTGACTTCGATTTACTACTTATTTTATTATGCACTAGATCTGGCCATTGACCAGGATTTGGAGGAAGCAAGCTGCTCCTTTAACAAAAAAAATAAAAAATAAAATCAATGTAGTCATGCCTCAGTAATGGGCTAATACTATTCTGGGATTGGATTGGATTAGTATCTTTAAAACCAGGTGTCTAGCTTGACCGGATTCTCCTCCATGAAGACTGATCGGAAATTTGAACACTGAAATAGACTGCACTGTGGGGTAGCTGATGCTTGACCATGGTCTTTAGCATTGTGTCTCTATTAAGACCGCTGTATCATCACTGGCTGCCATTCAGGTAGGACTGGATGCGATGCCAATGGCACAGAGGGATGGGGTGGTGTGGGTGTGCATGTCTCTGTGTTTTCTGGGATGGCTGGGGCTTGTTCATGTAAAATGTGACTGAAAACAGAGGAGCTGAGTCATATTGTTAAGTAAAAGTAGTAAGATTTAAGGAAGGTTGTAGTTGTGTGCAAAATACCAACCCAAGCACATTGACATACAAGGCTGGACACACTTCACTGAAATAATGTTCCTCTTAAAAACCTGTTGATTTAAAAGCCTATGCTTAAACACAAGAAAATGCATATCTATGTCATGAATTTCTTTACAAAACTGCCAAGTGTACTTGTGCATTTCTTTAATAAAACCCAACATGCCTCTTCCTACTTTGAAGAAGCTAAAATATTAGTAAAGTTATTATTCTGCTTAACATTTTTAGTTTCTATTTGATTCCAATTATATTTTTTCATAGTTTAGGTAACTAATTTTCCAAAATATGTAAAACAGATAAGGAATGTTAAAAAAAATATAAAAATAATATACAAATATTTAATAACAATAATAACATAAAAACAAAAACAAATATAAAACAATATAATTTACCATTCTAATATTATCTAATTATATTTACAGTATACAATTCACTAATCCATAATTCTAAATAATTATTAGATTAGAATTTTATTTAAAGTAAAAATGTATTATTAGTATGTAAAATTCAAATATATATGTTTACACTTGAAAGTTTATGTAACTATTTGCAGGATTCATCGGGTCACAAAGCAGTGATGCATGGTGTTTCTTTACAGTTATGTCAGGCTTGTGGTTCAGATTACACATGAAAGAAGAAAAGAGAGGATTGGACAGAGGACCATAACAATAAGAGCGGGTGTAATTACAACACATCTCTATAGACTGACCAGTGGATGACACTGACCTACAAACTCCGGGGTACCAAAGATGTTTTTGAAATCGTTGCCAAAATCGATCTTGTGGGCCAGGCCAAAGTCAATGAGCTTAATGCGCGGGTGAGGCACACTCCGGTTCAACAGCATGATGTTCTCCGGCTGAGAGAGATGAGAACAGAGAAAGAATTGGAGGGAGAATGCAAAAGAAAGAATCAGTGGAAATAATGATAGGTGCAGAACAAAAACACAGCAGGAGTGAGAGAGAGACAGAGAGAGCGAGCAGGAAATCTGCCATAACACATGGAAATCACATGCAAAGCTAGATAAACG
The DNA here is from genome assembly GCF_012432095.1 of Onychostoma macrolepis. NCBI lineage: Eukaryota > Metazoa > Chordata > Actinopteri > Cypriniformes > Cyprinidae > Onychostoma > Onychostoma macrolepis. The sequence goes on from NC_081159.1 coordinate 11,907,396, forward strand.
TTCACTAGAAAGCACAGGCATACTCAAGCCAGGCAGTAACAGATCCCTGCCTGGACATTCCATAGAAACAATACTTCCTTCAGTGGGCTTGATTCATGCACGGACTAATCTCTTAAAAGCTCCAATGACTTCAAAATATTTAACAGAAATGTTAGGGAAAGCTGTGTGGATGACTGCTCTGAAAACAGTGGATCTAGTTACATAAACACTGTTGCTGTAGTAACATGAAGGATTAGACATAAAATGCTAATAATGAGCAACTCCGCTACAGCTTGACTATTTTATTTTATTCTTTAGGTCTCAGTTAAGTTGGGTAATGGGAATGTTGGCTGCTTTGAAGTTCATTCTTCAGTTAGACTGGTTATTCAGGTTAAGTGGTTTTAGTGGGAGGTAAAACTCCATCTACATCAGAAACTTTCAAAACAGAGACTACTAGAATATTAATGCAATTCTGCAATTCAGGTAGGACTGGATGCGATGCCAATGGCACAGAGGGATGGGGGTGGTGTGGGTGTGCATGTCTCTGTGTTTTCTGGGATGGCTGGGGCTTGTTCATGTAAAATGTGACTGAAAACAGAGGAGCTGAGTCATATTGTTAAGTAAAAGTAGTAAGATTTAAGGAAGGTTGTAGTTGTGTGCAAAATACCAACCCAAGCACATTGACATACAAGGCTGGACACACTTCACTGAAATAATGTTCCTCTTAAAAACCTGTTGATTTAAAAGCCTATGCTTAAACACAAGAAAATGCATATCTATGTCATGAATTTCTTTACAAAACTGCCAAGTGTACTTGTGCATTTCTTTAATAAAACCCAACATGCCTCTTCCTACTTTGAAGAAGCTAAAATATTAGTAAAGTTATTATTCTGCTTAACATTTTTAGTTTCTATTTGATTCCAATTATATTTTTCATAGTTTAGGTAACTAATTTTCCAAAATATGTAAAACAGATAAGGAATGTTAAAAAAATATAAAAATAATATACAAATATTTAATAACAATAATAACATAAAAACAAAAACAAATATAAAACAATATAATTTACCATTCTAATATTATCTAATTATATTTACAGTATACAATTCACTAATCCATAATTCTAAATAATTATTAGATTAGAATTTTATTTAAAGTAAAATGTATTATTAGTATGTAAAATTCAAATATATATGTTTACACTTGAAAGTTTATGTAACTATTTGCAGGATTCATCGGGTCACAAAGCAGTGATGCATGGTGTTTCTTTACAGTTATGTCAGGCTTGTGGTTCAGATTACACATGAAAGAAGAAAAGAGAGGATTGGACAGAGGACCATAACAATAAGAGCGGGTGTAATTACAACACATCTCTATAGACTGACCAGTGGATGACACTGACCTACAAACTCCGGGGTACCAAAGATGTTTTTGAAATCGTTGCCAAAATCGATCTTGTGGGCCAGGCCAAAGTCAATGAGCTTAATGCGCGGGTGAGGCACACTCCGGTTCAACAGCATGATGTTCTCCGGCTGAGAGAGATGAGAACAGAGAAAGAATTGGAGGGAGAATGCAAAAGAAAGAATCAGTGGAAATAATGATAGGTGCAGAACAAAAACACAGCAGGAGTGAGAGAGAGACAGAGAGAGCGAGCAGGAAATCTGCCATAACACATGGAAATCACATGCAAAGCTAGATAAACGTTCACTAGAAAGCACAGGCATACTCAAGCCAGGCAGTAACAGATCCCTGCCTGGACATTCCATAGAAACAATACTTCCTTCAGTGGGCTTGATTCATGCACGGACTAATCTCTTAAAAGCTCCAATGACTTCAAAATATTTAACAGAAATGTTAGGGAAAGCTGTGTGGATGACTGCTCTGAAAACAGTGGATCTAGTTACATAAACACTGTTGCTGTAGTAACATGAAGGATTAGACATAAAATGCTAATAATGAGCAACTCCGCTACAGCTTGACTATTTTATTTTATTCTTTAGGTCTCAGTTAAGTTGGGTAATGGGAATGTTGGCTGCTTTGAAGTTCATTCTTCAGTTAGACTGGTTATTCAGGTTAAGTGGTTTTAGTGGGAGGTAAAAACTCCATCTACATCAGAAACTTTCAAAACAGAGACTACTAGAATATTAATGCAATTCTGCAATAAAACCTGTCAAAAATTACAAGGACTGAATTTATGACCATTCCAGCTCTGGGATGCCCAGCAATTATGTAAAGGGTGGAAATAAGTAGATAACCAGCAGGGAGGATAAAAGCACCTCAATTGATTTGTTGTGGCTGGTCCACAGTGATGCTAATCGCCACAGTCTGGCATTGGGGTGAAACTCAAACACGTCTCTGTACCTTCAGGTCAAAGTGGGCAATCTGTTTGGAGTGTAGGTAACTGACTCCATCCAAGATCTGCTTGAGGAACTCGGTGGCCTCCTCTTCACTCAATGACTCTTTCTCAGCTAGAAAGTCAAAGAGCTCCCCACCTGCCACACTGTGTAGAGAGAGGACAGATGTTGACACTTGCAATAGAGCTGATTAGTTCATAATCTTCACTAAACCAAGACAAAACTAATTGAGAATAAAGAGGATAGTTCACCCAAAAATGAAAAGTTTGTCATCATTTAGTCACCCTCATATTGTTCCAAACCTGTATGAGTTTCTATCTTATGTTAAACTTAAAAGAAGATATTTTGAAGAATGCTGGTAATCAAACATTTGATGGTGCCCATTGACTTCCATGGTATTTCTTTCTTTACTATGGAAGTCAATGGGGACCAACAACTGTTTGGTTCTTCAAAATATCTTCTTGTGTGTTCAACAAAGAAACTCATACAGGTTTGGAATGACATGAGGGTGAGTAAACGACGACAATGGATAAATAGGTTAAAAAAAAAAAAAAGTGATTTAGGTGAGAATCAGAAACCCTACTAATCAACTTTCACTGAATAAAGCAGAACAAAAAAAAAATCAATAATATTACCGGAGAATTAATTTTGAAATAAGAGATTACTAGAGTGTAACATAAAATAAATAAACAGAAAAAAAAAAAATAATAATTCCACAGAGTGAGTCTAGCTAATTAAACCGAAGAACCGATCTCTCTAATTTTTCTGAGTGATTTATTCTGACAGAAATGGATGCTGGCAGTGCTATAATCATGGCTTCTGGGAGAGGACCAACAGGATCTGGGCATATATTTATTCAGCAGAAGGAAGCTGCAAACCAGCTGCACGCTGATGACATGATAACGCTTTCTGCTAATGGTGAGGTTGAGCAAGTGCAGAGACGAGCCACCCAGCTGCAAAAACACCGGCAGCAGATATGTCTCTATTCCCTATTCCCACAGAAACACAAAGAAAAACACCAGCCCCCACCCTGAACAACACAAGTCTCGTAGCCAGATTTCTGACTCGTCTAGTCCTCATTACAGCTTGTTCTGGCAAAGAACCAGCCACTTAATCAAGAAAAGACCATCTGAACGACATGTAAAGCAACAAACTGCCATTTAGAGTGGATCTTAGTTCTTCCTCAAAAGTGTTCATTGTATCAACCTGCAACCTTGTAAATGCACATTTGTTTCCAGGCAAACTGATAAAAAGCCCTGTTCTCACTTTCAGAAGTTGCGTAGTGCCAGCCAATCAGATTTCAGCCAGCACTTGCCATTTTTGTATGTCTCTGACGGTCAGTGAACGGACTGTGGGCGGTCCATGAGTATGCCATCTGAGACTAAAAAAACAACAACACATGCTAGTAACATCTCACTTCACAATATTAGTTGGCAGCACAAATGACCTGAAAATGAAACTTGACCTCCAGTTCCGAGGTCAGGATTGTGTGGTTATATCCTTAAGCAGGGTACTTAACTCCAGATGCCTCAGTTAGTAAACAAAATAGCTTCACTGATGTGTAATGTGTAACAAATATGAGCTCAGAACATAGCTGCAGGGACGCCCTTTGTCACATGGTATGAAGAAGCAAAGAAAACCAGTTGGGTGAAGAGACACTTCAAGAGGTTCTGAGGAAAGACACTTCACACAATCTATGTGTAACAAAACAACTCTGCTGAAAAGGTTAAGGTTTAACATTCCAGACACTGATTCCGTTAACACATTTGTCTTATGTACTTACTGTATTTACTAAAATTGCAAAATATCAAATTACAAGGCTCCTTAAAATAATTGCATATTTCAAAACCTATTCTGTTCAGATAATGAGGAATTACACACAATGTAATGAGTGACTCAGTCACGGCTTGATTATTTTTTAATTTGTCCTTTGGGTCACACTTTAAGTTGCTTGGAATGTTAGACTTCATGTTGGTTTTCAAGTCAGACTTGTTACTCTAGGAAGTGATTCTTGAAGCACAATAGGGTAATACTACATCCTAACATTGTATAGCATCAACAGAGTGCAAGTTTTTCCATTTATATATAAAATGGAAAAAAAAATGCATATATACATATGCACACACATATATAATTATGTTCGAAAAACATCAAACAAATGTAACGTCAGTTCTATTAGCAACCAGTCTAGTCAGGACGTAACCGTCATCAAGAGGTTAAATGTAAAAATGGCTTTTATATTGGCATTTCTATACATTTAATGCACATATTACTTAAAATAAACTTTGCTTTATCAGTCAAAGGTCTTTGTCTTTGTGTACCAGTATAGTTAAGACAGTACAGACATCAATACATATCTTTTCTCTTTGAACACATTGGCAGTAGTGTATGAATGTGCACAGTACAACAGGCAAAACTGGTTCACCTACTCAAAGGACTGGTTCTCCTCATCCCCCCACTGTTGACCTTGTCAAGTGTTTGCTTTGCAAAGTAAAGGTCGGTACTACTGAATTCAGTTTAAAGCCCTTGAAAATTTCTTCTATACATTTATTTATACTATCATGTTCCAGAGCTCTGTACTATAGTGTCCATTACCAGTCTGAGTTCTTAGTTTTTAGAAATGGAGGCTGTTATGATTTCATGATTCAATAAATGTGAAGAAAAACAATGACTCACAGCTCCAGGATGAGAATGACCTCGTTCTTGTTTTCAAATACATTGTGCAGGGTGATGACATTGGGGTGCTGGATTTCCTTCAAGATGCTGACCTCCCTCTCAATGTCGTCTTTGGAGACCCCTCTCCGACTGGATTTGCTGCGCCTTTTCTTGATAAATTTGGCTGCATACTCCACTCCAGTGCTCTTATGACGGCATTTCTTCACCACGGCAAACTGACCACTGCAAAACATGTAAATATAATGATTGTTGTCATATTTAAGCACTAACAACTAAATACTCAGTCATTCAAAGCACATAAAAATATTTTACAAAAGAGGACCAAATTCACTACACATCCTAATACAACAGTCTTAACATTAAGCAGAGGTTTGTAATATTCAGAAAATGACACGATGCTCTAAAATTAGAAGAGAAGATGAATCTTTAATGTGTTCATTCAGTTTTGCTCCTCTATAACATATTGCCAATAGGCAGGACTCCATATTCCCCTTTGACATGTTCCCATCTCAGTCTCCGTAAGTCACGACATGCGTTCTGAAGCATTGCCAGAAACCAACAGTCACCCAAGCTGAACAGTTGCAAATTGCCAACAAGATCAAGTCAGGCTAACATCACAACCACATTTAATCACTAATATCAAGCTGTGTAAGTATGTAAGAATTCTTTTGAATGACATAAATAAGGCCTATTACTTCAGCAGATTAAACCCAAAACAGCATGATAGCTATGTTTTCCCACATGCTGTAGATATTCATTGCTGTTCTATGGATAATATTATCAGGGTGGATAACAATGACTCCCACACTATGCCATTCAAAAGCATCACAACAAACACACCAGTATAATACACCGACGAGCATATTCAGGCCCCTGAAGCTTATAACTCTGCCAAACAAGCAGCATATAATGTGAGGAAATTCCCAATAGGATCCTCTCAAAATGTCACAGCTCTGCAACATTTCTGGCTCTTTTTAATGTGGCTGTTATACAGCTGTTGGGAGGGCTCTTTCTACAGAAATAACAACTGCTTTTGGGCAAAGAAACAAAAAGCTAAACAACACGGTGAAGGAAAAGGAGTCCTTGGGATGGGGCTTTCTGATGCAAATACAAAGCGCAGGGCCTCTATTCTTGCCTGCTCCACCTTTTGTCACCCAGACAGCAGTCAGGCCCCACAGCAACGAGAGACAGTACATTTGCATTTTATCTGGGGCCTGAAAGGTTCAGAGAAAGCAGACATCCTCCCTGAGTAATCTTAAAGGAGTAGTTCACCCAAGAATGAAAACAGTGTCATCATTTACTTGCCTTCATGCAAGTTTTAAATGCATTTGACTCCTATGTAACACAAAACATGAATTTCTCAAGAATGAACTGGCCACTTCTTTCCACATACTAAAAGTGAATAATGACTGGGGCTGACAAGCACAAAAAAAAAAAAAAAAAAAAAAGACCAAAAAGTACAATAAAATCAGTTTCATTTATTCTAAGCCACTGGACAGCCTGTGTAACAAACAGACTAAAACAACAATCATAATTCACTGCTAAACTTCACCTTCAGTAGACTTTTAAAAGGATAGTCCACACTAAAATGAAAATTCTGTCATCACTTACTCAACCTTTTATGTTCCAAACAAAACTTTTGTGTATCTTTAACGCACAAATAAAGATACTTTTAATGAAACCTGACAGATTTTTGTCCCTCCAGTGAAAGTCCATTCCACCAAATCTATGAGACTTCAAAACGTTCATAAAGACATTGTAAAAGAAATGGATATAAATAGATGAAAGTCTTATGGGTTTGGAACGACATGAGGGTGAGTAATTAATGACATAATTTTTGGCTGAACTAAGCCTATCCCATTCACAAAGTTGATCCATCTGACCCAAAACATTTAGACCAGTTTTACGAATCTGAATCAACCAATTCAATGAAAAGATCTTACTGGAAAAAAATTATTTTACATACTGCTTTGCTGCTTCTCTCATGAACTAACTAACACAAAAATATTGTATGACTTCAGAAGAAGTAATATGAATCACTTTTGTGATACTTTTTGGAGATGTTGGAGCTTGACTGCACCCGTCCTCATTTACTTCCATTACGGAAGAACTGGTTTGGAATAATTCATCAAACTGGTTTGGAACATTTCCATATTTAAGTACTTTACTGCACTACAAATGCAAAAGACCGTAACTCGCTAGAGTGTGAATCTGAGAAAAATGACTTTAAAGTTTTTTACTTGTCCAGCCAAATTAATTATAGGTAGGACACTGGAAATTTGGCAATTAGATGTTTTAGTAATGAAAATTATCTACATTAAAAAATTGTGAGCTCAAACTTGATTTTACCCCTATTTTTAAGTTAATGTACTCTGCCTTTGCATTGTCTGCAAAAAGTGAGAAGTCACACCAAGGCAAAAGACTGTAACGTCCACATTATTTGGTTAAATATTTGGTTTATTTGGTTGCTGATCACCATGAACAAAATTGTTATAGTAACACCTGTATAAAAACTAGTGATCATGGGGCTATTGCATATAGTAATGTGACTGTATTATTATTATTATTATTATTATTATTATTATTTTGACCGTAACAAGCAGACTAAAAGTAAAACATGTGAGTGGATACCATTTTGCAACCAATTTATTTGCTATGCTCAGTAACGTAAAAGAATGCTAGTAGACATAGCATAATTGCTTATATCGACTTGAATCAAAATAGTCTAACCTAAAAGAACGACTTGTGGATTGATGTGAACGCCAGAGAGCAGGAGTAATGCTCAGAAATGCGTGTGGATTAATAAACATCTCCGACGATGTTCAGCGCATGGATTGATTTTATCGGGTTACAAGAAAAGGTAGGATATGGATTTAATTGCGAACTGTTAGGCTACTGGTTTTATGATTGATCATGCTACATGTGGCATTCAAGTACACGCGCATCCAACTAGAAGTGACAGCCTGGTGAATAATCTGCATTATAAAAAGGAAAAAAAAAATAAAATTCACAATTATGTATTGCTGCCAAGGTGTCTAGTCTTCACAGTGCTATGTTATATGAAGCTGTTTGGTAGATCGTGATCTATCTAATTCATTAGTCTGCACCGTAATTAAAATGTGGCAGACTTTAATGGAAAAAAGGCAGAAGACCGTATAACTCCAAGCCGGAACCGTAACTTCATTTTGACGCGCAGTTAAACAAAGGCAGAACGCCGTAACTCAATTTGAGCGTTTCATACAAAGTGAAAGAGCCGTAACTTGTGTTATACGGTGTTCTGCCTTGGTTTGTCCGGGGCTTTTTGAAGTTATGGTTGAGACGACCCATTATTTTCTCGGAAAAACAATAAAATTGACTCAAGATACTTATGTACATGATAAAGGATGTCTTGAATGTCCCAAAAATATCAATAACTCATTACGGTCTTTTGCCTTTGCACGGCAGTTTACTAATTAGGGACCAGCACTGCCCCCAAAACTCTCTTAGATTGCTTATATTAAGTTGCACTGGTATTTTGTAGACTGTAATACTAAATAATAAACAAATAATATTGAACAGGCTTGGGCATATTTCACATTTCAGGAACTGAATAAAAAAGTCTGGAAAATCAGAAAGTCATGCCTAGTGGTTCTGACAGCGTGGCTTTTGGCATTCAGGCATGTCTAAACGCTTTTGTCAGTGACACTCCTCAGTGAGAGCAGGGCATGGGTCTTCAGCTGCGCCAGTTTCCATAGCAGTGCTGGGGGCAGGGCAGTGGGAGAGGAGGGGGTCGTGTCAGCTAGAAAGAGGCCTGCGGAGCACAACGGTCCACAGCAAACATCGTCACACATAGCCTGGCAACCAGCCGACAATAGACACGGCATGTTTTTCTCTTAAACGAGTCAGGCAGTTCCCAAAGTCCTTTTCAGTGCTGTTTCTGTCCACTCTGAATGGAAGATGGGGCAAATGTGTGTATCAAGATGTCAGTATAGCAGGGCTCTTGTGCTCCTGAAATGTGGAGTGCCATGGTGATGAAGACCCATGGCAATCACAGCGGACATTAAAGAGCTTGCTCAGAGGAAACCCTCTTCAGAGTGGGCACAAGAAACATATACAAGATGGGCACAAGATGCAAGATTTGGACCAGATACAAGGCTGAAGCTGACATGGCATCCATCTAGTGTTAGTGATGCTGTAAGCCACTCAGGTTTTGTTCTGAAGTAATGCGAGTTTGGTTCAGTTATTAAGGCCCATATGAAATCTGTTTTATTTTTTTATCAAATTCAGTTTTATTTTTTTCCAAATGGCATTTATTTCATGTTAATTTTTCTGGATTCAGTTTTTTTCCATTTTAATATTTCTGGACTCTGTTTTATTGGTTAAATGAAATTTTAAGAATCAAAAAGCATGTATAATTAATAGAAATCATGAAACTTACACAATTTAACAAAAATGTATTAAAAAGTTAAAGAAATTTTTTATCTCAAATTCCATTTTATTTTTTACCAAATCCTGTGTTTTCCATTTTTATTTTCTGGATTCCGGTTTTATGGTTCAATTAAATTTTAATAAACAAAAGTAATTAACTGATTTTATTTATTTATTTGTTTTTATTTTTTAAATACTGTGTTGTGGATTTACATTTTTCTAGAAAATAAATGAAGGCATAAAACATTAAAGGAACACTCCAATTTTTTTGGAAATAGGCTCATTCTCCAACTCCCCCAGAGTTAATAAGTTGAGTTTTACCGTTTTTTTAATCCATTCAGCCGATCTCCGGGTCTGGCGATAGCACTTTTAGCATAGCTTAGCATAGATCATTGAATCCTATTAGACCAGTAGCATCGCGTTCAAAAATAACCAAAGAGTTTCGATAGTTTTCCTATTTAAAACTTGACTCTTCTGTAGCTATATCGTGTACTAAGACCGGCGGAAAATGAAAAGTTGTGATTTTCTAGGCCGATATGATTAGGAACTATACTCCCAGTCCAGCGTAATAATCAAGGAACTTTGCTGCGGCAGCAGGCGCAGTGATATTACGCAGCGCCTGAAAGTAGTCCCCAGCCAGGTACCTAGTTATAATATAGCTGGGGACTACTTTCAGGCGCTGCGTAATATCACTGCGCCTGCTGCGGCCATGTTACGGCAGCAAAGTTCCTTGATTATTACGCCGGAATGAGAGTATAGTTCCTAGCAAAATCGGACTAGAAAATCGCAACTTTTCATTTTCCGCCGGTCTTAGTACACGATATAACTACAGAAGAGTAAAGTTTTAAATAGGAAAACTATCGAAACTCTTTGGTCATTTTTGAACGCGATGCTACTGGTCTAATAGGATTCAAAGATCTATGCTAAGCTATGCTAAAAGTGCTATCACCAGACCCGGAGATCGGCTGAATGGATTCAAAAATGGTAAAACTCAACTTATTAACTCTGGGTGAGTTGCAGAATGAGCCTATTTCCAAAAAAAGTGGAGTGTTCCTTTAATTTATCTAATCAAATGAAAATTAAACAAACCCTTTTTTGGCTAACAAAGTGATTCACAAAAGAGGTTTATTGTTAAAATTAAAACATGTTAGTAGAATTGTTTGATTATTCTTTAAAAAAATAATTTTAGTAATTTTATTATTATAGTAGTATTATCATTACATTAAGTAACATTTGTCACAGTTTCTTCAAGGTAAAAACTTTTATTTTGACGGGTTGCTGTGAAGATATTTAAGTTTCAGTTATCAAGTTTATGTATATGATATAAGGATATTTTTTGGGGGGAGGGTTCTGAATACAAAAAGCAGCATTAGGTATCAGTAGATGCGTGTGAACAGAAAAATCAAGAATAGTGCAGTTTTTGAGTAATTATGTTTAATAGACCTAATAATGTTTGAATCCACATCAGCATTAATTGCAGTCATTGGACTTTGCCCTTTAGCCTACAAGGGTTAAAACACTTTCCACAGTCATGGGAAATGCAACTACAGTACATCACATGACTTGACCCCTTTTACATTGTGCACCAGAAGGCACAACTTCTTAGAGGGCTGATTACTCCTTTACAAGATAAAGATAAAGACGGCTTTGTTAAATTAAAATCTCTGATAAAGTTTTACAGATTCATAATCAGGATTACAAACTGGGACTTGCATCACATATGAAACAGAGCAAACCATAAAAAATTAGGTCAGTAACACTATCAATGATGGATTATAAACCTGATCCTTCATAATTAACATTTGTCTGGTAACAAAGTATTTTGAGGGAGTTTGAAATAAATCAGAATCTGAATCATTAACACCATCTCTTTGCAATTTTATAGCAATTCTCAGATTTATTTAATTTTTCATCACAAGATGATTATTATACAGATGTCGAGGGCAGAGCAAAGACATGATGAAGATCTAATGTGAGTAGATTAGACCCACTGTAAACTGGTCAAAATATGTTTTTAACAATAAAAACGAAAGGAAAAATGTAATAGGATAACTCTGTAACGCAACTGGCTGCTCTGAAGCAACACTCCATGACCCAGGTTATGAACGAGCCTAAATGTCAACAACCCATTCAGCAGAAAATCCCACTCTGTAATTATTCCCATAGGATACCATGGAGAAACCCCACATGCTTTAAATGCAAGTTACACTCCCGCTCAACCTCAATGAGGCAAAATAGCCTATCATTAATAATGACTTAATTTGCATGTTTATAACTAAAGGACACATCAAAAATTATGTAAACAAAGAGGGCCAGCAACTCAGTTTTTACTCCCAGACACGCTACTGCAGGGTTCCTCAAATCTTTCCCTGGAGGGCCAATCTGCTGCAGAGTTTAGCTCCAACCCTGATCAAACTCACCTACCTGTGATTTTCTAATGATCTTGAAGACTCTGATTAGCATGCTCAGTAGGGTTGGGTACCGTTCACATTCGGTACCGGTACCCAACGGTACCTTTTTTCAGTACTTTACTCTCTGTGTAATAACAAAAACATTTATTTCAGTGAAAAAATAAGTCCAAAACTCTCAATTTCAACATTTTGAACCATTGGACCCTACAATTGTTTTTCTTTTTTTTCCTTCCAGAAATTCTTGTGTTTTATTTTTTTTCTGATAATCAAATGAAGGCATGAAACATTTATTTATTTTTAATCAAATCAAAATGAAACCCTTTAATTTTTTTGGCAAACAAACAGAGGTTTACTGTTAAAATTAATACATGGTAGAAAAATTATGTGAATATACCTTTAAAAAAAGTTATAATAATAATTGTATTTTTTTCTACAATTAAGTCGTTAATGTGGTTGTAATAATTATTTTTATAATTTAATTGTTTTATTTAAATTTGTCAGTAAATGGAATATATAAAGACGTACATTATACTGTACAAAAGTAATACAAGAGTAATATATTTCTGTTACATGTTAAACCGCACTTTTATTTTGACAGGTTGCGTGAAGTTTCTGTGTGTATACAGTATGATATGATGCTGGTTTTCTCAAATGAAACGGTAAAATTCTCATGAAGTGACTCACAGCCTGTAAGTTCATGTGTTCATGTAGTGAGATGCAGAGGCCGAAAATCACCGCGAGTTCACGTGTGCTTCAGTATTTGTCAGAGGTGGGTAGTAACGAGTTACATTTACTTCGTTACATTTACTTGAGTACATTTTTTGGGTAACTAATACTTTTAGAGTATATTTAAAAATGGGTACTTTTACTCTTACTCAAGTACATTTTTGGTGAAAAAACGGTACTTTTACTTCGTTACTGTGGGCGACGCTCCTCTCGTTACTTTATCTTAATGCATACAAGTTAAAAATCCTTCAATTTATTCCAAGCGCGCCATCTACTTTTTTTTCTGGACAATGGGCGATGCCCGTTCGCGAATGATTCATTCTTTTGAGTCAATTCTGTTCAAGGCTTGATCAAACCAGTTGGCAGACCAATGAATCGGTTCGCGAATCAGTTTGAATGATTCGCTCAGTTCCCTACCGCACGCCGCTGAGTCGCCTGAAGCGGCTCTCACTCAGAGTTGTAACATCAGGAGCGCTGAAGACGTGGCTTTGGATCAACAGTCAGTTGAAAGCAAATCTGCAAAGGCTATGGTTTACTAGCTATGAAGATCTTTATTAGACGAACACCGCGTGTGCTGTCGGTTCCACAGGTATAGATTCGATTACAATACACGATACCACTATGATATTACCAGTTTGTTGTACATGTACCTTACACATTAAATACATGTATAATTGATTCATTAAAAGCTGTGACAGAGTATGAAATAAACACCCGCCAAACCCGCGTTAGTTCCAGGAGGAATGCCTTGCCTAGACACAATTAATATGGAAATTGTCACAATATTTACGCTTGCAGAAATAAAGGCTACATTTGTTTACATTTTGCAGAACAGACGGAAGAAGATCCGTCAATGTGCATTTGTTTCGTTATGTTCAGATGTTCTGTAGCGGTCGTGTGAGGAGATTTCACTCTTCTCCGTGTCAGAGGTTATATACATTTATAATACATAATTACACTTTAAAATATAATTTAATTGAACTCAGTGATGCAAATCAGAATTTGTATCAGCTGTTACTCCAGTTTTTGGTGTAATATGATCCTTCAGAAATCATTCAAATATATTATTTTGTTACCAATGTTGTTGAAAAAAACAAAAACAAAAAAACAGCATATGCTGGTATGGTATGTTTTGAAGCTGGGATGCTGGTTTGTGCTGGTCATGTGCTGGTCGGACCAGCTTAGGACCAGCTTAAATCAGTTCAAACCAGCATCCCATGCTTCAAAACATACCATACCAGCATATGCTGTTTTTTTCAACAGGGAACAGTTTTGCTGCTTAATATTTTTTGGAACCTGTGACATTTTGTTTAGGAATATTTTATGAATAGAAAGCTAAAAAAAGAACAGCATTGATAATAAATCAGGCTGATAAAAATTCTGATTTGCATCACTGAAATAAATTACATTAAAAAAAATAAAGGTATTTTGAACAGCAGTGTGTGTATAAAAATGTATCTAAATATCTAAATAAAAATAGACTATATTCAGTACATGATCCAAAGTAACTAGTAACTAACTACTTGAGTAGTTTTTTTATCCGATACTTTTTTACTCTTACTCAAGTAACTATTCAGACTATTACTTTTACTTTTACTTGAGTAAATATTTCTTCAAGTACTTTTACTTTTACTTGAGTACAGTTTTTTGGTACTCTACCCACCTCTGGTATTTGTGTAGTAAACAAAACCGCGTCTCCGCCATTCATACATACCGAGGCTAACGGAACATGCAGGATTAATATTTAAACCGTCTTTTTGCGTTTTAATATTCACATACACTAGTTCATATCGCGATTCGAATTAAGTGACAGACATTCTTTTATTCATCCAAAACTTGCCGAATTCCGTGGCATTCTGCGCTATAAAGTAAATTCCGTTTATATGAATGGACTCCGCCATCCTGTCCGCGTTTTCGCGGAAACCATATGACCCTAGAAATGTAAGCACACTTCAGAACATTTCGGTTTGCCGTGTGTGTTGTGTTTTAAAGAGTTGCAGGGGTGACAAGTCACAGGGTCTCTCTCTCTCTCGTATGCGCCCAAATGCGTTCTCAGGTACCGAAATTTGGTACCGAATGATTTAATGTGAATCGATACTCGGTAGTACCGACGCAATTCGGTCCGTACCCTTAAAAGTACCGAGTTCGGTACCCAACCCTAATGCTCAGGTGTGTTTGATTAGGGTTAGAGCTAAACTCTGCAGGAGTGGGCCAGATTTGAGGATGCCTGCGCTACTGCAAGGGATCCTGTTGTTCTTTGTTACTTCTTTGCAAAAAGGCTTCCAACTTTAGCAGTGAAACTTGAACCAGGTTGTGGAGGAGGGCTGGAGGGAGGGATGTGAACAGCCTCTGTTTCCCTTTTGCGTCCTGTTTTCTGTGTACCTATCGCAGTCCAGGCCCAACTGTTTAGATCTTTAGGCCAGGAGAGCCAAGAGAGAGATTTGCATTACTCAACCCACATGGCCTTGTTATTCTGATCTGGAAAAGCGCATTTGCAGAGTGTGTGTTTGATTCAGTGCCACATTCATGATTTTAGGCACCTTTCTCATGCATGCCTTTATTATAAGGATCATTGTTAATTATTGATGTGTTCTATCACCTGTTAAAGTCCAATCCCCATTCAAGCTGAGATGCATGCAAATTCTCATAGCATCATTACACTATTTTTCAATCTGGTGCTTACATTATAATTTTATTTTATTTTATTTTTTTAATGATTTTCTTTTTTTTCCTCCCACCACAATACATATTTTAAAAAAATGACTAAAACAAATGCATATGCACCTAAACACATTATATATTAAATTAATATAATGCATAATTTTATACATTTAATTCCAAGTAATTTGATTTCAGGATGATCATTTTGGCTCTAAGATTTCACGTATTCCCAGAGGGGAGCACTTTGTTTGCAAGTGCTATCGTCTGAATACTCAATACTCAAGCTTTTTGTACAAAAGTGTGTATCAAAAGCAATTCAGGGTTGTGATGAAATCACATTTTGTATTAAATTAAGCTTTACAAGTTGTGCAAATAAGGTCAGAGGTGTTCCTGTCAGATAGGAAGCCTTTATTGTGTCACAATGGGTTGAGAATGAGCATGAAAGAGCAAATATAAAAGGATGGGAGGTAAGAAACTATCAAAAAAAAAAAAGAGAGATCCTTCACTAAGTGGTTGGCTCCTAATGAAAACACAATGCCAGGTGCACTCAGTACCATTAGCGTAACACACACGGACAGTCCTAACCAGCCGGCACTGCTCTGGATGAATATTTAAGTGGGTTAGCACGATCTGAATACAGATTCCTTGTGCCTGAGCAAGCTTTTAAAGATTTGAATGTCATTGTCAAAATCCTCAGCATTAGCCTGACCTTGGGCCATGGCAAAATCATCTATATGACTGCCAAGAAGTAATGAACATAGGCGACTGATGAACAGGGGGCTTAATCAAATGCCACTATCTTCAGGGCTTGTTATTCTTTTGTTGGTTTTAATATTGTACATTTTGTCTTTTCTTCTATTTAATGCATTTTCTTCCAAATGAGCCTCCCTCCTCTGTGCAGCTGAACACCAGTCCAGGTTGCCATTAGGATTCAGAGCACCTTTGCTGTGCTGCACAGCCATTATGCAGCATTTCATCCAGAGAGACACACAGATGTCTCATCTCTTGCTGACCAAGGGAATATTTGTAAATGATATGTAAAGAAGATACAGCATACATTATTGCTCTATTGCATATTTATACGAAAGTCACAAACCATTAAAAACTGGTAATGTTTGATATTTCTGTCTTTAATTTATAGACAGACACATTCGGAGGATACCTTCACACTGCAGAAAAAAAAAAAACATGTTTCTAGTCATGTTTGAAGCATTTGAAGGGACAGTTCATCCAGATATAACACTTCAGTCATTATTTACTCCACCTCTTGCAATTCCAATCTAATATTAATTTCTTCTTCACAACAAAAGAAAATATGTCCAATCTGCTCTTTTCCATAAAATGAAAGTGAATGGTGACCAATGCCAAGCAAGACTTTCAGTGAATAACAACTCTGGCTTAAGAAAACTTGAGATTTAGTCCCAGGATTATTTTATAAAGTTTTTATACTTTTGCAGCTTGACAGCTCTTGGTCTCCATCCATTTTCATTGTATGGAAGAGAGAAGCATAAACATTCTGCTAAATATCTTTTATTGTGTTCCACAGAAGAAAGTCAGACAGCTTTGGAACAATATGAGGGTAAGTAAATTATTTCATTTTTGAATGAATTGTCTGTTTAATACAGTTCTGTTCATACAAATTTAGTTATGTAAGTAATAAGCCAGTCAGTCAGTGACTCAGTACAGCTTTTACAGATAACTGAGCAAATACTTAAAGACTTCGATGGTTATTTCTTGGTAGAAGCATTTATAAGTTAAATTTACTTTCCTTCAGATGTCATTTGACATCTCAACTGCCTTCCAGAAATCAACCAGACAAAGGCATAATACTGAACAAAAAAATCATTTATTCCTGCCATGTTGTCTTCATACCACTATATATAGCTTACAAGAGGCCGTATTTGACAGCGAATCTAAAGTACAAAAAATACCTGCTTGGGTTCTAAGACTGCCACTGATTGAAGATCTCTAGTAAGAGACCTCAGATGAGCCGCCCTCCTGCTGTTCTTAGACCAGGCTCAGCGAAGCAATATGAGAAAAACGCAGCTGGAGGGCAGAAGATAGCCATCCTTCTAATCTTTGTCCCCAATCCTGCTGTAATCCACATCAAAAAGAGTGATGGGCTCATCAAAACACTTTAATACCAGAGAAAATGTCAGTGTGCCGCAAACAGTGACCTTTGAACCCATTACTCAGCCTCATTGCTGACTGCTGACTCCTGACTCCTCTGCGTGTGCCAAAGAGGAAACACTAAACCAAGCCACTTTACGCTGGGATCGACAATTAATTGTCCATCTTATTTGAAGCCATGGGAAATGCAAGCGCACAACAGTAAATCATAAACACTGCATAAAATGAATTCCATATTGAATGACTGCAGATTATGGCTCAGAAAAGTACACAATGAGACAGCTGTCAACACTTTTTAAAATGCAGAGTGTACACATTGTCGATTACGAAGAAGGACACCTACCAATTTTGCACGCTAGCTTGCTCATTTGAGCGGGAAATTGAAAAAGCCAAAGGAGAACAAGGAAGCAGAAAAAAGACACAAATTCAAGAAACAGTTCCTCTTTTCATTTTCAGAGTACAAACCACACACACCAATATATTACAGACGCCAAGTATTGTATTCCTCTAAAAACCGGCAGACCACCAACCTTGGAACAAAACAAAGCTTGTACAATTCACAAGAGAGATCTGTGATGCTTACCGGAAAGAAAAAGATAACGAACTTTGACGGTGAAGAATTTTTCACCAGCAAATTCAAGATGCGAAGTTAGCTGCTGGATTTTTCCAGCTCTGGTTTCATTCCCTATGGTCTCACCTCAAGGAGTCATTGTCAGGTTGCTCAGGGAATGTGTTTACTCCCATTTTGCTCCCATCAGTATGTTTACACTGTGAGATGCATTTTCACCTGGTGCCAAACCAACGTCATACAAGCTTAGAATAGCAGCAATGAGATGAACGAGGTCTCAAAGGCCTCCATCCACATGCGTGAGACGAAAAATCCAACCAAGGGTTTCAACTCAGCTGGGATCCAACAACCAAAGACGAGAAACGCTCAGGAATTAAACCAATTAAAAATAAGAACTGCAACATAGAACTTATTAACTGCAGTTTTGTGTCAATGAATAGAATATAAAAAGTTCATATAATCAAACCACACAAGTCTACAATAAAAAAGGAAACTAACATATTTTTAAAATGTGCTGTATTTTATAAGTTAATTATTTGACTTTGAATTTATTCTATTGGTTTAAAAAAATAAAATAAAAAATTTTCAATAAAGATTTGGTTTGGAATTCAATGACAAAAATTGTAATGTGGTGTAATAAAAAAAAGTTTTCAAATACATTTTACAAGGAAAAATAATTTGTTTACAAATATCATAAATATCATTCAAAAACATGTAAATGTAATAAATGTAAATGTAATAAATGTAAATGTAATAAACGTGGTATTTTAAAATAGGACATTATGCAGCTAAATAACAAGGGTAAATAATAGTATTTTTCATGCTTTTTCTTCATAATGATATCAAAAAAAAATATGAAAACGAATTCTGATAGCGGAATTAAAAACCGGCTCATCACTGTATTCAAGTTAACGTATGTATTAATTAAATTTTTAAAGCATTTCTGAATAAATTAATAGATTTTAAAAAAAAAACAGGTCACTGACACATAAACACTATAGTGTACATTTCAGATTGGCCTGTGACTTGGTCTGATAATAACTACTCTGTATAATCATGATGGCTGGGTTTCGACCCCTGCAAGCTTTGTGACAAAGCAGCTTTTGTGCCGGCCCACCATTGGCTCGTCAGGCTGTTCAGTGGGGTGCCTGACTGGTTAGCACAACACCGGCCCTGAGATTGCTTTCAACAACCCCCATATTATTACACCCAAAGAGTGCCGCGATAAGAGTGCCTCATAATTTAAGCCGGGCTGATCCATAAACAATTTTGGATTCTGAAAGCACTACAGTATCGGGATTACCATACATTTTATCCCACCGTTTATTGAAAGCCCTGAACTTTTGAACTTCTGAGCAAGGGAGACACACCTGGGAATATGGCGCTCTTTCAGCTTAGCCCTATTTCCTCTCACTTCCTCATGTCTCCAGGCCAAGCTGTTGATTTGCAAGACAAAGTTGCCTCCTGGCAGCAGATCCTAGAGCAGCCAGCGTTCCTGCCAAACATCTACTTTTTGAACCATCATAAAGGAATGGAGTGTAACTTGGTGTGCTTCAGATGGTGGGGCACAACATTAGCTGTGCTGGCTGGCTGGGGCTTAATTAATTACAAAAGCTGTACAGAGAGTAGATTGAGCATGAGTTGACTACTGAGGTGAAAACAGCATGAAAGTAACAAATGATGAAGGCACTGAGCCATTAAAAGGCTGCCAGTGATTTGCCAATATCATAGAAGGCCAGTGAACTCAAACCTGCCACTCATGTGCACCACACAAAACTAGAGACATGACTCGCACTGATTCCAATAGTTTGCCATTAGCATGTTGCTAAGCTGCTTCATTACTCCAGTTTTCAGTCTCTCATGTTATTAGAATGATTTTTATAGGATCATGATTTGGTGCAAAAACATTTCTTATCACTATCAATGTTGAAATAGTTGCGCTGCTTAATATTGTGGAAGCCGTCACACATTCACAGCGTTTCAGGATCATTTGACAAAGTTTGAAAGAAGAGCATTTATTATTTTTTTTTTAATAGAAACATTTCTACCCCCCCCCCCCCTCCTCCCCCAACTTTTACGAAACAGGAAAGACTAATTTCTCCCAATTATTTTTTAAAGAGAAAGAGGAAGATATAAGCTTCCTTGCATTTCTATTTACCACCAACTAGATGTGTCACTGTGCCGTTCACAAATTATTTCACAACATATTAACAAATGCATAGACATTCCTACAGCAATAATTGACTGGTATAGTAAAACACCAATCTGCGTTATATGCCTTTTTAAAAAAAAATGCATAACTGAAAATACAACCTTCTTCTATAACTTCAGTTTTCAATATGATTAATCAGCATTGTCATCCAACTGAAAAAAAAAAGAAAGAATGATTTTAGAAATGCTGACTATGCACATACAAACTGGTTGGGTAGACCAATGCGAATGCTGTCAGATAGAGTGTAAAACAGCATGAAGATCACAGGCTAGGCCAGGCAATCTGCCAGTTTTCCAGGAACCAAAAGAACACTTTCATCGATAAGTTACATTTAGCAAATCCCTTTTATCACTGTAGACTGATAAAAGTTTGAGACCCAAACTTGGATTATAAGTGAACAAGGACAAAATCTGACTACATTTTAAAGAGTTAGTTCACCCCATTACCCTCGTCGTTCCAAACCCATAAGAACATTTTTTTTCCCCTTTGTGCACAAAAAGTATTGCTTCATAAAATTATGATTGCACCACTGATGTCACATGGACTATTTTAACGATGTCCTTACTACATTTCATCAAAAATATATTAATTTGTGTTCCGAAGATGAACGCAAAGTCTTACATGTTTGGAACGACATGAGGGTGAGTAATTAATGAGAGTCTTAATTTTTGGGTGAACTATCCCTTTAACTTTAGCATAATCAGTTATGCTAGCATAAATTTGAACTTGATTTAAAAGTTTTACATCATATTTAAAATGCCTTACATTAACAAATATTAAATCTAACAAAAAAGCAAGTGGTGGCTTTGTAATGCAAAGCCAAATACGCTCAGCTAAGTTAGCTTTATTCTCAAAATACAGCGATCCTCTTTTCCGCTGGTGAACTGAGTTTTGTCTGGGATAGAGAATTGACTGCTGGAAGGAATCTGGCAGAGTCTGAACTGACTTTTCTAGTCTGCTGATCCAGT
Source organism: Onychostoma macrolepis (assembly GCF_012432095.1). Lineage (NCBI taxonomy): Eukaryota > Metazoa > Chordata > Actinopteri > Cypriniformes > Cyprinidae > Onychostoma > Onychostoma macrolepis. Next base: position 11,928,488 of record NC_081159.1, read on the forward strand.
CCAAGTGTAATTAAATAAGCCTTGTTGTGTCATCCCACGCAATTAAATGTGAACTGGGATTTGGGGAGTTTTTAGACTGCAACACAGACACACTGCACAAAAATCAACCTACTTTCTCAAAATTTCTCAGGACTTCAGAAGAGGGAAGTGACCAGAAGTATCAACTATCAAAGCATGTCTGCAATGTGCTCGGTCACTCATATATGCTAAATGGCAATGGTGGGCACAGATCTATATATCTTACCACAAGAAATAAACCCGTTTAGATGTGCATAATTTAAAATGATTATGTGTGTATGCGAGTCAGTCATATACTGGTTCATTAGTAAAAAATTAATGTGGGTGGACAGTTCAGAGAGAACAGAGCCCACCAATCTTTAGCGCCCAAACTGCACACGTTATGCAATATCTCTTAGTGCCGTAGTGCCACACAGGAGTAACCAAGGAAACAAGAGCTGTGGTTGGAATAGAGCTGACACAATCTGAGGTTTGAGCTGAAGATATTAGGGCTTTAGAGGAACATTGTCTGGGTTTGTGTGTGTACAATCTGCAGGAGCTCATAAGCAATCCTTCTCAGAGACAGGTAACACTTAGATTAATGTTAACTCTTTGAAGTTCAATAAAAAAACAAATGTCTACACTGGACACGTCGCAACTGCACATCAACTCAGAATGTTCACTGACAAAACAAATCAACTCAGGGCTAGACTTCAGCAACAGGAAAACAAAACTTTATTACTTTATAATGTACTATATAAATAAACGTGACGTGACTGGACTTTACTGTAGAGCTCGTGCAAACATCCACATCGCAGTAATCAGATGCGTTTTTAACTGCTGCTTTCACACCGCTGTCAGTTTTTGTTGTGTTTATTTCGTTATTGAGAGGAAAGCGCGTAGCATATATTTATATATTCATCCAAACGCGGCTCAGCAGCTTTTTTTTTTTTTTTTTTATTAACAAAAACAAGTTACATGTATATAACAAACATTATACATGATATAACAATTACACACTAGAGGGACTGTATATACAGATTTATATAAAAAGATTAAAGCGTTTACAAACTTTCACCATTTTAATTGCCTTTTGTTTAATAGAAAATCGTATAGTATCAATATAATGCTGCATTTCCTTCCTAAAAGAAAAAAAACAAGGTTTTTTTACTGGAGATCAAACGACTACTCGACAACAAAAATATTGGCCGACAAATTTTTTTTATTGTCGACATTGCCGATAATTGCCGGAGGGCAGTGTTCCAGGAGGAAGGGTCCAGGGAAGGGGCGGAGTCCGGCGGCCGCACGCGCTCCCACTCTGGTCCGGTTACGAGGGGCGGCGGCTTCTTCTGAGCGGCGGCTCTTCCTCTTCTTCCTCGGCCTTTGGTGGGACTTGAACGGCCCGGCCTCCTGGCCCGTCGGCCGTAATACGGGTGCGGCTTTCATCCTGACTCTGGATCCTGCGGCTCACATCTCTGGTGGCGCGACGTCCCTCAACGCACCCTTCCTGGACCCACGAGGACACCAGCGTGCATGCACGAGGGAAGAGACCGGTCTCTCGAGGAGAGGCGCGCTTGGCATTTAACAGCGGCGGTGATGAGGCTTCATTCAGTCCAGCTGTGCCTCATCACACGCCGCCAGCCCTCGCTGTTCCTTCGCCCCTCCTCTCACACACCCACTCCCGTCGGGAGCCTGGTGAAGGGCGGCGAGTAAGGGACGGGGTGGTGATGAAGAAAAGGGGGAGGGCAACCGACTCGTCACAGTACCCTTTAAGCACACCCCTGTTCCCATTAAGCTCACATCACGTTTTATTAAAAATTCTTGTTTATTTTAAGGAAAATCTTTAAAGAATAATTGTAAAAATATTTTTTTTGAAGGTACAAAGTCAATCACAAAAAAACAGAACACTAAAATCAAGCAACAAGGCATTCGATCAGTTATATATTCATAATGAAGTGTCATCTAAGCACATTGCAACATCTGTACTAGTACACGTTCCGCAAAGTAACATATTCAAAAATCAAATAAAACATTTAATTCATGGGGATGAACACAGAAACTAGCCTCGTTACAAAACCTCTTTTTTTAAATGGATGTCAACTTATCTATAGTCTCTTAAGGCTGGAATACACTACACAATTTTTGCCCGATTTTCCACAGATTTACAGTCTGGAGAAGTTGATGCTAGTTGCCAAAAATCAGAGCCAGTCTGCAGATTTGAGTCGACAGAATCCATAGAAAATCGATTAACTTAACTTACAACCATCAGTTAATATTTAAAGACCGTTTGTGAAGTATTTACATGGAAGAGCTTAAAGAGAGCACACTGAGCTTAATGGGAGCAGCAACATTTTTTAATGAATTTCATGTAATATTTATTTAAATGACAGGATTTTTGCTAAATAAATAGTCTAGGCCGTGTATTAAGTTCATGCATATTTTAATATGAACAACTATTATTAACAATATCTATGAAATTATACTTTTTCTTATTGATGTCACACTGAAGCTGTGTGATTTTCATAGTAGCGCACCCTTTAAGCTCACCTTAAAATAATATGAAATCTTAAAAAATTACAGCACTGTAAAATGACAGACCAGCAATAAACTGTTAATTTATAATATTATGGATGTAAACGTACAAGTCAGCAATGCCTGTGAAGTAATATGTTAGCGTAGCCAGGGGTTAAATTGGGATTTGTTATGTGGGGGCTCTATGGTATCGAGCATACATATATACATATATATATATACACACACACACACACACACACACACACACACACATTTAGTAATTTAACAATTTAGCAGACACTTTTATCCAAAGCGACTTACAAATGAGGACTATGGAAATATATATGTACTATGTGTGTGTGTGTGTGTGTGTGTATCTGCATGTTTTTTATATTTTACCCCACTAATCTCATTAATTTTCATTTCAAATTCTTACATTTGATCTATAAATTAAATTATAATAATGTGACTGTTATTATCTATACGCTATCAAATTAAATAATTTACACTGAAAAATACAACTACATTAAACTATGAGATTATTTAAAAAAAATAAATAAATAAAAAGAATATACAAACAATAAATTATACTTTTCAACGAAATTAAAACGCCAGTAGGTGCCAGTAGTGAGCCTTTTATGAGTGAGTCATTGAGTCGTTCATTCAAACGGCAGATTCATCAGATAAAAAATAATAATGTTAATAAATAATGTAATAAAGTCTGTATGCTTCATATGGAGAGCTGTAATAGATTGCGATTTCTCTTTCCGCTTGCTCTGTTTTTTTAAACACCGAACTTTAAACTCATTTATGCCACACTGTTCATTCTTGAAGCAAACTTATGTCCGTTTGGGGATTAAATGAATTGTTTTAGACCGCCACTTGAATTGAACACAAAGCGTCTGGTGTGTGTGTGTGTGTGTGTGAGTTCTCCTAGACGCAGCGCTGCGCTTTTTTTTCCCGGTGTGTGACTAACATTTTTTTTTTTTTATTAGATAATTATCAAGTGTTAAAAAAAATAGAAGCATAAGTGTGTGAGTACACATACAATATCCATATGTATGTAATTTTAATGCTATGGCCTTTAGATATTTAAAGATGCCCATCTTTAAGCATGATTGTTGAAATTAAATGGTAATACTTAACAATAAGAGTCCATTCGTAGTATTAATGAAAACTGTAGAAGTATTGTTCCTTGTTAGAGTGTGTTCATTTCATTTCAACATTCACTATTAGCTACCAATAGGCTACATTTTTTAAATTTTAAAAGTTTCTTCTTTTAATATTAGCAAACTATGAAATAACTTTAATGATCAATATAGTAAATAATATTAATATTTTTATTCATTTACATTGTATGGTTCAGTACTGTTACTGCTTTTTTTGTTTTTTTGTTTTTTTATATAGTAAAGCACTAGCTTTCTTTCAGTATACATTTGGAAAACTATCGGTTGATTAATTGGTATCGGCCAGTGTGGTCCAACCTAGCTATCGGTATCGGTAAAATCCACTATCGGTCGACCTCTAGTTTTAATCATGTTACTTGTCTGGCATTAATGAAGCGTTAATGTCAAGCCCTGGAGTCTACAGTATGTGCCGGGGCTCAGCCCCGGACGGCCCCGGCCCAATTTAAACCCTGAGCGTAGCACACAATCTTATACAGCTAGTCAGCTAACTGTGTTCTGTAGCATCTGCGCTGTGTTGCTAAAACTATCTTTTGGATCTTATGTAATTATTTCCCACATTCAAGTTCCAGGTTATAATATCCAAAAGTCTGAACATTAATCTCTTAATTTTACAATAAGTAGTGAAACTTACCCAAAGTAAAGGATTAACAATTTTTTAAAAATGCACATTTAAGGGGCTCCTCTTTTGGTGAAAGTTTTTAGACAGATTTCAAAATGGCCGCCAGACAGTGTGAGCACATGGAGACCCGTATCTCAGTGTTTAATGATCTGACTGACTTGAATATCAATTGGTTAAGAAGACATCAAGTAGGATAATAAATAATTTTTTCTTTTTATAATCAGATCTCAAAAATAGCTGACCAATCTGTGCTTAATTGGTACGTGAGCTTAATAGGTAGGTTTACCCTATATTTATATTTTTATTTGTGTCTGTCAACTTTAGCAGTGTAACAACTAGGGATGCAGCGATTAAACGGTTTTACGATTAACCGCGCTTTAAAACGTCACGGTTAATTAATCGTAAAGGCTCCGCTACACGGAGTGTTTCTGTTGCACGGAATGGAACTGTTGAAACAAGAGCAAAACGAAAACAAAGTTACACTAGCGGTGCACCAGCTTAAAATGCTGTGCTTATCAGAGACATGGAGGCTACTAGATTAACTATGACAGAGGAACCAAACAGCGATCCTTTATTTCCACCAGAGAAATGACTGAAGTCGATAGTGTGGGACAATTTTGGGTACATCAAGAATGACCAGGGCGTCATTTAAATTCAGTTGATTACTATAATAGTTTAGTTTATTCCCCTCATTAGTAACAGTGTCCTCTGTGGGATAAATAAAGTTAATATTAGTCTTATATTAATAATACTTAATTAATATTGTGATTTATCATCCCTGTTATAGTATTATTCATAAGTCAATTTATTTTTCACCATCTTTCCAAGTTCTGTACCTCAGGTCCAAAAGAAATGTAGAAAGAATGAAATGAAAACACCAAATACATTTGTTATTTTCAAAAGGGAAATACTGACATGGATGTTTACAGAGCAGAGGTCAAGTTTTTTTAATTCCAATAGGAGAGATGGCCTTTTTTTTTCTTTAGTATTATTATTTTGTGCTGTATTATTGGTTAATGTGTTATTTCTGTTTCAAAAGGCAGCAATAAATAACACTTTTATATCTAAAGAGTGTTTATGTGATTTTATGTTGTGAAATGAATAAATGCATACCAATCGTAATAATCGTGAAACCGTGATTATTCCTCAGACTATAATCGTACCAACAAAATCTATAATCGTTGCATCCCTAGTTACAACCCATGTAGACATAGTGTAAGCTTCACCGCCTGTTGTTTAATGAAACAAAACTTCTCCGAGGAAGTGAAACAAACATTCCCGCACAAGGAGAAACGTAAGGTCAACACCATGCAAAAACTCTCTGCATCTTCTCTTTATTTTTCTTGAGGTAGCCTATATGATTAATGTCTTTTTTATTATTGTCTATTATTACACCATGAGGAGAAGTGTTCATCCCTCTTCTGAAGGCATTTTAACCAGCTCCAGACTCAAAACAGCTTCAAACTCAACAGGCTTCTTACACTGTGCTTAATTCTGGGTTATAGGTTACCCAGGGGTAATGAAACACTGACCTTGTGCAGGGTTTGCATGGCTTTTGTGGTGTTATCCCTGCACTGCAGTGCCAAACTTGCGCAGTGTGAAACAATGTTATGGCTAGACGCTTAGCAACAGACACCCAATTATGTGGCTCACATTCACGTGCTTTGGACAGTCAAAGAAACACCACGCATATAAATCAATCGATTCAGCATTTGAGGGGAAAAATGTCAGATTGTGATGGAAACATGAATTGGAGTGAAAACAAACAAACGTCTGAAAAAAACTAATACTTTTATTCAACAAATATGCATTAAATTGCTACAAAATATTTATGTTAAAAAATGCAGTTTTATTCCACAGAAATATTAAAAAGCCTAAATGTTTCAGCATTGATAATAATAATAATAATAATAATAATAATAAATATTAGAATGATTTCTGAAGAATCATGTGAAACTTAAGACTGGAGTAATGACTGCTGAAAATTCAGCTATGCCATCAGAGAAATTAATTATTTTAATATATATTCAAATAGAAAACATTATTTAAACGTTATTTTAAATTACAAAAATATTTCATAATATTACTGTAGCTATCTTTCCATCCACCTATTTTAATGCACATTTTGGGATAGCACATAAAAAAAATATATATATATAAAAAAAAACTTTTCTAATAATTTCTTATCCGGTAGAAAACATGCGCATAAACTACGATGGAAACACTTTTACAGAATAAATTCCTTAATAGGCATCAAAAAGACTCTAAAATGCAAAGTCTCATTGAAGTGCTTTGCTATAATTAACTCCCAGAACTGCGTTCCCAAACAGTGGGTTCCAAAAATAAGGTAACATGAACATGTTTAGTCTGAAGCTTGTAATTTATTATATACAAAAATTATTATGTGCCTTCTCCTACTGCAGCAAATTAAATTTTTCTTCTTGATATTTAGCGCAAGTTAATCAGGAAGTGACGATTTTGTTCTCTTCAACTCACTGGATGGAAAAGCTGCTTTATTCGCAAATGTTTTATGCAATATTCCAATTTTGTGCATAAGTTTAATTCGTAACCTTGGAAGGAAACACCTTGTGTTTACAGTATTTTGATCAAATAAATGCAGCCTTGGCTAAACACTGAAAAGGCAAGGGTGGGACACCTTTTTCTCTAGAAATAGTCTAGGGCTGTCATTAAGACACCTATTCAGTGATCTCTGAAATCTGTATCTTATCAAATCATATAACAGTGACATTTTATGCTTTATTCCAAAAAAAAAAAAACTCACAGAACCTTCATGACACCACGTCATTTCTCTTTGATTTGTCATGAAAGGCATTTGACATGTCAGTGGAATGTAATTTTGTCCTTTCCAGAGGATTTAAAGACACAAAGCACACATTGTGTGAGGAGACACCGGAGGCAAATGTGTACGTCCAGGTCTGAAGTAGCCATTACCCCTCTTGAGTCCTCAAAATCCAGCTCAAACACAAGCTTGCATTTGTAATTCAACCAAAACGTTGTAACCAATCAGAAAATCAGCATTGTCCGATTAATTGGCCATCTCCCATGAGCATGAAGGACTTCTTCCCTTTGTGTCATGCATTCAGTCAATCAGAACTCGTTTGGGGAAGCGTTGCTAATGGAGGAAGCCCTACAGATGACCGAGCCTAACTGATAGCTACGCCTGAAAAGAACCGGAGAAATGGGTGGTTCCCATAGCAACCCAGGGGAGGAGACTTAAAGTCTGCTGTAGGCCTTATCTTCCAAATGCCCTAATGTAGACAGAAACTGACATTCACCTGGTTTCGACGAGTAGCCTACTGAGTGTTGAAAGCACATTCTGTGGCTTTGGTATTGACGTCTTAACAGTAACTGAGGATACAGTAGCTCAACCCCCTCCATAAAAGAACAATTATGACGAAAATAAGAAAGCTTTTAGGAATGTGATTAGCCAGCATTAACTACTCTGGACTCGCTTCAAGGAGCAATATGAAAGAACTGTGACAAAGTATCTCTTGCCATTTTAAATAGGGTCAAATACTTTGTCTACAGTGAAAACAAATAATAAAAAGATGCGAGCAAAATGAACAACAAGGCAATGACAAAGGCTTTCAAGATATGAGGTAAAGCACTTGATAACCAGCACAGGGAGTCTGAATTCCTTCCACGACATCACTTCGCCAGTAGCTTAGCAACAGCATTAACAGTGCTGCTGCTTTGAGATCTGTGAGAAGAATTCATAACATGTTCACACAAATTTATTGCTGAATATTAACAAATGTCTCTGAGGAAATGCTGTTTCACAGCTCTTGGTCAATCCACCTTTTAACTACCAAGATGCAGCAGTTTGCTATTAAGAATCATGATTCAAGAGGGGAATTCCTATTATTCATATTCATATGCTAACACTTGACATTAAATAGCCCCATCATGGCTGATGCACGCAATCATTACGACGACTGCATCATAAAACCAGGCCCCGATGAATGAAGAAGTGTTGGCTGTGCAAATGACGCCGATTAATCGACTATGGTTCACTGTAGCAACACTTCCTGGACTCTGCAAGGGGTCTCTTGTGTGTACGACAACACCGTGGGACATTAACTCTTGCAATAAAACAGCATTTAATGGTGAAACATAATTATACCCACAGTGGCAATGACTCTAGCAGGTGGTTAGAATATAAGAAAGGCGTGATGAATGGTTACAAAATTTAAATAGGACTATGTCATGCTCATTATGATATAAGAACTGTTAAATTAGGACATGTAAACATTGTGTAATAAAAAAAAAACACTCACGCCTTACAGGATTGAATGAATAAAATTCGAATGTTATTAAGCTGAATATTATAATCTCACAGTCCACGCAAGTCAGCTGTCAAAGGAGTGGCACAAAAAGGTTACTATGTACACATATTTAATTGTGTATAAACACTTGCCAACGCAGGCCACCAGCTGCATGACGCATTAACTCTCCTCTGTATCCAAGCTCACAGCATTCTCCTGTTGACCAGGTTTCTGTTAATCACAGGAAACAAGAACCAGACACAAGCAAGGACGACTATAATGCCTGCAGAAATCTATCAGTTAGCATTATCATTCATCTGTGGTAGTTGCTCAGCTGGCATAGGAAGCACATTTGGAAATGCTGGAAATGCCATGGACTTTTCTCTCTGAAGCCACAAATGAGGAAAATGATGGCTGACGATGTTGATTGGTTAAAGGTAATGGAAAAATGCATAGTTAGAAATTTGTTTACTAGCGACTCAGACTATCCTGAGCTGTGATGTGAAAGTCTATTTTAACATTTTAAGAAAATTAAGCAAAAATTCTCTCTCACACTTAAAATGTCGACTAGGGCATTTCTTACACTAATGCAATATAATGTAGGCATTAGGGATGTACATCTCATGACTGAGGCCGACACAATACGCATCTCGATGCATAGCCAACCATACGATACATATACCAAAATACATACAAGATACCTATAAAGCAGCTACTGATGCGATACGATTCACCCCTGTTACGATGCCGTGCAATCCGATTTCGATACGATTCAATTTAACACAATGCGATTTGATGCAATACAAGCTTTTATCTCTGGTTTTATGACAGCTGTACCTTTGCAGAACAGATAGCGGAACATTAGAACATTACAATCTAAAATTACTCTTTAAAGCATTAAAATAACTAAATTAAAAGTTAAAAAAAAAAAATAATAAAATATCGCTGAATTAAAATGAAAATAAATAATAAAGAAAATGACTATTCTAACTGCTATAAGAAACACACACTAACTCATCTGAGCACAGTAATTAGGACTGTAATAGATTACATTTGATTTACCCATTACAATAGTCCCTTTGCTCGTTCACTCACGTAAGCCTCGCTACCTCTCCTGACAGGAAAATGGATATATTTGCATGACTTACTGACATTTACAGATGGAAAATATACCCGTTACATGTTAGTTATGCACTGAGGACAAAACATGTGCTCAAAACAATTAAAAAATTAAAAATGTTTAAAAAAAATGGCCTGTAACCATCATGCATGGAATCCTTTTTTTGCGAGAAACGTATAAATTGCATTTTGGCAGAATACACAGCTGCTTTTGAATGGCCATTAATTGAGAAAGACAATTTATGCCCACATAATGCCTGGATCATACTAACTAGCCAATCCTTGAAGCCTTGGACATGCCCAATTCTTCTGTCTTTTAGTTTGTTAATTTACCACAACAGCAGAAACAGGGGAAAAATTTAATGTGCCATGTTTTTGTCAATGACTAACAATGGTTTTTTTATTGGCACTGATTAACATGCTGTGGTCAGATGTGGCCGGTTTAACCTTTGTACCATCCAGGAAGCCCAGTTAAGATGGTTAGTTTTGGATGCTGGGGGGAGAATAGATTTCGTATCCTCAAAAGCTGCATTCACCATGCCAAACAGAAAATGACAGACAGAGGGGAAAAAAAACCTAACTTTCACTCTTGTCTTACACATGCTTCACTGGTCAAGGCTAATACTTCACAGCAGGATTGCCTTACACTGTACCATGACCCTCCCGGCACACTCGCTCACAAATGCTCTTGATCTCATACACATTCTCACACTCTCACCCCCACAGATCTCATTAGGCTTCACAAGAGACACCCAAACTTCACCCACTGAACACACAGATGGATGAGTAGCTACATTTATGCACTAGAGCACTCAGAATGATACTGTGTGTCATTCTTACTAGCCACACATTCTAACAGATATCTTCAGCATGATACATGTCTACAATGACATCCAAAGTGGTAAAAATGAAGAAATACCAGACCTATAAGATGTCTCAAATTGTTCTATAGTATTAATTATTATTACATAAAATAAATAAATGAGCTTAGAAATATATATAATTTATATATAATTACAGTCTATTATATTTATATTTTATACATTATAATACACACACACTCAAAATAAAAATTTGTTTACATACTATATGTGTGTGTACTGTGTATATTTATTATGCATATATAAATACACACACACACACACACACACATACATGCATATATATATATATATAAGGAAAATATGTTAGATTTATAAAAGAGAGAAATAATAAGATAATAGAGATAGATAGACACACTGTATGCCACGTCAGAATTCAAGTCAAAAACAAGGTAAATATGTTGAACAAAGTTGATACATAAAACAGTGTTTTTTTTGTTTGTTTTTTAATGGTACATGCAGGTAACATCTGGCATGCACTAATCACCACGGTTGTTGGGCAAAAAAAAGCTAGTATACCACACTGGTCAAACCTCAGCACCAGCACCCTCTGACACATTTCACTGGGGCACAAATATAGGTCAACAACAAACAACTTGCATATTTTGCATATCATTACACGGGGTGGGGAAATTGTTAAAGTGGTGCTCCTAAAAACTGTTTGGGATTTCAGCTTTTTGGAGGAGTCTCATTAGCATCAAGGTCCGGGTAATAAGTTCTCTGGAGCACACTCTTCAAAACTAGAACCAGAAGCACTGCCTCTTGAAGTGATAGCGAGATCCAGCAAAAAGCTGCTCCTCCCCTTTCACACACACAGCCAGAGCAAACAGACACAAAGGGGAACCAATTAGTGGCAGCACAGACTGGGAGCAGCCAAGCTTATAGTCGGTCTAAGAGACTTAATGCAATAGAGGAACACAGATATCAGTGAATTGAAAAATGAGATGAGCCTCTTATTGGTTGGGAATTCATCTTCTCTTTTAGCATTAGTGCTATAGCTGATGCTCATCTTCTGAGAGTGGGCTAGAAATTATCCATACTGCATGAAACAGACAGACAAGCAGACTCCTGTTCAAAAGTTGTTCAGTGATGTTTCATGTACTTTAAATATTGTACAGCACCTCTAGTTTTAAGAGTGTGGAACACAAAGTGTTTATATGTTTAGCTAGATTTCAATTAACAATCATTTTTAATAGCTCTAGTTAACAATAATAACCCTGATGTGGAGGAATTTGGGAAACACATCTGAAATTTTAGTTCAGTAAAAGCGACACACTTCACCTTTTAGTTACGGCAGCTCATAGTGTTAATCCATGAAAAGCAATGGCAGCCAAGTCCCCCCCGCTTCAAATTTAGCCAACAGACCACTTGCTCCTCCTACTTTGAGGAGGACCACCCGGAGCAGTTCCCATCAGAATAAAGAGACCTCCTAACTTAAGAGTGTCCATGAGCTGGAGCCTCATAAGCCCCTGTGTGTTTAACCTTACAGCCCGAGTAGCACGCAAGCACCGTCTGATGCAGAGTTATTTAACGCTTCAGTGCTGGGGAGTACGCTTTACCATTCTGATGAGGCATCAAAGCTAAGCACTGAATATTGGTGAGGAGGGTAAAGAAATTAATGGCTGAATTGAGAACAGTGAATAGTGTTGATTCGGAGGTTTTGTTCTGTGGGGGAGGGAAGGGGGTACTTAAAATGTGCTGGTGGGCTTCACTGATTGGTGGTCCCATTGTTTTATGTCAGACTTTTTTTTTTTGGACGCAGAGTTGTAGATTCCTTCAACAAGCTTCAATCCATTCATTGCTTAATGTCAATAGTGGGACTGGCAACTCATGATAGTCATATAATCGTCATGGTGAGACCATAATATTCAAATGTTTTGTCTTCAATACTATTCAAATAATTTTGAATATGTAAAATGTCATATTACACACAAAAAAAAAAAACTCATCACAATGATTTAAAGTGTGTCTTCAATTAAACATTCAAATTACAATGATTACCAATAAATAAAGGGACAGTTCATGCATATTTAAATAGTTAAAACACGTAGCTGTCAATTAAAACCTGTCCAGACTTAAAAATGAAATCAATACTCATGAATATGCAAATTAACAGTATTTTACAAATAACCAAATCTCAGATGCAAGAATCCCTAAGTGAAAAATAACACTGCTTCCTACTTTCTCTATAACAAAAGCAATTTAATTCAGCAATAACTGGAGTCCTTGAGTCAATTATGTAATCAGAACGACTGAAAGATGCTGTCATCCCTCAGGAGCCAATGACAAGAACATCTTTAACATTCGATTCAAAGTCCCCTCAGTACGTTTACGCATTATGCAATCAATTTTACTGAGCATGCATCCTATAGACTGTTACGTGAGCACTAACGCATAAAATATTTTTCTTAAACACAAAAGAGCCCGATTTCCCACAACCCACACAAGGAGCAGACTCATCCCTATCTGCGTGGTGATTTATCGCCCACACATACAGCAGTCAATGGGAATCCAAGAAACTGCATTCTCATGAAAACCAGTTCAAAAGAACATCTATCTCCTGACCACCAATGATGAAATGTTACATATAATATTACACAGCTGATATTTCCAGAGTCAAAGGACCACCACAAACTCACTGCGTTAATGCAATGCGTAAAGGGGTGGTCACACTAAATTTTGAGCGTGTGAAATTTCTGCAGACAGCCCAACACTGCAACCGTGACATGATGTCAAACAGTGGCATTTTTAAAAAAATAAAATAAAATAAATTAATCCAAAATGTTAAAATATACAATTTGCTTAACTTCTTGCAAGCATATAAACAGAAGTGAATACAATGAAAAGTACAGAGAGACCGATACCCTGCAAATTGAAATCATTTGCCGACTGGATGTCTTTAACAGCCAAATTATAGAATAAAAATGTAATTGTCATGGCATCTCAGCATAGCAGACTAACCCAATTTATCATGATCAGCCTGTCAAGTGGGACTCCCAGAAGAGGAATCCACACAGCAGACCTTCACAGCCATCTGAACCCCATTAATCAATAAATGCCATTGAAGATCATTACAATTAGGAATGCATGAACATCTGTCTAGAGTGAAACCAGTGATATTCCCGACTGAAGGAGTGTTTGGGACAACCAATAATGAGTTGAGACAACCCTGGCAACAACCCCTCCCTTTCTTTCAGGGTGTCCAGTACTGTGGAGGTACCATGGTACAGTGTGACATTAAAGATATATACCACAGTACTGAATGGTACCTGCATGGCAGCTTAAGCTACATCAAAGAATACCATAGTATTGCCATGCCGTGACAACCTAAAGTAATACCACGGTTCTTCTAGGTACTTTTTTTAGTAGTACAGCTCACCCCAAGAGACACATGCACCACCTTATATCTTAAATCCGACTTATACATGCATACTGAACAACATTAGATGGTATATTCAATGCTTCATTCTTCAAAGATGGAATATAAGGTTCCAAGAAGAACCTTTAACATCCATGGAACATTTCCATTACATAAACCATTCTTTATGGAAAAAGTCAGATTATTAAAATGTTCTTTTAAGAATTGTTCACTGAAAGGTTCTTTCTGGATCCCAAAATGGTTCCTCTATGGCATCACTGTGAAAAACCTCCTTTCTGAACCATTATTTTTAATAAGTTAATCACTATAATATAGCTGTGTAAGAAATATATAAGGTGAATTCAGGTAAATTGGGAGACTTTGTGCCATTCAGATGACTGGGAAAAATGTCCCACTTAACCTGAAATAACCCCTGTGTATATAGCGAATTCATCCTAAACAACAAACTGGACGAAATAAATTTCACCTCACGCCCAAAACCTGGTGAAACCCATTACCTACCTCCCGAGCTCGTCTCCAATCTCGTAATAATCCTCCACATTCTCCTGGTTGAACACGGTCATGGTGCTCCTGGGCGCTTCCAGCTCTCCGGGATTCCCAAATCAGCAGCCCATCTCTGTCAACCTAATGACAGTTTGCGGCGAACCCCTCTCATATTCGCTCTGCGGAGAGAGAGAGAGAGAGAGAGAGAGAGACGCGTGAAGGCAACGCGCGTGTCGTGCGTAAAAACGCTCAGTGTCTTCACGACTCGCATAAAATCCTCTTCTGAGACCCTGACCACTCTCACCGCATGTCAGCCAGTGTTTGTGTACGCTCAGGCTGCATTAGCCTGGTGGGTAGAAACTAGTCAAGCCCACACGGGAGAAGGTAACAGTGGGTTTGTTAAGGCGTCTACGGCGCTTGGCGTTGCCAAGTGAACAGCGCTGCTTGATGTGTGTGTGTGAGGAACTGTTCGTGATCATAAGTAACCCCTGTGTTCACTCACCAGGGCAAGATAACCGAATCACACTGAGAAGTTGGCGGTTGACACCTCACGTTAAGTGCCAATGTTTCATTAAACCTACGCCCTCCCTTGTAGCTTTCATATCGTTAGAGAAACCTGGCGTATTCTTTCATTGCTTGCACGATCTAACAGAGTATAGCATGCTCTGACCGGTAACATGCTTATTACTTCGATAAAAGCGAATAAAAGTAGCTTACCTTTATATTTCCATCGTTGTCAATGTCCAGGCGGCAGGTACGATCCAGTATGAAGCGATAAAACAGAATACCCTGGCTTCACGCGAGACATGGAAGTGTTGTGTTGCAGGAAATGGGAGGATTGTAACAATGTAGATGGTGCGGGGCTCTGGGTAATGAGACCGCCAGCAGTCCACCTGAGGGGGGCGCTGTGGAGAAACGCTCATTATAAGCAGAATGATAGTCTAGACATTTTGATCAATTTTCTTCACATGTGTTAAAAAGGTAACTAAAACCGAAATCTATCTATCTATCTATCTATCTATCTATCTATCTATCTATCTATCTATCTATCTATCTATCTATCTATCTATCTATCTATCTATCTATCTATCTGTCCATGCTGTCTGCCTGTCGGTAAATCTTAACGTTTTCCGCATAAACGCTTAACATATTTCTCTTAAAATGTATATTGTATACTTGATAATGTTCCCTGTACTCTAGCAATTATTCTCTAATGAATGCTGTAGTGTCTCATGAAAGATTTCTAAAAACACAATTTATAAATTAATTAAAAATATATACCTGTAATACTATTTTATAATCTGTATTATGATATTTTATTTAAAAGCACTTTTTTTCTATAATGGCTGACTATTTGCAGATTGACTGATACACTAGCACCATCTACTGGAACAGTTATGGCCTACAATGTAGGTGCTGCTGATCTCCACTTGAGTAAAACTGGATGGTACACTATGTGGTACACTTTTTAACATCAATTACACAAAGTTTTTGGTAACACAGTTTCTAGAAAGTGATACTAAATATGGTATTTGAAGGAAGACTATAGTGAACAGCCCTTACGAAAATTAACCATGGTTTTACAACAAATAAAACCAAAAAAACATGGTTACTATAGTTAAACCATGTTAACCACAAATTAACCATGGTTTTGCTACACTAACCATAGTTTATCCATGGTATTTGTAGTAAAACTGTGGTTATACAAATGGTCATCAATACGCCGAAAAACCATACTACACTTTTACTACAATAAAACCATGGTTAATTTTGCGTAAGAGACATACATCCAACTATAAATATGCTCTAATAATATTTGAGATTTTATCGCATACACTGGTCTTAGACTTTTTCCCCAGTTTATCAGACACTTTGTGCTCGGTTTAGTACAAAGGCGTGTTTTTCTTCACTAAAAGCCTCACAGTGTGTTGAAATAAACATTCCTCACAACTCATTGTTGACAGCAGATCGTTAGTGTTAGTCTTTTATATGTTTTGACTGATGTCTGCCTTCATGAAATATTGATTAGTAAGGTGGTTATTATCATCCCCGCATTGTTGCACAGACTTAGGCCTACTTATTATAGAAAGTGTCAGACTTTACTGTCATGATAATTTGCTGTTTATAGTCTCATGTAACTGACAGAATAGTGAATATAGGCTATTGCAAAATAATATGCTGCAACCTTATGATTTTTATATACATAATATCTCACATATTTATTTTCTATAGTGAACACATTTTGACAGTCCTGTCAAAGATTTGAAATAACGCCTCTGTGAAAAAAAGCATAAAAAAAACAATGTGCTTTTAGTGCGCCATCTTGTGTCTAAAATGGTAAGCGCAGCGTATTAGGCCGGTTTGGCCAAGCTTTAGACAATTAAATCAAACACGCAAGTGAAAACTCTTTTAAATTTGTGCACCCTCTTTTGATATTAACATACACTAAATCAGAGATGATTGTCAGGCTTTGGCTCATGGTGAGACAAAATATTCAGTCAGTCAACATTACCACCACATTCCCTCCATTCTGTTCGTATTGTAGTACTGACTACTGAGGGATTATTTTTCCACTGGTGCTTTTCAGTCTCTCCTCAAACAGTCATGCTGGGAGTCCTTCACGTCCTCAGGGTGAGTGTTGTGTGTGTGAGTGTGGACTTTTCTCCTTTAATTAACCTGAAGTGACAGATTCTATCTCACACCTGCTCAGCCTGCATCTCTATCTCTCCTGTGTTCTGAGCATATTTACCTTAGGCCTGGCCTTTAAACTTGACCGTGTTTTTATTGCCCAAAGTTCATGTTAACCCAATTTACATGTGGAAAAGTCTTAATCAAATTACTGTCAATTTATTACGTTTGGAAAGTCAGATATACGCTGACCTGTTTTTAATAGCCCTGGCCATACTGATATGATTATGGAGAATTGATTCGCAGGTAGTTTTGAATGTATTTTGTTTGAGTAATTTACATGTTCATGAGCAGTTGCAATTTTCTGATTTTTTAAAAATATATTCTAAAGATGCTGCTTGTACAAAGATCTACGAATAACTGTCTATTTAGTTTATTAATTTATTTATCTTTATTTATTTTATGATGTGTAAATATTAGTACTGTCAAATGTCCAACATAAAAAATTTTGTTTACATAATATATGTGTGTGTACTGTGTATATTTATTATGTATATATAAATACACACAGATACAGTATATATATTTGAAAATATTTACATGTATTTACATGGAACTTCCCATTTACTGACACACAAAGAATTTTTTCCCCATAATATACCTGTATTAACTACATTTAAATAGTTTTGGCTAATCAATGGATTTTCATCAAAGTTTAACATTAATACAATAAAAAAAAAAAAAAAAAAAATATATATATATATTTTAATTTTAATTTTAATTTTAATTTTAATTTTAATTTTAATTTTAATTTATTTATTTATTTATTTAAATCCTGGCCTTCTGACTCAAAATGTTACAGTCACTAAAATATAGCCCTTGTGACAACTTTATATTTATGCTGTTGAGTCAGTGTCAGAACACACGGTCAAATGTGATTAGAGGGTGACAGAATGAGCTACATCATACTCAGAAGCTAAAGTGCTCCCCTGTACTCTGTGTGGCTACCGGCGCCCGTAAATTACTGCTGTTTCACAGCTGTTCACACACATTCAGGCTTTCATGAAGGCAAGCGGGGCGACATGCATGACTACGACGAAACACCCACAAGCATCTGTACCTGCACATTTTATGTCCCACAGTTTATGTCTTTAATCTATGCCTCAGAGTTACACAAACAGCCGTCTTGACAGCCAAATGATAGGTATAAACACGGTGGCTTTAACTTGTACTTGTAAAACCTCAGTTACAGTATCTGTCAGAGTCTTTCTTTTCTTGCCACCATGTAGAAGCCACAGGCGTTTTTGAAGCTTTTGTTGACTGTTAACTCACAATCTCAACATCTTCACCTTGCACAGAGACAGGAACTCTCTTTAAAGGAGTTATCCAGGCCCCACATATAATAAAAAATAATAGTAATAATCCATTTTCTTTTTCAACCCATTTATTTTGAGAAATAAGTGTAGCTTGTATGAGCGTGAAATGCAAGTGCTGTCTGTTTACTCCTTTATGATTTGTTTTGTATGTGATGACTCAATGGAAAAAGTAAAAACAACTGTTAAAATTATATGAGCTCATGCAGAAAGCATGCTAACATAATAAAAGGAATAAGTACAAAAATGTGAAATTGTGTATTTTCATACAAATGCCATTGGTTGTGTTACCTTTGCTTTCCTTCACAGTGTTTCAGATTAGGGTGTGGGGATGTGGAGGAACGCCAGTGCTGAACTCATCCAAGCTTTGACTGGGAACACATTTTCAATATGTTCAAGAATTTCATCTCATTTTTGCAGGCTCGATTCATCTCTTTCTTTTTGGAGAGGCCTTTAATAAATAAAGCACCTCCAGATTCCCTTTTTATTGTCTGGTGCTTTTCATTTCACAAGCATTTATTTGAAAAAAAAAATAAAAATGTTTGGGCTGCCATGCTTACATTACAGTCAAGTCAGTTTTATAGATTTACCTCTACACTAATTCCCAAATGTGCTCACATGATCAGCGGGTGTTAAAATTACTCTTTGCTTTCATATGCATTGAACTCAAAAAAAAAAAAAAAAAAAAAATGGAGGAAATTAAGGTTTTTTAATAAGCAAAAAGAAGCCAAATCTTCAAAGCCTCTTTTCCAGCAGATTGACTCAGATAAAATGCTGGAGATGTAGGTGCCCAGCAGGGATGTGGAAGAATCGGAACACCTCCCCACTTTCTTCACCCCTACTTATATCCCCCATGGTGTTCCTGTCATGGGATAATGTGCTACTCCCACTTCTCTCATTATACCCACTTCACATGTCAACACACATTAGAGACAAGACAGACCTTTGACCATGCTTGTTAATCCAAAAATTAGGTGTTTACGTATCCTAAAGAAGATAAAGTGTGATGATAATGCATAAACATTTGTGGTCGGTGAGATCTCTTATGTTAGTCTCTTATGCTCAACAAGGCAAAAATAATAATATTGTGAAATACTATACAATTTAAATTACCTGTGTTATATCTGAATATATTTTAAAATGTATTCTATTCCTGTGATGGCAAAGCTGAATTTTCAAGAACCCGTTATTCCAGTCTTCAGTGTCACACGATTCTTCAGAAACCATTCTAATTCTGATTTGGTGCACAACAAACTTTTACTATTATCATCAATGTTGAAAACAGTTGTGCTACTTAATATTTTTGTGGAAACTATAATATATTTTTTGGGATTATTTGATGAATAGAAAGTTCTCAGAAAGTTACTCTAACTTTTGATCTTTTTTCTTTTTAAATATTACTGACTCTTACTTTGAATTGTAGTGTGCAATGAAACATTGGAAACCCTTTACAATAACATTCCATTTATTAACAATAGTGAACTACATTAGCTAAAATGGACTATCAATTAAAATTCTACATTCAAGCAAATTCAAGCATTTATTATTCAAGCAAATTCAAGCACTAGTTAATCTTAGTTCATTTCAAAAAGTGTTATTATTATTGTTATAAGTTGTATCTGTTCAGCTAATTTAATGAGCTGACATAAACTCACAACTGACAGTTGTGAGTGCCAAAATAAAATAGCTAATTTTGTCTTTCACAAAAAAAGTCTACTATTTTTAGATCCATTCAAACCATCTTTAGCTGTATGTTTCTTCTTGATTCCCCAGAGACTTTCTCCAGCATGCAGTCGGCCCTAAGCACCACAGCCAGTCCAGAGCCACAAGCTCATGTTTTCATCCCAAACCTGGATTAGTGAAGTCTGATCCCATAGCCACAGTTC
Source organism: Onychostoma macrolepis (assembly GCF_012432095.1). Lineage (NCBI taxonomy): Eukaryota > Metazoa > Chordata > Actinopteri > Cypriniformes > Cyprinidae > Onychostoma > Onychostoma macrolepis. The sequence goes on from NC_081159.1 coordinate 11,948,840, forward strand.
AGCGAGCACACTGCTGGAGCAGTCCTGTACCTAATTAACTTCATTTTGCCTCTGTCAGTGATTCCAATGTGCAGGCGCAGCATCAGGCCAAATAGGATCTGACATTGCTTTCATAAATTCTATAATCTACTTCAGTGAACACAATGCTACTTACAGAACCAGGCCCTGCATAACCCTGTTCTTGCCATTTGAGTTGAGGCAGAGTGAATGTCAACAACTGCTACTTTTTTTTATAGGGGAGAGTGGGGTAAGATGAGCCTTTTTTTTTTTTAACTTACGTGTTCCTCAAGTTGAGGTAGAAGTACAATGAAAGTATCTAAAGTAATTTCAGGATGTTACCTATCATTTTAAATGATCAGAATGTGACCCGAGTTAGTGGGTAAGGGTGTAAACTGTCCATCTGACTGCATTTGATTCAAACCCATGTGAAACATTAAAAACTCTTTTAAAACTGATTTAATACACCGCAAATAATGCTTTTCTTACTTCGATTTTATGTCTTGTTTATTATGGATTTTTTTGAAAATGACCTTTAATGCAGTGTGTACACAGCTCTAAGTGAATGAAAACATCCTGAAAAGTTTTAAATCTTAAAGTGCATGGTGTATAAAGTTATTGTCTCTCAAAAGAAAGAGTTGTTGAATCATTGAAACCAGTCGTTTTTAAAATGATTCCCAAGCTGTTTCATGTTGACACACGAAACATTAGCATATTTCCCGCCCACATGTTGGTCTTTTGAATGAAAATGCAAATTAATTCTTTGCCACTAGGTGTCGCTTTTGGAGCGTTAAAACAGCTGTTTCCTCGCTAACGGCTGTACACAAAGCAGCACTGCTCACAAACACTGCTTTATCAGGCATTACAGGCATGATGAAATGAAAATAAGACCAATCGGGCCAATCACCACAGATTAGGTCACGCAAACGAGGGGTTTGGAAAAATGAATCATTGAGCGAATCGTTTGGGAGTCGTTGAGCAAGTAAGGTAAAAAATAAATGCATATTATAAGACAATGAAAGTGTTTTTTTGACCTTGCATGCATGTCAACATGTTGTTGGGGACTCCCAAAACCAAAATATGAAACTTTCATTACCCATAATAGGGGCACTTTAAATAAAAACTGAATTAGAATGAAGGAATGAATGGCCCCTAGCTGCCATTTTGGAGAGAGAGAGAGAGAGAGAGAGAGAGAGAGAGGGGCTAATATTTAGTTAAATTATTAGCATGGTTTTATATTTTGCTAAATCACCTATATGTATCATAAATTGAGACCTGGATAAATTTGCTTTGATGTAACAGACATTACATCTGTTATTGCTTTGACAAGCCAAAAACATTTTTTATAGTAAATGGGTGCCTTCCATTCCCCCCATGTGTTTCTCCTTTTCACCTTCTGGCAGAAATGATGGGTGGTTCCAAAATACATGGTCACATGACAGTAAAAGTGTACAGTTACCAAGATACAGGGGGTGGGTCAATTTACCCTAATCTTCCCTATAACCTATGATTGATTTATATTGACATACGCTGTAAATTCAATTTGTCTGGCTAGTGAAGCCTCCTTATTGTGAATATATGAGTGCTCAAACTAATGTTGTGGTTACACTATTTCTGGTGTAGATTTATCTGCCAATTAGTACTGAGGTATATGTGGCAGTAATGGTACCACAAACTCTTCTGAAGTGAGTGCTATGTACACTACATGTCATGATCACACATACTACAAAGAAAGTTTGCATGTCTCTAGGCAACGTCGTATTTTCTCTAAGGAAATGTATAAAAAGATTAAAAAGATTTAAACCATTAAATAAGGCCTCAAACAAAAACCTAAACGAGTCGGTATAACCCAGAGGTCAAGAGTTTCTCTGTGAAAGCCATTTTGGTTTCTGAACACTTCCCTTATGATTATGAATGTTTCATTATTGCCATTATGCTATAATATTTTAGGAGAATACATATTTATATTCCACTCGATTTGCTTGGTGTGCTTTGGCAGTGTGCCCCAGTCAAGGGCTCTATTATTTCATGGGGTTTATCTCACCACAAAAGCATATCAAAGGAAATAACAGAGAGAGCAAATTAACAGAAAGGTATTTAGCATCTAGCAGCGACCTAAATTTGAGATCTAACCAATTCATGAACCCACAATACATAATTACGGTTTTTATTGCTGCATAAACTATAATGTTGCCTTGTAATTTGATGGTTACACACATAGCAATTTGGAAACCTTAGCTATGCTTTGGCTTTGTTTGTTTGCGTATTTGTGTAACAAGTTCTGCTCCTCTGAAAATGCCAGTGTGTAATTTTCGCTGGGTGTGTTTTTTTGTTTAGTTTTTTCCTTTAAAAAGGCACAGCCGCATTACACATGTGGGTTTGAGCAGTTGTGTTATCGACGCTCACCTCCAAGTGTTCACTGCACTGTAGAAAGTTGTTTTACTGGAAACATGAACTCAGTCAAAAGACAGATTCTCATGGTTAAGCTGCAAGTGTCAGTATAATAAGTGTGCTTATCTGTGGATGTGATCTTTCAGTGTGTTATCTGTTATCAGATTACTGTTTGGATGTAACACTGAATGCATTACTTTCTGAATTCACTGTATTTAGTGGCATCTTCCTTCTCATTGAGCAACAATAAGAAAGAGCACATTTAAAAGAATTCTTGAAAAAGGTGCGTTTACTGACTTTTTTTGTAATGAAACCCAATAAGTGGAGTTAACTATACATAAAATAAACAATTCATGAATTATTTTTAATTTTGACATCTTTAACTGCACGATGCCATATAAATACAATAAGTCGCACAGTAGTATGTGTGTTTGTTTCCCTAGAAAGAACCAGCATAGAATTATTCGTTCTTCGATTGATGTTTTCGATTCACTAAAAAGAACAAGATCATAAGAGTCATTTGTTCAAGAATTGCAATACGCTGGTTGTGATGTTTTCATTTCACCAGCTTATAAGAGTCATTTGTTCGTTTGAATCGGACTTGTCTGGTTACACTGTATGTTTTTTATTGAAAAGAACATGGAACTTTTTTAAACCCAACTTTGAGTTGATGTAAGTGATATGTACCTGCCTTTCTATGGTCATGGTTTAAAATATTGCAATAAAAAAACAAACCATTCTCGGTTCCCAACCAGAGTTATCGTGTAGTGGTTTTATGACACAGTTCACAGTTCGTTCTGAGGTGTGAGAACAAAATCAGATGATTTGTCTTATGAGAGTGTTTTCCCACTAAATTCAGCCCCACACCCCTCAGTCGAGGTCTCAGGGTTGAGGCTCTACCACAACAAAATGAAAAATACTATCATGAGGGACATACAGTGGGTACGGAAAGTATTCAGACCCCCTTAAATTTTTAACTCTTTGTTATATTGCAGCCATTTGCTAAAATCATTTAAGTTCTTTTTTTTTCCCTCATTAATGTACACACAGCACCCCATATTGACAGAAAAACACAGAATTGTTGACATTTTTGCAGATTTATTAAAAAAGAAAAACTGAAATATCACACGGTCCTAAGTATTCAGACCCTTTGCTGTGACACTCATATATTTAACTCAGGTGCTGTCCATTTCTTCTGATCATCCTTGAGATGGTTCTACACCTTCATTTGAGTCCAGCTGTGTTTGAATTATTGTGCATCTATAGCACTCCTCGCTGTCATTAAAACATAGCATGCCTCAGGAAAAGTGATCAAGTACATTCACTACAAATATGTCTAAATTCATATAGCCTAATTTTTGTTTAACTTCTGCATAATGACTTTATGTAATTTCAGTGCTTATTTACATTATGAGAGGGGAATATTTAATGCAAATGTGTTTATCGACATGAAAACAGAGTTTAAAATCGTTGTTTACTTCATTAATTTTCTCACTCCCGGAAAAAGAGTCCGTACGCATGGGTCAGAGTTTGCGTGCAGGTGTGCAAATTTTACCATCAAGTTTGATTTTATAAATCCCCACCTTTTGCGTAGAAAGTGGCATACCCCTCTTTCAGGGCAGGTTTTGTGCGTACGCAACGGTTATAAATGAGGCCCCAGATGCTTGTCAGTGGTGCTCAAGATCTGTAAATCTTTCGCCATCATCCTCAGTCATCTCTCCTTACTCTCTTTATGTGGTAAGTGAAATCTTATGTACTGTAATGCAACAGACTACTGCTAACAAGCTAACTTTACATCCCCTGCACAGCCTGGAACATAACATTTATTTCCACTATGTGCCATTTTTGCTGTTGTCCTCGCTTGTTTCTTCACAATACCTGCAGAACTTCTGATGGTTTGGCTGGCTGCTGGCCTAGAACATGGGCGGGTAGACGTTATGCAAATGTTGGGGGCGTAACTATTAGTGATCCCGACTGTTACTTCACAGTCGGTGTTATGTTCTGATTCGCCTATTTTTCAGTGGTCTTTTTTATTCACGAGATTTACATAAGAAGGAGGAAACTATGGTGTTTTAGGCTCAAGGTATGTCATTTCCATGTACAGAACTGTTATTATTTAACTATGCCAAGGTAAATACAGTTTTAAATGAAACAAATGTAATCCTGATAGTATTCCGACTTTTTACAAAATTCTTTAAAATTTCACCTTTTATGTTCAACTAAGGGATATTTCACCCAAAAATAAAAAAATCTGTCATTACTTACTCACCCTTATGTCAATCCAAACCCATAAGACATGTTTGTCTTCAGAACACAAATTAAGATATTTTTGATGAAATCTGAAAACTTTCTGACCCTTTGTAGACAGCAAGGGTCCTACCACATGCAAGGTCCAGAAAGGTACCAAGAACATCGACAAAATAATCCATGTTTTTGGAAAGTACCACAAGGCATGCACGTGCTTTCCTGCATGTAAACAACGTATGCGCATGGTGCTGATGACGTAGAACATACATGCATCACGTTATTGAGGTCGCTTCAACCCGTGGACATAAAAAACAACCCGTGGCAACAGTGTTAAAGTAGTCCAATTCCGTGGGAAAACCGCTAACTCGGCAACACTGGTGGTACTTTCCAAAATGGCGCTATAGGGTGATGCGGAGGAGAAGAATTGTTGAATGAAGTTATTTTAGTTTTTTGCGCACAAAAAGTATTCTCATAGCTTCATAAAATTACGATTGAACCACTGATGTCACATGGACTATTTTGTCAATATTCTTGATAACTTTCTGGACCTTGAATGTGGTAGCAACCGTGCTGTATATGGAGGGTCAGAAAGCTCTCTGATTTCATCAAAAATATCTTAATTTGTGTTCTGAAGATGAACGAAGGTCTTACGGGTTTGGAACGAGGGTGAGTAATTAATGACAGAATTTTCATTTTTGAGTGAACTATCCCTTTAGGGGTGAGTAAATGACAGAATTTTTATTTTGGGGGGAACTATGCCTTTAAGGGGAAGCTGTGGGCCCCTCAGAGAGGTCATATTTATCAGGCCTGGGGTCTTTGTGCTGCCCCTTTTCTCTCCATCCCTCATCCGAACCCTCCTGGCATCGGGCAGCTGATGTTTCCTCCCAGTGGGGCCGCTATTCTTCATCAACCTGCACCAATCGCAGTAATGGTCTTTAAGCACAGCCTAATTATCGGTCTAATTGAGGTCTCCTGTGTGCACTGGGGTACATGTCTAAGCTTCTAAAGCATGTATAAAGAAAAACATTGCAGTAATTGCCTCAAGACATGGAAGAAAGTGTAGAAGGAAAATTGCATATTAAAGATATGCATGTGTATACAGTAATGCCAAAAAGTATTTGCACACTTAAGTCAACCTGATTGAAGACTCCTGCTTTTTATCTTTTAGTGGGGAAAATTCTGAGATATATGTGCATTTTACAGTCAGTGCTTCATAGACATTTACTGTATGACCAAAATGCATGATAATAAAGCAAACATAGTCTACTTGTTAATTTTACTAAATTAATGTAACTTATTGTTACACACAGATAATTTTTTAACGTTTTAGTACACCCTAAAAACACCCTAAAACTGCTTTAATTTGTTTTTCACCACAAGATGGCGCTCGAGATAAACCATTGAGTTCAGCAATGAATGGGAGCAGTGCTGAGACTGCAAAACCGTTAAAGACACATAGAATCCAAAGTCCTGTTTATACGTAGTGCTTATTTATTTATTAAAAACACCTTGCGTTGTACAGACAACAGTTTTTTCTCTTTTTTTTCTTCATTGTGGCTAAATTAGAATGGATTTGATTACATCTAAACCATTAAATGAATAAATGATTCCTACAGCCATTTAGCAGTTTTTCTTCACATAGACATCACAGGAAGAGATCACAGATGTAGCACTAAAGGGTCTGAAGGAATCAGCTGGTGTGGAGGAGTTAGGCTATTCATTCACACTCTGACTGACAGGACTTCAAAGAGACCATAAGCCTAAAATAATGTGTTCATGACAGTTTGACTTGGACAGCTGTTTCTCTCTCTATTAGCATCTCTGTTTCAAATGTCAATCAGTTTACACTACCTGTCAAAAATTCTATATTATTATTGTATTTGAAATTAAAATTCTGTGTATATATTTTCATTTAAAATGCAGTAATTAAAAAAAAATCATACAAATGGAAGGATTCAATGACTAAAACAAATAAATGGATAAAAATACCTTTTTTTAACCATATTGAATGAGTTGCACTTGGGCACTTGTTGGCTGTTGCATAATTATGTGGTTCTACTCAACTATTAAAATCTAACAATAACAAATGAATAACAACAACAAAATAACAAACTATCATCATCATTAACAACAACAACAATAATAATAATTGTTGTTATTATTATTATTATAGATGGAAATTCATTTACACACAATTCATAATTGTATTATTATTATTATTATTATTATTATTATTTAATTTGGCTATTACAACCCGAATGCCGGAAATGTTGGGACGTTTTTTAAATTTGAATAAAAATTAAAACTAAAAGACTTTCAAATTTCATGAGCCAATATTTTATTCACAATAGAACATAGATAACATAACAAATGTTTAAACGGATAAATTTTACACTTTTATCCAGCAAATGAGCTCATTTCAAATTTGATGTCTGGTACAGGTCTCAAAAAATTTGGCACGGGGGCAACAAAGGGCTGAAAAAGCAAGACATTTTGAAAAGATTCAGCTGGGAGAACATCTAGCAACTAATTAAGTTAATTGACATCAGGTCTGTAGCATAAAAGGGATGTCTTAGAGAGGCAGTGTTTCTCAGAAGTAAAGATGGGAAGAGGCTCTCCAATCTGTGAAAGAGTGCGTAAAAAGATTTCGGAATACTTTAAAAACAACGTTCCTCAACGTCAGATTGCAAAGGCTATGCAAATCTCATAATCTACAGTGCATAATAGGGATGTCACGGTACCAAAATTTTTGTATTCGGTAACGATACCAGTGAAAATCCACGGTTCTTGGTACCAATTTCGGTACCAAAGCAAAACACAAAAACATGCTAATTAAAAAACAAATTTTTTTTAAATTAATAAAGTCAAACAAAAATAAAATGTATAAAAATCAATGCCATTCTTTATACTTATTTAAAATTGTGTTTCAAGTTTTTCCGCAAGTAATAAAAGTATGAAAAACAGTAAACAAATTTCACCCAAATTTAATTTGTCTTTTAATTAATGAAATTTAAACTTTTTTTTTTTTTGTAAATAAAGGGGATTTAGGCTACTATTAAAATTAAAACTAAAACATGGAAGAAATATTGAGTGATTATTTCTTAAAAAATAAAGTTTTATAAATTTTTTCAACAGTAGTAGCAGTAGCCTATCACATACATTCTACTAAATAATAGTAGCCTAATGGTACAAAGTCTTTAGTTAAACCGGACGTTTATTTTGAAGGGTTGCCGTGAATACATTTAAATTGACGCTGGTTTTACTCAATGAAACGGTAAAATGCTCGTGAGGTGACTCTCAGAGCAGTTCTGGAGATGTTGTTTATGTATTTATTTCCTCACTGAGACGGCAGATGCTGAAATCACTGCAGTGTCACTGGCGCTTCAGTGTATAGTAACAAAACCGCGGGTCTCTGCCGCTCATTCATTCACACAGAGACTCGCAGAACATACAGGATTCACATTTGAATCGACTTTTGCGGCTTAATATTTGCAGATACTGGTCCATATCGCGATTTGATCTAAGTGTAATGACCTACCTTGACAAATTCCGTGACATTCCGCGTTAAACTGTAAATTCCGTTTTTATAACTGGATTCCGAGATTCCGTCCGCATTTTCTGCATCGCGGAAATCATACGCCAAGAACCGGGTCGAACGGGTACTCGGTACCACCGGTACTTCAAAAAACCTGGTACCGTGACGTTTTCATTTCTTTAGTACCGACTTGGTACCGAAGTACCGGGTCTTTTGACAACACTAGTGCATAACATCAAAAGTTTCAGAGAAACTGGAGAAATCTCTTTGCATAAGGGACAAGGCCAAAGACCTTTGTTGGATGCCCATGGTCTTTGGGCCCTCAGACGACGCTGCATCACTCATCTCCATGATTCTGTCATTGACATTACTAAATGGACCCAGGAATACTTCCAGAAACCACTGTCGGTAACCACAATCCGCCGTGCCATGTGCAGATGCCAGCTGAAGCTCTATCATGCAAAAAGGAAGCCATATGTGAACATGGTCCAGAAGCACCATCGTGTCCTGTGGGCCAAGGCTCATTTAAAATGGACTGTTTCAAAGTGGAAAAGTGTTCTATGGTCAGACGAGTCCAAATTTGACATTCTTGTTGGAAATCACAGATGCCGTGTCCTCCGGGCTAAAGAGGAGAGAGACCTTCCAGCGTGTTATCAGCGTTCAGTTCAAAAGTCAGCCTATCTGATGGTATGGGGGTGCATAAGTGCATACGGTATGGGCCGCTTGCATGTTTTGGAAGGCACTATGAATGCTGAAAGGTATATAAAGGTTTTAGAGCAAGATATGCTCCCTCCAGATGACGTGTATTTCAGCAGGACAATGCAAAACCACATACTGCAGCTATTACAACAGCATGGCATGTAGTAGAAGAGTCCGGGTGCTGAATTGGCCTGCCTGCAGTCCAGATCTTTCACCTATAGAGAACATTTGGCGCATCATTAAATGAAAAATATGTCAAAGACGACCACGAACTCTTCAGCAGCTGGAAACCTATATCAGGCAAGAATGGGACCAAATTCCAACACCAAAACTCCAGAAATTCATAACCTCGATGCCCAGACGTCTTCAAACTGTTTTGAAAAGAAGAGGAGATGCTACGACATGGTAAACATGCCCCCATCCCAACTATTTTGAGACCTGTAGAAAGCTCATTTTGTGTATAAAATTGTAAAATATCTCAGTTTAAACATTTGTTATGTTATCTATGTTCTATTGTGAACAAAAAATATTGGCTCATGTGATTTGAAAATCTTTTAGTTTTCATTTTATTCAAATTTAAAAAACGTCCCAACATTTCCGGAATTCAAGTTGTAAATCTAATTGAATGTGTAAGCATTGAAAGCATAAGCATTTAGATCAAAACGTTTTTAAGATCATGAGAAGATCACATTTAGTCCAGTGTGTCACACTTTAACTGTTTGTGTAACTTTGATGTTTCAAAAGGTGGGTCATTTGTGATCACTTTTCAAACTATATCTTATGCTTTCTTCATTTTAGGCTTGAGATTAAGCTCAGGTCAGGTGCTGTAAACACACGTTGGCAAGCTATAAAACCAGAAAGTCTCTTAACATCTCAGCTGTAATAATGCCTCATTTTTCTTTCCTCACAGTGGAGATTTGCCTTGCACCTGATACATCAATGAGGCTCTGGAAATACCTCCTCTTCCTCCGCACTCACATTTTCCGTGTCAAAGCCTAATCAGACCGACTCACGCGTGAGCCGCTAATGATGCAACAAGTTCCGAAGGTAATAGCTCGCTTGCTGTTTGTTTGTTTATTCGCTCGCCATCATCTGCATTCCTAACATTATTCAGCTCTCCGTGCATCAAGCTTCCTGTATGGGAATGATTTGTTTTAACTACACAACAGAGGTGATGTAGCGTGTTATATCAGAGCCAAATCCAAAGCCAGCCCTAAACCATTTACTTTAAAGGCCAGTTTGTAGATGTTGAGTAGCCTTGATACTGGAGTCTAGACTGTATGATAATGATCTGTGTATGATCTCACTACAAGCCTCTGAGTGGTGAGATGGCAGGGCTGTTACTTTACTTAAGCTGTCCAGATGTTTAAAATCTGAAATACAGCATGGGATTCAAGGAGAAGGAGTTAGACCGTGATTTGGGATTGATCCCATGAGAATTAGCCACTTCACCTCAGCAGGCATTTGAGTTTCCTGTTTGGGAAAACCAGCTATAAGGGCAAGGACAAGGTAGAGAGAGATGAGCTTGTAGAGACAGGCCCTATATATGCAGCAGCTAATACAGATATCACAGGCTCTCTGACCTCTGTGATTTACTGTCCTACAGGTGTGAATCATCAGACACGCATAGACCATTTGACACTTTTTTTCTCTTGTCTCTATCGGGCAAAAGTTTGGAATAATGATATTTTTTAAATAGTTTTTGAAATAAGTCTCTTATGCTCACCAAGGCTGCATTTATTTAAGTTCTGATTTAAATTTATTCAGTATTGATAAATGTTATTACAATTTAAAACAATTTTCTATTTTAATATATTTTAAATGTAATGTATTGTAAATTCTCAGCAGCCATTCTAAAATAATTTAATATTCTGATTTGGTGCTCAAGAGACATTTATTATTTTTAAAAATGCTGAAAACCATTTTGCTAATATTTTTGTGGAAACTGTAATGCTTTTTTTTTTTTCAAGTTCAGAACATTAAGCTTTTGCAATGCTCACAGAAGAATTTCTTGGTCTAAACTCTGTCTGTGCCGCTAACTACATCTGGTCATCAAGCTGGTGTGTGATTAACATTTCCTTTACTGCACCTTAAGGCTCCACACACAATAAATAGCTTGTAAGGCTGACAAATTTGGGGTTTACAGAGTAAAATGTGGGGAAACATTGCTGTTTACATATGTGAATCCCACAGAACCACATCCAAGTCAAGAGATTGGAAGAGGAAGAAATGAAGACTCAAGTACTAATGTGTTTTAACACTCCAAAAATCATTATTTTTAGTAAGGAATTAAGTTAAACAATGTCCCTAATTTATTTCCACAAAAATTTTATGTTTTCAAATGCAAGATTCTTCATTTATGAGATTACGGACCGATAGCTGCCACATTGTCACCAAGACATTTGTCTGGCTGCAAAACTCATTTTAAGGCATTTGACAGACATGGAAAGTGAAACACTATAGCATTCAAGTTAATTCCATTCCAGTCTTTGGGAAGAGTGCTGGTCCTTTAATTTATAGTTCAGCAGGCTTCATTGCAAAGAACAACTGTTGCTTTCACAATAGCAAATCGGTAAATGTGTACAGTAAACATCCGTTTATCATCATGTTGTGCTAAAATGAGACGCAGGGAAGTCAGAAGACCTTTAGATTATAGTTATTCAATGTTGCTGAATGGGGATTTTCATGAATGGGTTTCTGTTGATACTAGAGTCCAGTGCAGAAGTATTTGTAAACTAAGATTAAGATAAGCCAGTGTAATTAAGTAGAGTCAACAGTAACAGATTTTATTCATTATTTATTGTTTTTTCCAAAACCAAGAGACCCTTGCATGAAATGCTGAAACAAAATGTGCTGGTTCACAGAGAGTGAGAATGTTGATAATAAAACACTGTACATTGGATCATAACGTGTGTTGACCTAAAACTGTAGATAGAAAAAGAATTCAGTCTAAATTATACATACATAAAGCCACTGACCATACAGTGAGACAGTCACTGAATAAAGGCTGATTGTGGGTCTCTGTTAGGTCCTCTCCATCAGTTTTTTCCCCCTTTAATTGCAGTAATCCCTCACAATGAGGCCTCCCGGCCTGTCTGACAGCTCTGACTACACAGTCAAATATACGGTGCCTGAGAAAGAGATAATAGCTACTCATGACCTTATGGCCTAAACTGATCACTGAGCTATTCAAGCTAATTGGGAAGCTAGGCCTATATAATATTTACCCTTATACAATGGATGTTATATAGATAATTATAATGGATTAATTAGTTTAGATTATCTTCAAAGTAAATTTTTTAATGCATATTTTGCATAGTCTTTTTATTTTTTTATCATATTATTATTATTAATGCACATTTCATGTTTTTTAGTGATATACACCACTGTCCAAAAGTTTGAGGTCAGTAAGATGTTTTTAAAGAAATTAGTACTTTTATTCAACAAGGATGCATTCAAGACTTTTACACTGTCACAAAAACAATTCTACTTCAATTAAATGTTGTTTTGAACTTCCTATTTATCACAGTTTCCACAAAAATATTAAGCAGCACAACTGTTGTCAGCATTGATAATACTAAGAAATATTTCTTGAGCACCAAATCAGCATATTAGAATGATTTCTGAAGGATCATGTGACACTAACGACTGCTAAAAAATGCAGCTTTGTCATCACAGAAATAAATTACATTTTAAAATATATAAAATAGTTTTAAATTGTAGTAATATTACTGTGATTAATATTACTACAAAAGCATCTAAAAAATGTATTGACCCCAAACTTTTAAACAATAATGCATGTATACAATACAATAACACATTTTGCAATCAGTTCACTTCAGTAGTATTGTATGTAGTGCAGTAGTACTTTTTAGGGGATTTTAAGAATTAACCAAAGTTCATCTTTGAATGACTTTAATTAGTTCAATATCATTAACCACTTACACATACAGAAGATTGTTTAATCACTTAAACACTGATCAAGCAACCAGAACAACAGATTGAATGCACCATACATTACCATTTAATCTCAGAAGTGACATTGACATTCCCCCTAAAGCGTCATCTCAGTTTCATTTGTGTCAATTTGTTATTTCTAAGTAATCTTGTGGTTGCTCTGGAGTCTTTAGGGGTTTTAAAATCATTTTCCTCCTCTCAAATATGGCCAAGCTTACACACATCAAAACCTGTTATTATTGCAGATTGAATAACTGCAGGGCACTGAAACAAACATGAGTATAGCAATTATGTGGGTATGCCACATGACATCCAAGTTTATTAAGCTACACTGTTGAAGCTTTTAGTGACACTGCAAGATAATGCATTAGATGCTAAAATCCTCCAAGAAGGACAACAGATGAGCAGGTAGATGATATCAACAGGTGGACTTCTATGGCAGCACAGAATAAGCAGAAAATAAGTTTTCATGGGAAACTACTTTTGAGTTCAGAAATCAAATTAGCTTCTATGTTTTTCCCTTCCCAACAAAGAGCTGGGAAAAATGAATATTAAATGATGATAATTACATGTGTAATCAATGCTTTATCTATGTGTTTAATTGTTTTTCATGCTCTCATGCACATTTGTGGTCTCATAAATTTGCTAAATGAGTAATTTTTTATTTATTTTTTCCTATCAAGCTTTATCTTCTGATAATTCTTCTTGATACTGAGCAATAACAATATTATTATAGTTCAGACATGATTCTGGATTAGCCAGAACTTCCCACAGATTTAACCAATTTAACCACGGACCAAGGAGGACTATTATATCTAAAATGGGTGCCAAGAAATGAATAACCACCAGAAGAATATGTGATAATGAGCATAATAACTTAAAAACTTTAATTTTGCCTGGTGGTCTCTGTTGAAGAAGATCTTACAAAGGATTCAGATCATACCCTTGTCCTCTGGCTTTTTATAGTTTTCACCGACTTCATAAATAGTTTTTTGTATCCTCTGCTTGTGCAACACTGGGGCCAAAGGCCAAAAAGGCCAGTCATATTTGACTATGAACCCAGGGCTTGATTAGCCTCAATCCCCTTCTAATTAGCTCCAGAAAAGTCTGTTCACTTACTCAGGATTGTGCTTGGCGTCAGCGGCGTGCTATCTCTGCTCTCATGTGCAGTCCCGCCAAAAACATGCTAGTGTCGATGCAAGACAAATGGGCCATTAAAATGGGGTCTGTTTAAGAAACCTCACTGTATGGCCAACAGTTTACTCAGGCACCAATTAGAGCCGTTCAGAGCAAGGAGGCAACATTTTGTTTGTAGTGAAAATGCATCTTTAATTGGTCCCCCTTTATTCAGTACAGAAAGGTGTGTGTGTTACGTCAAAGTTTGACTGCTTTTGGTTACGCTAAACCAGTTCCAGATTTCTTAGAAGACAGAATGTTAATGGTTTGATTGTGTCACATGATCAGCCTTCCTCTCTACTAAGTCCATTTGGGGCTCCTGATACATTGCATTAAAAACCCTGCACACTTGCAACTCAGCACTTCAAAAGCCATTACGCCATTCATCTACACATTCAGAGCACACCATCTATTGGCCTTAACACAGAGTGAATTCTTACCAGCACTTGGAGACACTGTAATTCAAAACAAAACAATCTGGATAAAAGATTCTGTTTCTTTCATCGTTTAATGTTTTGGCATGTGATAAAAGGTCTTGGACGTCAGTTCTACGGGTGTACAATTCATATGAGACATAAAGGAAAATGAATTAAGAGCAGATGGAAAAGTGCACAGGCCCAAATCACAATTCATGAACATCTGGATTAAGAATTAATCTTGGGAAATGTTCTCTGGTGGTGTGGCAGGGTAAACCGAAATCATAATCAGTGGCAGCATTTAGAAGTACAATTAAGTCTCGATGCATGGAGAGGAGCTCTGCAGTAGCATTATGCATTTTGAGCATGCTATTTGATATAGTTCATCTTTCTGCTTAAAATATAAAATATATATTTAAAGAGAGATGGGTTCCAGTCAAACAGATGAGACGGCACATTCAAGACATTGTTCATGGTTTTTGGCTCATTCTTAGTTGCACAACAGATTCAGTGAGTTGTTGACTGAGGTTTCACGCCGACCAGACAATTAAATCATTATACAATTGAATCAACCCAATCTCATGATAAAATGAATATGAATATATGAATTTGCATGATGTGACTAGTACAAAAACCTACCATTTTTAGAAAAAAAATAAAAAAATAAATGCAAGCATGAAGTTCCACCCCAACCCCATCCCTAAAATTAACCATCTGTAGGGCATATGCAGATCGTATGAAAATGTATGAATGAGATTGTACAAATTCAAATGAGTTAGCCATCAATTTGTTAAAACATAAAAGTTGCAATTTGCCATGAGAGAGTGTTGGTTGAATCACAAAAGAATCATTCAGTATACAATTTGAGAACCAATTCAGCCAGTTCTTCTAAAAGAATTGGCTCAAACAACGAGTCACTCATGAATCTGACATTGCTATCAAGTGTTGAAGCAATATTTAATTTCTTCACTTCAATGAAGCGATAATGAATAATTCACAGTCATGCAGATTTCAGCCACATGAAAGTCTGCTAAGAATAGGACAACTGTTTCTCATTCTTTTTCTCTTTCTCTCTGCCAGACGGGCAATTGTGAAGTTCAATGAAATCACACCTGATATCGCACCAAAAATCTGTCCATCGATAAAGAACAAAGAGCATGAATAAAACCACTAAACCCCTTGTTCTGATGTTGGTTATGTATAATCAGCAGAGATTAATGTTTAAAAAAACACTTGACACACATTAAAGAATATGCAGCACATAACAGCTTGTGTATGACTCCACATGTGCAGCAGTGTTTCACAGCCAGCAGTTTCCAACTGTGAGACATGTCATGAATTTTTTGACAACAATGACATTGAAATTCAATCCGTCATATGCTAAAGTGAACAAATGAAAGCAGAAAAAACCTTGACGTACAGTGTTGCATGTATATTTATACATGCAATGAATGGGATAATTTAACTCCCATTCCTTTGCACCCATTACCAGATTAACTTTACAGACAGCTTCAGGCGGCCTCGCTCTCCCAGCATCCCGCACTCTCCCTCTGTTGTGGGCTGCTGGCAGTTAGAGGCGAAGTGCACATGTTGGTGTTTATTTCCATTCTGTCATGTGTATGAATCTGATTACAGGTCACTAAGTCAATATTTAGCTTTTGCGGACGGATTGCAGGCGGTCAGTATATTTTGCTTCTCGCCACTTCTCCCAGCATCTGCTGCCAGAAGCCTGTGTGTAAAAATCAAAAGTGCACCACTGTGACAAATATAAAGACAAACAAACAAGATCAGAGAGGCTGTGTAAAACAGGGTGGCATTGTGTCTGTTGGCATTAAATATTAGCTCTTGTAGATATCGTTTTTATGAAGTGATGACAATCTTTTGAAATAGCATTGGTCATTAGGTTTAGGAAAAGTAAACATTTATTTATTTATTTGTACATTTTATTTTATTATTTTTTATTTTTGAGAAACGCTAAGATTGAAACCTACTTTTTTTATGACTACCGATACTGGCAATTCTATGGGTTTAGTGCTTTTAGATTTGAGCTCTGCTTTTGACATTTATGGGATTCTCTATCTTGTCTGGAACATTGTATTGGAATTAGAGGCACTGTACTTAGTTATGGTCTTACCTGTTGAATAGGAGATTTTCTGTCAGACTTGGTGACCACTCATCCTCGCCAACACACTTCACTTGTGATGTTCCCCAGGGCTCAATTGTGGTACTATTTTCAATAAGGCTAGTAAAATTTCAGGTAAACAGCAACACAGTCTGACAAAACTGCGAATCTTGAGCTGTGAGGAAAAGCCATGCAATCCTTTGGGAAGTATTACATCCTCTATATGGTTAATATGAGTTGTTACCATCTGGTCGAAGGTATAGGGTACCATTATTACGGACTGCCTGAGCAGAAAGATCTTTTATATCCTCCAGTATAGCTATAGTATAGTATACATCTATGGCAGTGATTATGTTGTTGTGAGAGGGATGTTGTTGTTTATTGTTGGTTGTATTTGTAATGTGTTGTAATGTAGATGTTTGTTTGTATTTGTAAATTGTTGTTGTTGATGACTGAAGGGTTGCCACAGATACAAAAAGAATTTCCAAAAGGACAATAAACTAAACTAAACTAAACAAATTATATACGCTACCTATTGGGTCAATATTTGGTAGATTTGGTGTGTCATACCACTGCTATGCTAATGACACCCAAATTTACAAACCAGTAAGATGAAATGATAACTCTGCTATTAAGTATCAGTTTTTAAAGCATCAGTAACATTTTACTTGTTTGTATAGTCTGTGTTGTGACTTCAAATGCTCTAGTCATTTTCTGAAAATACTAAACCACAATAAAAAAAACATAAAAAAGCCTAACATATGTTGACTATTATGTTATATAAAGACACCTAAATAGGTGCAACACCGATTGGTCGGCAACTCAAAGAAATGTTGAAATAAGCCTGAGGTGCACACATCTTGAATGCTCGCAATAAGGGCTGTTTCTGTATAACACATCATGGTTAAACTCTGCGCCGATTTACATTCTGGCCCTTAGGCTGAGAGGATTTAAGATTTATTAAAAATAGAGAGAGTATTTTTCTTTTAGTCATGACTATTTCAGGGGTTGCACTGTGCGAGCAGACCACACACGCTCTGACCCATATACATGAATACAGACATATGTGGACACTATGGCAAACACACACACACACACACACACACACACACAAATCAGAATGAAAAGGGTTTGTTTTCTTTTCTTGTAGTTTTTTCAAGTCTCTTTTCCCAGAGTTTTCATTTGATTCTGTTTAGCTTCAGTAATGGCAGGTTACAAAGTGAACTAGTAAAACATTGGAAAACTCTTGAGCCTCTGGCAAACCCTATAACTTTAAAAAAACAGCCAACTTTATTAATACGTTGGGTGAATGAATAGAAAGAACACAATGTGAATTGGATTCAAACTCACAACTGTGAGTTTGGATTTAAAACATTAGTTCAGTGTTTAGGGAACACACTATTTCACTTTTCAAACAAGAATTCAAATCCTTAATGATTTGCTAAAACTGGTCACGCAAAATGGAAATGAGTATGACAGCATGACTCAGTATTACAATAAGAAGCCAAAGAACACAAAGGGCTTTCAGGTGTTATTTTCACAAAGTTTAACATCGATATGAATGTATTTTTATATGTATATATGGTTTTTATTTATACACCAGTTATCCCTTCACCCCCAAAACACCCTAAAAGGTTCCTCAAACTCTCAACGCCTGCCTTCGCTTGCAGTGTAATAGGTGAACAACACGCAGGAAATAAGTTCAACCCCCACCACCAACTCAATTTCACTTAAACTCACACACACATCTGGAATTCATTGTGAAGCAGGAAAAAAATGGGGAAAATGAGAGTGAGGAGAGACTGTAGATTGTACTTTGAGTTTGGTCCCCTGCCTTACATTTCCTCTGATGCTGAGATACTGTTGTGTGCCGAAAATCTCCTGGCGGTTTGTTTGCCTCTTGACATTTTTGGAATAATGGAGGCATTTTGGGAGGGAAACAAATAAGACATTCACACACAACCCTGCTTAAAAATCTGAGTTACTGCCCAGACAGGGCTATTTTTCATAAACGGTGCACTGATTGTTTTAAATCGAAATGCGGTAACAGAGGCTTGTGCAGCCAGAAGCAAACCATTTCATTACAGTAATTCGACAGATGGGTGTACATGTTGATGAGGCCTCTCTCATCTATGTTGTAGACCACCAAAAACGAGACATGGATTACAGTAAGATAGTATAATGCACTTCCTCTGGGTCTCCTGTCAGACCATTGTAATTTAGGTACAATGTGTGTGGTAGATTGGTTTTGTGTGTTTCAGTGAGAATTAAACAGAAAGAAAGATACATTACATCAAATTACTAGTCTCATTAGGTTTATATCCAGCTTTTCCAACTGTTGATATCTCTCTTTAAATGTTAAAAATAACCGGAAGACTGGACTCTATATTGTCTCGCTGATGTATAGGGTCGGGGTTAATAATACCATGGTAATAGTTCAGGAAAACTGGTATTAAGTTAAACAGACCAATGGGAGAAGCATAATTGTTTGGATCTCTATTCATAATCAACTGGCCATTATGATAGAGGCTGCAAGTCTCTCTGCCATTAAGTGTGCTTGGGATCAAAGCAGCTTGGTATTCAGATAAGGCTGAATGAGAGCAATTTGATTGGTGCCTGATTTGAGAAGCAAACTGATTTTCTCAGTGGATAATTGGGCATGATGTCACATCCCCGCCATTTTGACCACTCCCTTCTTGACCTTTTTCAAGCTGTTTTATTTGAAAAAAAAAAAAAAAAATAATCACGAGGAACTAACAGAAACATGTCGTTTTGGCAGACGAATCAGCTAACATCCCTGAAGCAGAAATAGGTCCTCCTTTTTCTTACCAGTGGAATTGGAAACACAAGAAAAACCTTTTTGCTTTGTTTTCTGAAGTTTAATTTCCGTACTTTGCTCTAAGTGTTCCCAGCTGCTTCCCCCCCTTTACGTAACACTTTTCTCGGCAGGGTTCTGTCTTAACAAGGGTGCCGCACAGTCCCTGGGTCCCAACATTTATTTTGCACACCATTCAAGTCAGCATGCAAGCACTGGTGACTAAGCTCAGATTTAATAACCACAGAGCTGAGACACAGGGTGAATCTGGTCCACATTGTTGGCTGGAATATCTGAATATATCTTTCAGCATAAACTTCAGCTCAGATTTTACTGAATTAAAAACCTGACTATGGTACAACAAATGACAGATTTGTAATGAATAAGTATTTTTTCTCAAAAGCTCGAGTGTTTCATTTCTAAAATACTAGCAGCACCAAATAGAATTCCAAAAATAATGACTACTTTCAAACAGGTTTCCAAACACTCCCTCCACATCAGACACCATTAGTCCCGCTTCAAACTTTGTTATATATGTTAATAATTAGATGTAATTGTATCTCCTTCTGCAGCACAGCTGAGAGATTCAGTCAGTTTGTAGGTTTACAGCAGTAATACTCTAAAGATCATCAACTCTGATGATAAGCATCACCACAAACTCTTTTTGCACTTGTTCTGCGAATGTGCAACAGTTTTTTGGCTGAGATTTTTCTAAATAAACCATTGAAATCCGCAGCTGCTTTGCAAGAGTCTCCACTATTTATATGTAAACTTCTGGCTTTATTAAAAATAGTAAACAAGTGGTTTTAATGTGTGACACTGGCCGTTGGCCAATGTAAATGCTTTTGTTATGATAACAGGCTAATTTCCTGTAGTTAAGATTTTTGTTTAACTTCAGGCCTATTCTCAGCCACTGCCTGGCAAGGGCCTAGAGCTCTAGTTTTGTCAGTCTCTTAACCTTAGCTGTAAGGAGCATACCAGATGTGGCTTCTTTAAGCAAATTATTAGCTGTTCTAGTACATGTAGCTTTCCAGCTAAGTATTTCCATCCTATTTTTGGCAAAGGGAAGAAGATGACATTCCACTGTGGTAAGATAATTTTTTCCCTGACAACTCGTGGTGCTTAATCATTTATCTTCATGGAATTCTTGTACTGAGGCAATTAATATAGCTTCATTCCATCTCAGCCTTCCGTGGCCTTTGCTGCTTTCAGACATCCCAAATTGGAATGGAAATATTCTGTGAGGTGTATTATGCCTAGAATATTTAAGAAGCTGTATGGATTCTCAATGAAGTATAAAGGCAGACTTGTTTTAGGACACTTAAGTTCAACTATAAATATTTGTTACAGCCATAAACTCACAAAGAAAAGACATAACCAAAGCACCTGGCCATTTCAAATATAGCTGACATAAGCCCCAGTAGTCTTTAATTGAAAATATCTGCTTATAAAGAAGCTATAGTTTGCTTTAAAGGAAAACGCCACCGTTTTTCCATATTCTAATATGTTCTTCCCTCAACTTCCCTCTCCCATCTCAGTGCGTGCACTCAATCGCTCTAGCGCACGGCACCACTATGCTAGCGTTTAGCTTAGCACCATTCATTCCTTAGGATCCAAACAGGGATGAATTTAGAAGCCACCAAACACTTCCATGTTTTCCCTATTTAAAGACGGTTACATGAGTAGTTATATATAATGTTATATTACTATGTTATATTACTGCGCCGAGGTCGAAGTGCTCTTCCGCCATACATTATAGTTATAGTTTTTTTATCCGCTTAAAAAATCGCCACGTTTTATTTTGTGTCACCATACTTACTCGTGTAACTACTCATGTAACCATCTTTAAATAGGGAAAACATGCAAGTGTTTGGAGGCTTCTAAATTCATCCCTGTTTGGATCCTAAGGAATGAATGATGCTAAGCTAAACGCTAGTATAGTGGTGCCGCATGCTAGAACGATTGAGTGCACGCACTGAGACGGGAGAGGGAAATTGAGGGAAGAACATATTAGAATATGGAAAAACGGTGGCGTTTTCCTTTATGTCAACATGAAATCAAAACTAGTTTAGTTTACTAATGCACGTTCCTAGCCTTAATGTGAATGATTCATTGTTGCATGTTATTCTGAGTAATTTTGTAATTATAATGATATATTTATTCAGATTACTAACCTTTAATTATAAAGAATTGAAATAACCTTTGGCGATGTCAGTAAGCTGAGCGGGCCGCTGAATAATGCTAACTTTAGAAAGAAAAGCCAGTCCAGTTGTGACAAAATATGATGAATGACATGGGAACAGGGATGAGGAAATTAATATCCAATATTATTCTGCCAGTAACTAACCCTAAAATCTGCTTTCCAAGCAGACTCTTAATTTATGGATCATTTTATAATATTGGCACGTAGTGTTATACAACTTAGTAGACACCGCCAAAATGAGCGACTTGCCATTGTGGATCTTCAGTTTTGCTTTTCTCCGCCCATACAGAGAACACTGTTTAAACCCTATGTTTGAGTTTTCACCCCATAAAGTCTTCCATAATGTCTTCTTCATTACTCCATTTCCTCTTGTCTGTCAACCCTCAGGACTCTGAAGGCATCTAGAATGACACAGAGCTGAGGGTGCCAGCATACTGGAGCTGATCATTCCACATCGTCCTTCACTTTTGCCAAAAAGATCACATTACCGTCACAACCGGTCGCCCCTCCACCCTGTCCTTGTAATCTCAGCCGGTGGACTAGATTTCAAAATCTCTTTGCACTTTCAGAAGGAGTTACAGTATGGACATGTATACTGAACATGTGGTTGCATCAGGCTGGCATAATGTGTTGTGCAGCCAACATTGGGGTTAATGATCTTTGTGCAGGAATGAAGGGGGCAGGGAATTCACACATGTATCATGTTATCGTCATCATTACCTTGAGGTCCTGTAGGGAGATGTTATTATTTCCAGATCCTGTGAGAGTCTAGCCCAGATCTGAATCACGCATCATAGCGTCTGCTGGGCGATTAGAGACTGATGCTGAAGATGTAGTGTGATAACTATGGCATAAGACAAAATCTTTAGAGCTGTAAAGGTGAAGAGTGTCAAAAAACAAAAACAAAAAAAAAACACTAGGTTTCTTTTTTTCTATATTCTATCTACAAACAAACCTTGCTATGTGTACTGCGTTAGGCTAACCAAGACTTGTCATAGCACTTGCATGTTGTTGCTCTTTTGTTGGTTTTGATTGCTTCTATTGTCCTCATTTGTAAGTCGCTTTGGATAAAAGCGTCTGCTAAATGACTAAATGTAAATGTGTCATTTCTGCACCACTAGTGGCGAGAAATGGAACTGTAAACTGTAAGACATTCAAAATGACACTGACCCCATGAGTTTGAGGCGGGATTTCTTTGTCCGACCAATGAAAGACATAGAGAGTGTTTAAAACTTGATTTAAAACAGACATTTGTATTCATTCATTTAGTGACTTACAAATGAAGAAACAAGCAATTCTGTTTGTTGCCAAGGCATTACACAGAATGTGCTATGACAAGAAAACTATGAACATAGCTTTAGACCTTTTGAACTTTTGTCCAAACATTAGACAAATTAATTGTTCTTACAGTCATTATTTTACCTAAATTATATCACACATCACATATTATTTATAGTGGTAGAGATGCTCTATATACAAATAAACCATAATGTGTAACCTCTATATCTGCTGTTGAAGTTTATACACAGAGGCTGCATTTATTTGATCAGAAATACAGTAAGACAGCAATATTGTAAAAAATTATTACAATTTAAAATAACAGTTTTCTATTTTAATATATTTTTAAATGCAATTTATTATTATTGTCTTCTTCAGTGTTTCATGATTCTTTGATAAATAAAAAACAACAAAATTAAAAAAACAAACAAAAAAAAAACATGATTTAAAATGTTTTGTAACATTATAAATGTCTTTACCACCATTTTTGATCAGTTTAATATGTACTTGCTGAATAAAAGTATTTATTCCTTTAAAAAAAAATCTTACTGAGCCCAAACTGTTGAATGGTAGTGTATATGATGAAATGTCATTAACTATGATTAATAAAAGCTTCATTCATTTCATGAATGTAACGATTCCTGCTCATTGTGTCTATGGTACGCTCAAGTTGTCCCATTGGAATAATTGGAAACAGGCACTGTATGTCTGCCTATAAACCCAGTTTAGTATTGGGGACTGCTTGAAAAAGAGACACATGACACATGTACAGCTAAGGAAATATTTACAGTAAGAATACATACACATTACGCTCGGTGAACCTTAGTGAACTCTCCCAGACTACAGTGAGTGCCCTTAAGAGGTGGTGGGTCTGATATATTACTTTAAACAAGCAGGGCCAGCTGAGGCTAGGTAGGTCTTAAAAATGGCACTTGTGTAAACATTTAGGAGCAGAAACAGTGTTGGAGGGTAGTTAACATCTCGTGGGTCTTTACTAACATCATGCTGCGACGAGTGAGTGAAAAGGAGTGCTTCTTTCTGATGTCGAGGTGTTTATCTGTACATTTCATAGTTTATTAAAGAAAACAAACATTACATAGCTTAATAAAGATACTTGAAGTGTCACAAGGGATTCGGGTGGGCTGGAGGGCTTCAGAAACACACACTAAAAAGAAATCAAATCAGCTAAACAGAAAGCAAAACCAGCACAGATTTTTTTTAAATAAAAACCCCCCCCTCACACACACACACACACACACACACACACATTTGTTTGTACACAATTTTACATCCGCAGCATATTCATGTGCATTTTGTAGTCCATACGAACATAACAAAAACAGATTAGGGAGACGTCCTCAGACATACACACACTTAACAAGCTCATAATTGGGCGATGCATGATGACTTCCTGTCAGAGCTCCATGAGGGATTCTTGTTCTTGACTCCGCTGATGACCCCAAACCAGAAACCTCAGCTTTCATTCCTCTGCCCTTGAAATATGCCCTGTGGCTTTGAAAAGCTCTCCAGTGCATCATCAACTGGCCAGTTTTTATGTCGCAGCAGGCGTCTGCCTTCATCCGGTGTCCCTTGTAGCACATTCTTAGCTGAAAAGCCTGTGTTTTATTTGCAGTATTACTTATCTTGTATACCATGAAAGAAATACAATTTTACACCCGTAGACAAAAAGATAAACAAAGAAATTAAGCTGCTTTGATATTCGAAAGTAGAAAATAAATCAAGTTTCCGTGCTTTCCTTTCCTTTTTGTCACATGAAGACTCTAAGGTTTCAAAACAGATTTCACTGTCTAAAGATGTTTACGTCAAGGTTTTTCTTTTTTTCTTTTTTTACGACAGGGAACTGCCTATGAGGTTGACAGCTTTTAATCCATTTAATGTGGAGAAGCAGGATAAATCAGAAGGTAAAAGCCTTCATGGAATGTGCTAATAACAACCAGATCAAAATCGTGTTTATCACTGGCAGTCGGTAAGGGAGGCGATCCCTCATCTGCTCAGCACTGAATCTACTGTCTGCACAGCTAAATGCCAAAAGCCATCAGCCAGCATGAACAACCTGAGGGAGACGTTCACTCCTCCATGTCTTAGATAAAGTCGCTTAGTGAATGCAAAAAAGAAATCAAAAACTGAATATCTGCCAATATAATCTTTCCTGGAATTCCTACATTTCAAAATAACAAATATTCGTTAGATGAAATAAATGTCTTTCTTTCTTTATCTAACTTTTCCCCCTCAAAAGACCCAAAGACAAAGTTTGATTGCCTGAACTGAACTTGTAATTAGTTCCACCAATTGTTTCCCAAGTGAGTTCTCACAGACAAGAGGCAAGCTAGTGTAATCCAGGATGGCTCAGACCAAAGATGCCTAATTCCTCTGAGCCCCTGTTTCCCACTGACGACAGAGATGAGACAGTGTCATTATTGTTCTCTCTCTCTTCTTTTCTTCCTCTCTCAGTTTCTCCAACTCATTTTTTCCCGCAGTTGGAGGGTGAACAATAGGTCATTCATGCTCCCCTGTCATCCCTCAATGACGTAAAACTGCAGAGATGCCCCTGGGATCTTGATTGAGAAGTCTAAAATACAAATAAAAGACTGAAGCCTTGTTCAGACTATCAGTTCAAATCCCAACATTTTTGTGCACATCCGATTGTAATCGATCTAAATGAGTGACTGTCCACAATGTGTATCGCAACTGTTCAGATCCGATTTTCAATATCTGAATAGGTTTCTAAGGCAATGATGTTGCATTGGTATGTCTACGCTAAAAATAACAATAACAGCAATACACTTTGCAATACAGATGTTGCCGTTGTGCTGGATTATACAGTGTTGGGAAGGTTACTTTGGAAATGTAATAGGTTACAGATTACAAGTTACCCTACTTAAAATGTAATAAGTAGTGTAACTTTTCAGTTACTTTATTAAAGTAATGTAACTGATTACATTTGATTATTTCTTGATTACTTTTCTAAATTTCTAATGTTTTCAACTGTTAATCATTTTCAAACATGTAAACCAGGCAGGGTTAACCTTACAGTAGTACTCAACACTGATTACTGTCAGACTTTCAAAATATTTCATCACTTCAATTAAGATTATAATATTTTAATTTTAAAGGAGACATTGGATGAAAAACATCTTCATTTGCATGAAATTGCAAAGTTATTAACGTAATTTCGGGAGGAGTACACCCATCTAATCTTCCAATCAATATCCAAGTATAAAAGACAGCCTCTTACCACTTCTGTCGTTAGCTCTTTCGGCATCCCTCCTCCTCGCCATCTCCTCCTTTATGCATATTTATTTCATTTATCCTTCTGTCTATAGGGGGGTTATCAGAGCTCTGTCACGGCACGGGAGAGACGAAGACTCAAATGCTGGCAAAAGGAATTTTCTTTATTTACAAATTACAAAATAAACCAAAACACAAATGAAACCACCCCGAAGGGGAAAAAGCCAGAGTAAACACAACCACTGAAAACAAGACATACACAAGGCACAGGGCAGACATAAGTCACAGGCATACCTAGCACAAAAGTGAGACAAACGAGCCCCGAACAGAAAACACAGGAAGCCTAAATAGGGACGGCAATCAGGAAAACAGCTGGGGCAAATTAATCAATAATGAGGTGAGTGGAGTTTGGGGAATAGAATCCAGGAGACAGTGACCTCTGGTGGTGAGAGGGAGAAACGCAGGACCCGGACTCCTGACATGACCCCCCCTCTAAGGAATGGCTTCCAGACGTTCCCAAGCACCCAACAAGGGGGATCGTGAGTGGGCACCGCCGCTTCGGGAACCTCGTGAGCGGGCACCGCCGCTTCGGGAACCTCGTGAGAGGGCACCACTGCCTCAGGAGGATCGTGAAAGGGCACCGCCGCCTCGGAAAGGCCTGAGATGGGCCCCGCCTCCTTGGAGAAAAGCTCAGCGGACACCGCCGCTTTGGGAGCTTCGTGAGCGAACGCCGCCGCCTCGGGAGGACCGTGAGCGAACGCCGCCGCCTCGGGAGGATTGTGAGCGGGCACCGCCGCCTCGGGAGGATTGTGAGCGGGCACCGCCGCCTCGGGAGGATTGTGAGCGGGCACCGCCGCCTCGGGAGGATCGTGAACAGGCACTGCCACCTCGGAAAGGCCTGAGATGGGCCCTGCCTCCTTGGAGAAAAGCTCAGCGGACACCGCCGCTTTGGGAGCTTCGTGAGCGGGCGCCGCCGCTTCGGGAGGAACGTGAGCAGACACCGCCGCCTTGGGGGAACCGCGAGCGGACACCGCCGCCTCGGGAGCATTGTGAGTGGGCGCCGCCGCCTTGAGAGGAACGTGAGCGGGCACCGCCGCCTCGGGAGGATCGTGAACGGGCACTGCCACCTCGGAAAGGCCTGAGATGAGCCCCGCCTCCTTGGAGAAAAGCTCAGCGGACACCGCCGCTTTGGGAGCTTCGTGAGCGAACGCCGCCGCCTCAGGAGGATCGTGAACGGGCACTGCTGCCTCGGGAGCTTTGTGAGCGGACGCCGCCGCTTCGTGAGCGGGCGCCGCCGCCTCGGGAACTTCGTGAGCGGGAACCGCCACCTCGGGAAGGCCTGAGATAAGCCCCGCCCCCTTGGAGAAAAGCTCAGCAGACATCACCGCTTCGGGAGCTTTGTGAGTGGGAACCGCCGCTTCGGGAGTTTTGTGAGCGGGAACCACCGCTCCCCTCACCGACATCAGCGAAGGATCCTCCACGCTGCATCTCAGCCCGGGGCGCCCAAAGAAAGACCCCGAGATTCTGGAAGTGGCTGGCACGATCCGAGGAGGTTCTGGAGCAACAGCCCAGACTGGGAGGGGGGCACCCTCCCGCAGCTCCACCTCCTTCAAATAGATGACGTGGTCGACCATTTCCCAATAGGACCACGTATCTAGCTCCCCCAGCTCCTCCCGGTTGACAGGCTCATCCAGGCCCGCTAGAAACAGGTGGATGAGGGTGCTCCTCCAATCCCTAGCTCCAGGCCTGCCTCAAGAGGTTCGCGCATACCGCCCGAAGGCGATTGTTTTGTGGGCAGGGATGCGCCCACTGGCTGGGGCTTGGTTCCTCTGTCGACCCGGAGCTGGGTACAAGAAAATTCCCATTGCCGCTGAGTCTTCAAGTGGCTCGTTTGTACTGTCACGGGACGGGAGAGACGAAGACTCAAATGCTGGCAAAAGGAATTTTCTTTATTTACAAATTACAAAATAAACCAAAACAAAAATGAAACCACCCCGAAGGGGAAAAAGCCAGAGTAAACACAACCACTGAAAACAAGACATACACAAGGCACAGGGCAGACATACGTCACAGGCATACCTAGCACAAAAGTGAGACAAACGAGCCCCGAACAGAAAACACAGGAAGCCTAAATAGGGACGGCAATCAGGAAAACAGCTGGGGCAAATTAATCAATAATGAGGTGAGTGGAGTTTGGGGAATAGAATCCAGGAGACAGTGACCTCTGGTGGTGAGAGGGAGAAACGCAGGACCCGGACTCCTGATGAGCTCGAGTAGAATAGTCTCTCTGACCCCTCCATTGCGGACATCAAGCCAAATCTGTTTACCATTAATGCTAAGATTATATGGGCACACGAACTCGTGAAATGTGTCTTAGCAGTTTGTGGACACAACCACCAATGATAGAAATTCACTCCTTTTTTTAATCCCCCAAAAACCTAAACAGTCTCAATTATCAAGCCATTTTGATTTTGGAGTAAATAACCAGCGCTTTCTTCCACCTTCAATACCACGACTGAGGTGAGACCCTTGAGCAAGGCACCAAACCCCCAACTGCTCCCCGGGCGCCGCAGCAATATGGCTGCCCACTGCTCCGGGTGTGTGTTCACAGTGTGTGTGTTCACTACTGTGTGTGTGCACTTGGATCGGTTAAATGCATAGCACAAATTCTGAGTATAGGTCACCATACTTGGCCACATGTCACTTCACTTTCACTAAATTCGTTTATGTCTGGCTGCGCAAATCATTTTACTCCAGACTGTTTTCTGAATGAGGGACAATTCAAGGCAGGTTTTGTTAAAAAGTTAAAACTCAAGGATGGATCACTTCTGCAGAAGAGAGGGGCGGGGTGAGCAGTGCTCATTAGCATGTAAAGAGATACGCACCGAAACGAGTCACTGTGAACTGTGAGCTGTTTTTGACAAGGTAAAAAGGGTGTTGTTTTACATGACCACTGAGACCATTTCAAGAAGACCCTAATGAATCATACCAACTTGTGGAAAATGGGCACCCGATGTCCCCTTTGAAGCACAGCCACCACAAAATCAGACTTACTTTAAAATCATGCTGTGGTTAAATACAGATTTAAAATCATAACAAGAAATTATTTAATAGCTATGATACTGTTTTTGAAATCAAATCTTTGCATAGCTATGACAGGAAACACTGGATCTAACAATGCCTTAAAAAAAAAAAAAGAGTTAATCTTAAAAAAAAAAAGCATATACATAAACCCATATAGTAAATATTAGAGTTATCGGATAAGCATGTTATAAACTTCTGAAACATTGGTGTTTCATATTTTAGAGCAGTCACAGCAATTTATGAAAGAAGTCAATTAAATCTGTATGTGGCAGTGTGTGTGAAAAAAATCAGATGTAACCCCCTTTGTAATCTTTAACATTTTCAAGTAACTGTAATTTAATTACACATTTTTTCTCAGTAACTGTAACTGATTACAATTACTTAATATGATATACAGTATATAGGAAGCTGGAATACGCAGATTAATTCCATACTGCTGTCTCCACTGGTCTCAAAACTCAAAGATGTGTGTAGACCAGCTCTATATGGTCATTTTCCGATTAACTTGCACTTCACAACAATACAGCCTTGTTTCTGCTAAGAAACAAACAACGTCTGTTTACATTTTACATGGCATGAAAAAGTGATCGCTAAATCCAACCTGAGCGGTCAGACTGAAACAGATTTCCAGAAATGCATTTGAATAGGATTTCAAACCACATATAAATGAAGCCTGAAACAGATTTGTAAAAATCGAATTTCATATGATTTTTTTGCTGTTCACACATGCTAAATCGGATTTGGACTGACAGTCTTAAAAAGGCTATTTTTTTTTTGTCTC
Organism: Onychostoma macrolepis; assembly: GCF_012432095.1. NCBI lineage: Eukaryota > Metazoa > Chordata > Actinopteri > Cypriniformes > Cyprinidae > Onychostoma > Onychostoma macrolepis. The sequence continues at coordinate 11,978,790 of NC_081159.1, forward strand.
AGATATACAGTATATATATATATATATATATTTACTATGGCAATGTAATAAAAGAGTTAAATAAACATAGACCATTTAAAATTTCTTGTGACAGTTATTTAAATCAATATTTGCAGCATCAATTACAGCATTCGCACATCAACTAACTATTTCCCCAATAACATTTTTAAAGTTAGGGCACTTGTTTACAAAGGAGGCAACAGTGTCAGTGGAGAGTTTGAGAATGTGAGACACGTGATGGTGTAACAAATCAAGGCAAATATAATTTTTTATATGTAATTTTCAATGAAGCTGTCATCTTGTCCATCTCAGAACAAAATTCTATTAAACACAATATATATTTTGAGGTGTGGTGGAAATGCATTGACAAAAAAAGGCCAAGATTTAGATTTTTGGGTGAACTATCCCTTTAAATCTATAAATGTACTTTCCCTTTCTCCTGCTTGAGCACCATCACCATAAAAAGCCAAGAACAACATAAAAGCATATTCTTTCAAATTAGAAAATTAGGTGATCCTCCATCACAGGAGTACCAACAAAACTCTTTGCTTTCTTATTTTAGCATCAAAGGTTGCCGTGTTCAAAGAAAATCACAAAGATAATGGCTGAATGGATCAGATCAACAAGAAGGTATTCACGTAAACACAAACAGATTACAGTACAACAAGACATTCCATATAAACGATAAGATTTAAAGTTAACTTAACTTCAATTTCAAATAATGGGTTCCTGGAAATAAGCGGCTTGAGATCTAGTCACAGCAGTAATATAAAGCATGATCGATTTGGCATGATCGGAAGGTATTTACAAAGCCCCGAAACCATCCTGTTCCTGCAGAACTGAGTGTTATCTCTGCATTTGGATAAGGAAATGTGATTTATATGTTACTGAAGTGAAATAGTTTGCCTCTGTCTAGTGTGACTACTGTGTAACAGTTAGTGGTTTCACAACAGTATCAAGAGGTCATTTTGCCTGTTTCACTTACTTTTATTCTTTCATTTACAACTTATTCTCTCTCTCCTCACCTCCTCACCTTTGTGTTCCTGACACGGCCTGTGTTGTCTTATCCCATAAATGGTTAATGACCCCCTTGCACGTAGCAGAAAAGCTCTGAGGCTGGATTGTTTTGGAGAGAGGAATAGTTAAATTTACTGCTTCAACCAAGCAACTTTGGACCACCCGGCTCGGAATAGCACATAATACAATCCAGAGCTCGCTCGCTCTCACTCACTCTCTCTCTCGCTTTCTTACCCTTTTTCTTCATCTCCACCACTGGTGTCCCCCCTCCTTCGATTTACCTATATTTGGGATCCCTTGACTTGCAGGAATGTTCTGGCCCATGATGTTACAACAAACATCATCTCCTGCAGATCACCCTGAGCTGTAATTTATGACACAGCAGACTGAATCCCAACCTGTGAACTGGATCCTGGAGTGTTTCAAGGGATGCATGTTCCTGCATCTATCATATCTTGTGGTGTCAACTGAGAAATGAACTTTTTGAGTACTTAACTTCACTTTCAGCACTTTGCAGTCCTCCAGATGTCTTCATGTGCACATGATGTTCTAATTATGATGGCACTAAATATTACCATGATGTCAAAGCATTTGGGTGGATCCTTCACGTAGTCCATGGAATGTGTCACTTCTTAAAGGGGTAGTTCACCCCTTTTTCTGTAGAACACAAAAGGAGAATGTTTGAAGACTGTGCTGGTTGGTCTTTTGCATACAAATATAATGAATGTGATTTTTTTCCTGATAAAAATTGTTTTATAATGCAATTTTAAAAAATATCTCTGTTTACTGTGCTTTTCTGTTGCACAGTAATTCACAATTTGGCTAAAAAAAAGTGATTTAAAATTAATATAACTACATAAAAAACATATAATAACAATAACCATCATCATAATCAGAAATTATTATTTTCGTAATATATTATTGAAAAAAATATAGTATTTAAAAAATATGTAATATTTAAATTTTAGAGTAAAAGTGTAAAATTAAATACTAATACGTTTGGCTAATATTACTAATATTTCTTAATGTCTTAATTTCTTAAGGTTTTTTTTTATTTTATTTTTTTTACCATCAAACTTTTATTTTGGCAGAAGACTGTAGGGAAAGCTTCACCTGTGTTGACAAAATCCAGTTTACTGTTTAAGTGCTTTCCGTTACGAATTTGGAAGATTTTTTGGAGCATGTTCTCAAATGCACATTACAAGTGAAAACACTGAAAACACTAGATCATGAGCTGCTCATATCTTAACGAACACAGTGTCATGCTTCAATCTGAAACATGCAGCACATGTATGTAATTAAATCACAGCCTTTACAACTGATATTCACACTTGAATATCATAATGTGATTTCAGTTTTATTTTCATAAATTGTGCAGCCCTAGCTATTAACTTCAAAAAGCACACAAAAAGCACCAAAAAAAAGTCCAAAGGATATATATTCTAAGCCTTATGAAGCCACAGGATTACTGTACTCTCCCCCAACTGATTGTCCTGTTGTGGGTTCCCAATCATAAACCGAGCCTCATGCATCTGTATTCACTTAATCACCAGTATCTATCTTCTAACTGACACCCAAACCCAGCACACATGACCTACTGAAACTGGGCTGCGTTCACGAAAATGTTCTTTCTCCCGTCTGCTCCTTTGTGGCGTGCTCCAGAACCAGCTACACGGATCATAAGTTTGGCCAGAGTCCCGGGGGGCTTCCAGAAAAACTGAAGACCTCATTGAGGAACTCACTGAGAGACGTAGAAGGCCTGCTGGCGCCACAGCCTCCAGAAACCTCCTGGCATAATGGATGGAGGTCTTTGCCAAAGTACTGCTGACAAGAAAATGTCTGATCCATCGGTTTCAACAATGGAGGAACTAGATTGACTTCCCCCACAAAATGTATAATAACTACGATTATTTATGATTATGATGGTTGGACGAACCCTTAAATCTCTTTAAATAAAAGCCCCTATACCCAGGAGTTTAACTGTGATTCATCTTTCGTATAAATGAGCAATTGCAAAATATACAGTAAATGCAATATTGCATTTATTGTTCTGTCCCAGCAATCTATTGGAATCCCTTAAGCCAGATGAACAAAAAACTTGTTTGTCGAAATGTGAACCTCCATTTTGAAACATGCAAGCCAAAATGGAATTCCAAGCTGCATGCTCATTTGGATGAGCCTGAATTTATAAATCTGACCACAAGCTTGGACACTGAGACTATAAAGCTGGAATTATAAGCAGTTTATTTGATGTGGCACCATCTTGACAGCGCGACTACAACAGGGATTCACTTACAATAACATTGGCATTTATGCCAACTCTGACCAGCATAAATAAACAAGAGATTGTGTTCTGACCACTTTGAATAAATGCAAACACAAGGGATGCTACATGTCACCCACAATTAGTCAAGTAAACCTTACTGACAAATTAAATCAGATTATTTTCAAAAACGTTTTCTAATATACACATCTTCTAAAGGTGTACTGAAAAACAGCATGAAGGTTTGAAAGCTGCATGGTGAATAAAAGATTTATGTGACCCTGCACCAGGAATGATAAGACTGGATAATTTTGATATAATAATATAATATTTTATATATATATATATATATATATATATATATATATATATATGATTATTCAAACGGAGAACAAATATAATATGTTTACGTTTATGTAGATGCAAGTTACAGACACTATGCTACTTACAGTTAAATATATATTTTATCCTAAACTATTTAATTTTTTTAAATAAAATGATATAATGACCTCAGAGAAACAGGTGTGCTTGCCTCAGGCCTACTGTGCCACACTATATCCTGTCTAGACAAACATAATTTCCTTTCTGGAGAGAGGGTCAGCTTGTTTGTATTTTTATGGAACTGCAGGGGAAAAGTGATGTTAACTCACTTTGGACTGAGAAACAATGCCGCTTTTTAGCAGTTCCCGAGCTTGGCAGGTTTTGGCCATTCAAGGGTGCAAACTGTCAAGTTAGGCCATAAATTATTCAGTTAAAAAGTTTTACCAATGCAGCTGTATAATATTTGGTGTATGATCCATTTTTCATTTCACAACAATAAATTAATGGAATTGGAAGGAGTGATGGTGGAACTTCTAAACTTTCTTAAAGTGTTCTCGCACATTAATTGTATTTCCCCAGCTACATCAAATACATCTAATTGGTTTTCACCCCCCCCCCCCAAAAAAAGGGAAAAATTTAAATAAATGCCCTGCTCTCGCTCGTCCATATAATGCCTTTAAACCATTTTTAGAAAAGGGATGAGTGAAACATATAAATTATTATATTAGTTTAAAACATATATATCATACTTGTCTTAATTGTTTACATTTTTAGAAGGCACATTAGCTTCTTTCAAATTTGCAACTGCATAAAAATATGGGTCGATTTTTGCATGGGTCTGAACAAAAACAGCAGACGGGCTAATTGAATATGCTAATTCATTCTTTTGCCACTAGGTGGCGCTTTTTAACGGCTCTATGCAAAGCAGTGCTGCATTCATAAACGCTACTTCATTAGGCATTATAGGAAAGATTAAATGAAAATGCCATCAAAACTTCTCTAAAGGCAGTTGGCTCCCTTCAGAGATTCATTCATATAAAAACACCCGCACAATGTTTTGACTTTGAAACCTTCAGCACTTTTAGTCAGTGAAATAAGCTTTTTGAAGTTCAGTCATTGCATTAAACCATTTCGCAATTCCTGTCATTCGTCCCCAAATTTAAAACATTGTGAAAATATAATTAAGACTTTTCTTACACCATTTCAAGTATTTAAGAGTTTTCATGGCCTCAAAATTGCTACAGTTAAATTAAAGACTTTTTTAAGGACTCGTGGGAACTCTGTATTTAAAGGGGTCATGACGTTTTTTATTTCTTTTTTTTATATATTCTTCGAGGTTTACTTATAATGTTAATAAAGTTTTTTGCACAAAAAAATAAATAAATATGTGGGAAAATGATTATTTTCAACCCTGATTCTGACCCTCTGTCTAAAAAGACCTGTTTTAAGGGGCGGGCCCTTTAAGGCTTGTCAGGAATCGTCCACTGTTATTATTGGCTAACGTCACTGCATAGGAAACAGTATCAACACCCCCTCACTACTGCATGTGAGTGTTTTGACAACATGAAAGAAAAAATAAAACGGTAATTTCCAGACAAAGCATTATGAAATCATTTACTTACGGTTTGTGATGCAGCTGTAGTCAGATCTAGTACCACTTCAACTTTCAACAAATGTTTCTTTGTGAACTCTCCATGACACTGTGCCTCGTTTACAAAACAAAATACTCCGAAAAATCCTCTGACACAATCCGGGATGCCATTAAAAATAAACTATCCACTTGTTCCTTACGCTGAAATCCTTTTGATATCTGTACAAAGACGTGAACGAGCTGTTTAAACCAAACATGTCAAAGTGAATGTTCTTTCACTCTATTTGTCCTATTGACGACAGAATTAAGCATGTGGACTGTGTCAGAAAGTGAATGCACATCTGTATACTGTATCCTCTGTAAACAAGATAGTGGCAGTGATTGTAATTTCTATATGCTTTTGACGCAACGTGACACTCGCATTCAGCGTAATCAAGTGTCAGCCGTTAAGGTACTAAACGCCAGTAGGCGGGGCCTATTTGTCGATTTGTGACTATTTGTCGATGCCATGCTCTGGACGCGGTGTTTATACAAATGTTTGTGCCCGGGTGACGTCATCTTGCAACTCAGATCCAAAACAAGCTGTTTTTGGAGCTTGATTAAATAAATGGTTTGTTTGTAATGAGGGGGACATTTTAAGCTATGAAACTTGCAGGATGTTTAATGGTACAAAGACTCCTCTTATAAGCCAAACGAACAAGGTAAATTATTTCTCATGTTATGACTCCTTTAAATAGACCTTCGGACAGGGCGGTGATATATTTTGGTAGCCTCACTGGAAGACACAATAGCCCCGGGATGTCAGGCTAGCAATTTTGCGAGCCCTGTATCCCTTTACGTTTTGATACAACACAGAGCATCAGCAGTCCCAGACTTCAACATTTCAACAAATGTGAATGAAACAGCTAAAGTGAGTCACCGGGACATTATTTGCCCACTCCCTTCTGGACCGGCTTATACAGCCAATCCCAGTTTCTCCCACCATCTACAGGAAGTCACACTGCCTCAGAGCAGTCTGAAATGGAAGCTCTGGCAGTTGGGGAACATTCCTTTGACCTCATGTCCTTGGGGAGAAACACACAAACTGCTCCTTTGCAGGCTTGTTTTTAATGCCACTATCAGAGAGCTCACAGGGAAATATGTAACCTCTGGGTTGTCATTGTGTCTCACAGTCTTGGGAGAAGCACTCTATGGAATAAAGCAATGGGACCCTGGTGACAAGCTGCTTCCCAGCAGCTTTCCACACTCTTAGGACCCAGTTTACAAAAGGTTTGCATGCATAAAATCATGTGCAAACTTGATAGCAAACACAAGGAAATTCAAAATGATCTACTACTAACTCTACCTAGCACTGTCTTTCAGATACATATGTCAGTTTCCTTTAAAGTGACAGTTCATCCCCTACAAATGTGACCTCTGAGGGGGGCAGCCTTTGAAATGAGACACAGCTTATGTGTGCAAACCAATAAAAACTGAAAAGCAGCTATTAACCGGACTTCCACTAGATTTAGCTGCTAGACAACTTTCCAAAATCCCACCCTCCAAAGACATGCACACACACATACAGAAATGTTGTGAGACTGTTATTTCTAATAAAATAAGCAATAAATTTGATGTCAGCAAACCCAAATTGTGAATGTAGCTTTACACTGATCTTGTATAAACACCGTAACATCAGTTGTCAAAAGCAACATTAAGATGTTAACACGTTAACACAATAGAGGATTTTTGGACAAAAAAATTGCTTGCGACAAGCCGTGAATCGGGCCACAACCCCCCAATCGTTCAGGGGTGCAAATCAGCCTTAAAATCCACTAGTGTGCGGCCAGCCTTAGTGTGCTTGCATGACACTCTCAGCTTCCTGGCTTTCCATATAAGGTCTGGCCTGTGAATATCCATAATGACTGACAGGGAGAAAGTTCTCCTGATTGGCTAAACAAAGAATCTGACAGCAGCGTGTGCTCATATTTTATAGTTTACAGAGCCAGAGGCTGTCACAAAGACAAGGTTGATATTTCAGAACAGCTATTTCGGTGATATCTGTCATTTTCTGCATGCCATTTCATAACAACAATTTTTATTTTTTTATTTTTTACAGCACTTTTAAATTTGAGCGTGTCCAAACCTATTATTTGCACATTTATTCATAATAAATCACCCGAAAAGTTCCCACGAAGCACACATATGCAATTTGTTAAGACTGCACAAGCACATAAGCATACTTTTAGAATTGAGATCTTAGTAAATCAGGGCCTCAGACTTTATTGAGACAACACAGAAAGTCAGTTTGGAAAGAATTGTTCATGTAAGGACATGTACACTTGCAGAAATCTGATGTACAAATCCCAACAAATTTTCTCTGACCACAATTTACACCATGCTGACAAATTTACATGCAGCACAAAGGCTGAGGAAGTCAGAACATGCAGACAAAATAATTTTCATCTTGTCTTCCAGTACAAATAATAAAAAATTCTTAAATCAAGAAACATTTACTTGAAGAGCATTATTAGTTAAGATAAATTGTCTTGTTTTCTGAAAAATCGTTCAGAATGAAGGGACTTTAAGCTGCCTGTAGGGTAAGAAATAAACTCACCAAATTGGCAGACGTTTTTATTGTTTTAAAAGTAAAGCAGAAAACATAACTTATGTAATATCTTAAGTAATGTTGCTTCTCAAGTAGATGTATACTATCTTAAGAATAAGATTTAAGAATGTTCAGATATTTATAGTCTTCTGGTGAACTTTCAAAACAAGTTTTTAAAAGTAGGTTTTAGTTGCAGGAAATCAATTTCTTCAAAAATATAAAATATTATTGTTAAATTATAAGTCAAACACAAGGCACTTCATGAAGGATCTTTAATCTAAAAAGACTATATTAAAGTGGTCTGTACTCAGAGGCTGTAACTGTTCCTGCAGCTAATGTCACATCTGCACTAAAATCATCGAAGGCCACAGCTCAGTCCATCTCAGTTTCCATGAACGCATGCCAGGGCTCAAACACTAACGTTTTTTTTTTCTTTTCCTATTATCTCACACTGGCTCCAAAGACAACATGCTTTTCACTAACTTGCCTTCTAAAGACAATTTAGCCAACTTCGTCTTACACAGCTGCTGTGTGCATAAGCCTTCAACAGTATGTCTATAGATGTGAAGTCACATGTGTTGATGTAATATCCTGAACATGCTGTGACTCACACTAGCACTGTATGAACAAGTGAGCATATGTGAACTCCAGGAAAGGGTCCAGGCTTCTGTGAATTAAAGGTATTTTTAATAAGTTTTTGCTCTGGATCACCAAGTTTGGTTGAGACTGAATATTTCCTCCCAAAACAGTTAGCTTTACCGCATAGTGTCCAATAAAGTCAACCACAAGAGTGGCAGCAGTTCTCAGTTTCTCTCTCTCAGAACCGACTGAAGTTTACAGACCTGGTCATTTAAAGGGTTTAATAAAATAACCCCTACTGGGCTGTAGGTATTTTGCAAACTGTAAAGTTACACTAGTACTGTTTTTGCCTCCCCCCGTGCCTTGTAAGGGTGTAAGACAGCACTTAAACAAGCGTCACATTTTTTAATTAGGGTGATTAAACAGATGCGGGTGCCATGACATCTGGAGTATCTCAAGTCTGGACCTGGGTCAAAATTAAAAATGTTCACTAGTGCACATTAGCATATATTCAAGAAATCGTGTATCCTCTTAGGCTAGTGTTAGCATCTGACAGAAATCATATTTGCCATTTCACATGATTCACTGTGTACGTTTGAGGTCAGTAAGATTTTATTTATTCAAAAATGTAATACTTTATTCAGCAAGGACACATTAAATTGATACAAAATTACAGTAAATATATTTATCTTCCTGACCCCACATTTTTGTACAGCTTTCTGTGAATTTGTAAATTTGTATCAGGATGCAGGTGAGGAAACAAATTTATAACTGTGAAAGATCATACTATCAAAGTGCTATCAAAGTGTTAAGATATCTCAGATATCTCCTAAAGATGGAGCCAGAAATATCGTATAGTAAGTTTGAGACACTAATGTTAATTGAATAATATAAATAATGTAGTACACCTCAACCAGAGCAGCTGTAACTGAAATAATTCACAATCAGCAATGTAAATCATGTTAAATTATAGTGATACCCTCTTTAACTTTAGCCTACTCTTCCATAAAGCAATAGAATTATCTTAATTGATCATGAGTACACTAGAGTGTTACTTGACATTTAGAAGTTCAAGTGAAATACAGACAGCAGCAGATGTGAGTCCATGTTGACTTATATCAGTGTATTTTTTTTTCCCACAGAGGTCAAACATGGAAACATTATAGAGGGCCGAGTATCAAACAATCCAGCACAAGACAAATGACATGTCTGAAATAACATGGGGTGGTAGGTCTCCACTTTCTTTTGGATCTTCCCTTGGGATAAAGACTGGAGATTGAATAATGAACTGATCTGTGAAATGGTCTACCATTTCTATAATACCTGGAGAAGTTCATTTACAAGTACTCCCATTCATCTCAATTGCAGCTGTTCGACTATCTTGTGTTGTTTGCAAATAAACTTATTTTAGAATACACAACTACTTTTTAATAGTTGTCAATTTACAAAGATGATTTTGTTTTTCCTCAGGAGAATGGTGTAATTACAGAAGTTACCAGCAAGGGTTAACTCAACCATGCTAACCAGCCAAACCTTGACCCCTTATAGCTTAACTGGCTCTTAATCGTCCTCATAACAACTGATAAGAACTGCAAGAAACAGCTGATCGTGTGACCTTAACATGGAGGCCACCATGAACCATGAAATCAAAATTGACAATTCTTATTTTTTCATGGAATGTTAAAGGGTTTATTATAAACAATAGATCATATCTTGATCTTTAACCAAAAACATTAACTTCCCCTCCCCTTCTCTGATGACGTGTGACAGGTTTGAGGGCAGGACTATAGCAAATTAGCGGACAAAATCAAGTCTCACCTTAGACTTTTCTCATTCAAGCCGTTCTCGTCACAATAGGTGAGGAAAAATGCATGATGCAATTCCTGTATCATGCTGACTTTAAAGTCACTTTTAACAGCCAGACCAGACCAGACTAACACAAATCAATGATAATCGCAAATGACAAATAATATGCTGACTACAATGTAGATATGATCCAGGCTTCAGGGAATGAAACAGAATTCCACAAATCAGCAAGGGCCTGGACAGAAGATATCTCCTGTGTTCTTGGCTCTCAGCCCCGTTAATAAAACACCACTGCTTTTGGAAAGTTAAAACTCTCCAGACAACATCAGATCTTTGGAATGTCTATCTCTACATATGTGTGAACCTGTAGAACCTTCTTTCTTCACTGGAACACAAAATGAGATATTTTGAAGAATGTCTCAGTAATTCAATTAGGTTGTTTTTTCATACAATGAAAGTCAATTAGGATGTTTTTGACCCGTGATTCTTTATATACACAATAACAGCTGTAACATGTTCCACAGAAGAAAATTAAGTAAGTGAGATGCAGATTTAGAAAGACATGAGGGTGAGTAAATGATGACAGAACTGTCATTTTTGGGGGAACGTCACATTTAGGAGCTTATCCTACCCAAATAGGCCCTTAAAAAGTACTTTGTTGGAATACAGTAGTCATGTTAATTCAGTCAAACTAAATAATATTTTGACTTTAATCAAACTAACTAGTTTTGATTATAAAACACGAGGCATTCTTAGATAACAAACAGTGTATGCTTTTAATCATAATGCTTACTTCAGTATCATATAAATGCATAGCAACAATACCGTAGGTCTGAAAGCAGTTATTCTGAAATTTAGTAGGTTTCTGAGGTCAACGCTATAGAATAACAGAGTCATTATTTTTGACAAAACATAATGATGTGACATCAGCTCCCATGTGTGATCATATATCTCTTTGTACACCTGAATCGTTTTTGAGGGGTGTATGTGCGTGTGTGTGTGTTTCTATGAGATTGAAGGGGCTTGATAGGAACCTGCATCTGGTTTTTGACCCTTATCATCATCTGCTAGAGCTGCAGCTGCAGCCGCCCCCATTCCTGTTCTTACATACACGATTACACACGCACACACACACACACCAGCAGCTGTCACTGCTCAAAACTCTGGTATCGCATTTCTCGCAGAGGGCTAGCTCTCCACATTACCACCACGAGACGCCAACACACACAAACACCACAAGAGTTTGATACATTCACCCTGGTTTCTGCCAGGCCAACAACAGTTTCGCTAGCTGTTAGTCTGGTTGATTGCTATAACAAATTACATTTAGATTCTGGCTAAAATGGGAAGGGAAGGAGTGAGACATCAGTTTTAACACATACCATACACAACTACTTCTCTCTACCTATCATCAGACGGCCTCATGATATAGTGCTTCACAGTGTGGTAATTTGTGATGAAAATGAACACTGCTCCCCTCTCCATCAATGGCCCCATCAAAACCTTCAATTATATCTAATGGTGCTTTTCATTACGTTTCTCCACACAGTTAATTGAGACATCAGCAAAGCCATTCATCAGCCTTAAAGATTCATCAGCCTTAAAAACTCCAGACCAAGAGTGCAAGTGAAGAGCGTGTCAACAAACATATGAGGCAGGTGTATCTGAAACTTCTGACATATTTCTGAGGTTACTGGTTGATGGTTAGAAAAGCCGAACTATTTTTAGTTTCAAGATTTAAAAAAATCTATATAAAAAATAATAATAATAAAATCTAGAAATCTAGAAGTGACGATTAATATTTGTTGTATTAACCTGTTTAAAATCTATTAAATCTATTAATGCATTTTAAAAAAAAAACAATACATATAATGACTTGAATATACTTTTTCTAGTGAAATTTTTTTTAAATTATTTTTATTTTTTGTCTGTATTCAAATTTATATCAGATTTTTCAGGACTGCCATAATGTATTTTTTTTTTATGGAAAAAAAAAAAAGTTTTAAAAAGCTGAATTTTTTAAAATATGTGGTACAACCGACATGCAAATTTATGCAGAAAAAAAATAAAATACTGAAATAAAATAAAACATTAAATATATTTTTGGAAATAATGAGTAAGATGCATACACTTCAAGGTGTAATTCAAGGTGTAAGAAAAATATATATTTTCTTGTACTTTCCTATAAACGTAATTTTTGTACCTTATGTAGTCTTTAAATCAAAACTTTTCTTGAAAATAGTATAAAGTTTTTCAAAACCATGTGAAATCAGAATATTTCTTACAACTTATTTGTTGGCTCATTTGCACAATTAGGAATTGAGAATTGGGGTTTGACTCTCAGTACATTTGGCAAAATTTTCAGATTTTTTTCTTAAGAGACTTGGTTTGACCAAATTTATAAAATGAGAGAGAGAGAGAAATATTTAAGTCTTTGAGTTTTACTTACATTGAGTTAACTTAATGTTCAATGATGTGCATGTAAATGTGCAAAATATTTCCTTTCTGGGCGTGCTTGGGCTGTAAATAGCCACATTTGTGTATATCAGTTCTACTGATCTCAGTTGCTAATGGCAAAGGTGAGTGATCTCAGGCTTGGCTGGCTCATGTCTATCTCTGGGTGGAGATGCTGTTTAGGGTTGTCACACTGCCCTCATCAACTCCGGCTACATGAACAATAGAAATGCTGTTACCCTCTCTCGCTCTCTCTCCTAACCTCTCTCTTTCTCTCTGGGCAGGTATTTCCTGAGGGAACATGGGCCATTATCACAGCTGAAGGGAGTCAGGTTTCTCCACTAGACTTGCTCGCACTCAAATCAATACCTGTTTCTGAATGCGTGGGCCTTTGCCAAGCTGCCTGACCCCCTCAGCTGGGGGAGCCCACTTTGTCATGCTCAATATGGCTGTCTCTCTCCGAGGCCAGGGCAGGATGCAGGCTTGGGGGCCCCAGAAAAGACTCAGAGGCCCCAGAAGAGCCTGAACTCGAAACACACAAAACATTGAAAACAAGGGAGGAAGGACGAGAGCAGGAGGCCTGAATACAGGTGTGCAGCTGCTGGTAGGCTGATGTTACAGGTTGAGAAGGTCAGAGTATGGCGGTTTATCATTCGGTACTGTTAAAAACATTCAGAATCAGAAATGAAACACTGAAAAACTCTTGGGATGGAAAGTTCAATAACATATCTGATACAAAATGGCATCACACAGCCTCATAACTTGTGCTTAATTGCTGTGCTTAATGAGGAGAAAAACCTCATCTGACATCCAACATGAACCCATTTTGATAATTTAACCAAGAAGACCGTTTTGATTCATGACTCAATTTCAGGGGCAGGAAGGAGTCAAAATATGTTCCCCTAACATTTTCTTTAACTTCCTTCAAACCCAAAATATCTGCAGAACTGATAATGGAGAGGTCGATTGGTGTTGTGGGAGTACGAATTGTAAAAATGAATCATATTGCTGTCAAAAAAGGAAAAGCAACAGAGTCTTTCCAGATGTGAGTTTTGGTCTTTGTCTGTGATGAAGATGCAGATATCTGGACATCGTAATCCCAAACTGGCTCGGAGCCCAGAACTTTCCCCCTATGATTAATGGGGCATCTGTGGAGAGATGGAGTCATGGCGAGGGGTACTTTGCTGCCTTTAGCTGATGCAATAGGGACAGGTGCTGATTTAGTACACTCAGTTTGCTGACTATCTACGCAAAGCTAAAAAGAAATGTAAAAATAATATTCCATTACAAGTTAAAATGACTACATAGTGTAGACTATATAAATACTTTTCTCCAGAATGGATTCTTTGAGGCTCTTAAGAGGGTAATCAAACAATCTCTGCATATGTAAGCAGTGACAGGCCGTGTGCTCACATTACAAGGAAAATATGACAGAGATCAATGTTTCAAATCTACTGTGCCATGCGGGTATAGGGGATCTCAGCTGGTAGACAGTAAATGAGCTTGTTACTTTTTATCAGAGAACATATACAGTATATTGCTGCAGAGAGAACAGTTTCAATCTCCATTCTCTCTATTGCTAATCAAAACAAGAGGAAAAAGTATTGAATATGCTTGTAAAATGAAAGCTATTAAAAACTCTATGTTTATAAGACATAATTGACTTTACACATCTGATATATGGCCCAATTATCTCACTTATTAATGTCCTGGCATAAAGTGGAGGGCTTATTTAAATGGTTTTAACAAGTAATATTAACTATGGCTTTGGAGTTTTTATGGAGACAGAATAGAATGAATAACAAACACTGAGAAAAGCTCATTGAAGATGGATGCCTGCCAAAGTTGGCTCTTTTATGATGCTTTTTACATAAAAATTTGGAACCAAGTGCCCATTGAAATGATCTTGGTTTTGAGTTTTGGAGCAGAACTAATTTCCCTCCAGAAAGAAACTTGTCTAACTTCTTGTATTTCTGAAATGGACTGGAATACTTTCTCTCAGAACCCTTTACACAACCCTTTACACACACAAGATTTTGAGGTCAATATGACTACTGGTTTGAAAAAAAAATAATTTCACGCAAGCTTGACTATGTTAAAGACTCTAATATAAATTATTTTAATCAGTCGCTATACCCTACAGTTTTACCAGGCATTACATTTTAAACAGTAGAAATAAATGCTAAATTAAAAAAAAATAATAATACAAAACAAAAAACCTGTATATGATTTATTTGGTAACACTTTATTTTAAGGTGTCATAATACAGAGTAATTACCTAATTAAGTACTTAGTAATAGCCGTTGTACTTACATTAAATAAAATGTACTTACCATGTAACTAAGTTATGGAACAGCATCTGGTTGTAGCAGTTTGTAATTATGTAGATGTAATAGGCAGCTGCTGTTACACATATGTAACAGGCCGAGTCTGTTACACAGCTACTTGTACACTTAAGTACAATCTTGATACACTTTATTTTAAGTAGCTTATGCCTGTGAAATATTCTGTAATTGTCTACCTGGTCTCATGGCATTTACGTACCTGGGTGCACTTTCACGCAAATTTAGAGAGTTGCGATTAATAAAGCGTAATTTTCGCACAATTACTTGAAGAATATCATGCTATGACTTCAAAACAATATTAATATGCTGGGAGATTTGAAAACTGATGCTTTTGAACGTTAGCATCGCACACATCCAGCTTCATATCTATGGGTTTTCATAAATGACAAGTTTGTTCGGTAGCACACGGAGACGGACATAGGAGACGAGAATCCCGGTTCGTCATCCCATGTAACTACAGTTCGACAAAGCAGTTACAATCTGCATAAAAGGAAGTTCAAATGGCACAGTTAATAAATTTTTATATCAGTTTTGCATTTGTTAACACTATCGGGTAGGTTTACGGTTGGATTTGGTGTAGAGCATATTTCCAACACGACAGAGCATTAACTTTTAGCGACAGTCCCCGGATATTTGAATTCTGAACCGCAATACGTATCTGAAGCAACACTGCGGTCAAGCCAGCCGCCACTCCGAAATGCATGATCAATCTCGCACTGTTTTGTTGTGCGCGCATATACAGTGCATTACGGCAATCTTCCACTGGTCTTTCGCCTGCATTCACTTAACTTCTACATGCAAACAAGAACAGGGAAATAAGAGTAAGGGTAATATACAGTATATTAAGAAAATGAACTATACTAATTGATAAAAATTAATGAAGTAATATCAGATTAACTGTCTGTAATATTATTATAATAATCTCTAAAAAAATGTATTTTAAATAAGCCTTATAAAATTAAATTGTCTAAAAGTGTTAAGTAACAGCCTAATAATTATGGTTCAAACAAAATGATATCAAAATAACTGATGTTGCATTACAAAATCTGATATAAAGGTTATTTTCCTGGGCATTTCAGATAGCTCTAAAAAGGAATGTCCCTGTTACCACAGACTAGTTTCACTTCAGATTGATTGTAGACCTTCTCAGGTTGTCACTCACCCAAAATCAGGTAAGTCTGATGTTGCATTACAAAATAAAAGCTCTAAAAAGGAAAGTCCCTGTTACCACAGACTAGTTTCAGAGATTTTGGAGGGTTTTGTAATGTAATGATTTTGGGTGAGTGACAACCTGAGAAGGTCTCCTATCAATCTGAAGTGAATCTATTCTCTGGTAACAGGGCCTTTCCTTTTTAGAGCTATCTGAAATGCCAAGCAAAACAGGTTGGATATGATCATTTTGGAGGGCTTTTATTTTGTAATGCAACATCAGTCTTACCTGATTGTGGGTGAGTGACAACCTGAGAAGGTCTACTATCAATCTGAAGTGAAACTAGTCTGTGGTAACAGGGACATTCCTTTTTAGAGCTATCTGAAATGCCCAGGAAAATAACCTTTATATCAGATTTTGTAATTCAACATCAGTTATTTTGATATAATTTAGTTTGAACCATAATTATTAGGCTGTTACTTAACACTTTTAGACAATTTAATTTTATAAGGCTTATTTAAAATAAATTTTTTTTAGAGATTATTATAATAATATTACAGATAGTTAATCTGATATTACTTTATTAATTAGTATAGTTCATTTTCTTAATATATATTACCCTTACTCTTATTTCCCTGTTCTTGTTTGTGTGTAGAAGTTAAGCAGTAAAAAAGAAAAAGAAAATTGGCTGAGTACACGCAGGCCAAAGACCAGCGGAAGATCGTCGTAATGCACTGTATATGCGCGCACAACAAAACAGCGGCTAGATTGACCATGCATTTCGGAGTGGCGGCTGGCTTCACCGCAGTGAAGCAAAGTAATAAAAAAACAGCAATACGTACCAATATCTACGTAATAAAAACGTGCCAGGGTTTACATATTGAACCTATGTTTTAGCGCCACTCAGTGGACATTTCTATTTGAAACTGCGGCGAAACGCGTAGCAAGGTACGTAAAACGGTGTCGCACAAAAAGTGCGTAGAGGCACGCATTTTTATGAGACCAGGGGGCGTATTACAGAAAGATCCTATCTGTTTGGTAACCATGGTCATTTCAGTTAGGACCACATTTAAGACAAAAGCTATTACAGAACAGCATTTCCTAAGTGTGTTATCCCATCTTAACTACAGATAGGAAAGGGGTATTACAGAAACCTCCTAACTTGACAAAAAACCCTAAAAACTGTCTTAACTTTAGGACAACCCCACAGCTGTCCTAACTTCAAAATTATTTGAAAACCAACAGAAAAAACGCTTACAACTGTGCTGTCCGACAATGGTATTACATTTATTAATAGTTGAAAATGAAGAACGAAGATGTTCAATGGTAGAAAGACTCTTGGTTATATTTTGATGACAAAACACTTATAAGCAATTACAGACTGCCACACAACATATTACAGTTAGCACAGGAACTGCAACCAGCATTATAGAGACCAACAAAAGTGTCACGGAGCATTATTTGTTGTAGTGCAAGTGACTATGCCTTACAGTTTTTTGCAAAAGGCGATCTTCACAGTGAAGTAGCTTCTATTATTTTGTTTACCTCATCAGCAGTGTTGGTTGCTTGGTAACAGACCTAAGAGTGGATTGTCGAGCTTGATTATGCCATTTAAGATTTCCTAACTAGAGATAAGATACCATTTTGTAAGATAAGATAAGAATCCCAAATCAAGTTAAGATTTGCTTCTGTAATACGAATTTGCAAAAAATCCTAATTTAACATATCATATCTTAAGTTAAGACCTAAGATAAGAAATGTTCTGTAATACGCCCCCAGGTTGGTAATTGTAATGAAATTAGAAAGGCATTGCATGTATTTAAGCTGTGTACTGGTGGGTTAAATCAAACTAAGGTGCAGCTGGATAAGGTACAGTATAGATACACATGAAGTACACTTAAGTACAATCTTGATGTACTTTATTTTAAGTAGCTTATGTCTGTGTACTTACATTCATAATTATGTTGTATAAAGTCTGCAACACATATGTAACAATCCTTTGGTTACATAAGTAGCTGTGTAACAGATTTGGCCTGTTACATATGTGTAACAGTAGCTGCCTATTACATCTACATAATTACAAACTGTAAGTACAGGTTGTTCCATAACTTAGTCACATGGTAAGTACATTTTGTTTCATGTAAGTACAACGGCTACTACTGAGTACTTAACTGGGTAATTACTCTGTATTATGGACACCTTAAAATAAAGTGTTACCGTTTATTTTTATAAAACGCTTTTGAAACTTAGCCAACTATGCTGGGCCAAAAACAAATCATTAAGTAGTCAAAACTATTCAAAGAAAGAAAGAAAAAAACAACAACACAGTATTCCCATGCTCACTATCCAAGGTGAAAAAGGTTGGTGTCTCCTGAAAAGAGGTAACACTTCATTTTCCTTCCTCTCCCAAACCCCAGAGGTCCTCTCAAAATCTCAGCTGAACATCTGGACTTAATATGCAAGAGATAACCACATATAAAAGAATTCAGCACTATTAGTAAGCTTCGAACAATTGTATATTGTGGGAAAAAAGGCAGATCATGATGATTTAACTTTCACAGTTCCAGACAGAGACTCTGTCAGTCTCTCAATCGACAACAACTGTTGTCATGTTCTGCAAAATAACTGCTGCATATTCCCCATGAAATGTAGGGACACAACCCACAGCCACCTCATGGTTTGTGCATTAGCGTTTCTTGCTTCTCTGGAATGATCGTTTATGTTGCATATTTCTTTTTCTTCCAACAACCCCATCCCTTTTACCTATTTCCATGAAGGCTTGCTAAAGATTTTGATTTGTGATGGAGTGGAAATTTATTTTCTGTTGGACTGTGTTTTGTTTCCTGTTTTGTCTCCAAGCACACTTGTTTTGTATCTATGTGAATGTCATATAAATGCTGAATCAGATACTTGGTTCCCATATTGTCTGCCAAGTGATATTTCTTTTAAGCGGAAATCAAATTAGCATTCAGTTATTTTATGATTGGCCTTCCGGTGTCAGATTGTATTTCACCTTGGTGCAGATGCCTGGAGCCTTAGCCAACTGGCATTCTGGTGCACGGGGTTAGCCTTGGAAATGGGTGGGTACGTACATGTCTGTTGGCCCTCAGTAAAATTAGCCCATCATATTGAGTGTTGACAGAAATGCTGAGTGCAGAGGAGCTCTGGAGGGATCCTGAAGGTGACATGGCCCCATCTGTCAGAGTGCAGGGCCAGCTGCTGCTGTCAGGTAGGGCCTTCTGTGGTAAATCACCACTGCGCTCTGGTGGGAGTGGCCTACTCGTTTCTCCCTCACTATGTTCTGATGGGGAAAGCAGGCCCCAGCCTCACCAGAGAGCCAAAAGGAATTCTGTTAACGGTCTCAGGACTCAAGGGGGTCGACTTTCAATTCCAACCGCATCTGCAGAAAAACTGGCCTGTGTGACAGAGCAGGAAATTGTTAGATAAAGACATTCTTCTTTCTTAAATGGCTGGGTATTGATACAAATGTCCCAAATCGACTGTTATTTTTTACAACAATATTCTTTTATTGAAAGTAGTGCCCTGATACATTTAATGAATTCATTCAGTGAACATTCAGACTGATTCAATTGGTAAGTCCTGAGTTCTTTTAGAGGATTCATTAAAAGGATCAGCTCATAAGAGTCGCTTGTTTGTGAATGTGACAACAGGGGTTGTGGTGGATGTTTCTGATTCACTAAAAAAAATCTGATTGAAAGAGTTATTTGAATGTGACTCAAACTACACCATATGTTCAAATTAAGATTGTGAGTAATCAAATAATCTATATTTTTACCCAGTCACAGAAAAAACACATTCATATTGGCCATATGTTAGAAAGAAGAACGTTTTCAATTAACAGATAATACATTTTAGATCACAGTGGCCCTTCCAAAAAACTCCAAAATCATCCATCAACATTCCAGCTATTGGACATCAGAGAATACTTTAGACTTACTCAATATTAAGTGCAGGAGATCTCCAGGGCTCTTGTGGTCTCCATCCAGACACAAAGAGTAAAACCGGATAGAAAGACACATGGTGACCATGTGGAGGCCACCTTATCTCAAGTTCAAAGAGATGGAGAAGGCCAAAACAGCTTACTCAACCTCTGAATATGCTTTCATGATAAAGGTCTTTTGGACAGAGAGTTGGCTAGATTGCTTAAGAGCAGAGGTCCTTGAGGAGACGTGCTAGGACCTCCTTACTGAGTGATGAAAGCTGGGGCCTCGGCTCTTTTGGGAGAGCACATGGGGGCCATCGTGCACTAACTCCCATCCAAAGTCTAACATGCTGACAGCTTCATTTAAATCAACTTTTCCAGTGCCATTAAAAATTGTTACCATGACACTGAAAATATGTTGTCTCAAAGGCTAAAACAACTGAAATCACAATGAAATGCAAATAGTTGGGAACACGTGTTGTGAATGTTTCTTGGCACCCATTCATTTAATTTGTAAATAAATACTACTGATTATAGACATCTGAACCATTTAAAAACTGGAGCCTCAGAAATCTTTTAAATAAAAGCATTAAATGTACTATGAAAACATACTGCAATTTGCAGAATTTAAAACTTCCTGTCCATTCCTAAAAACACTTTATAGTGTCTAAAAGGCATTTTCCACAAATAAGAACCATGTTTTATTCTGAGAATTATAAACAATTATCTAATTAACACTTGAATAACACAAATCCTCCGTGAAATTGCATTTTTTTTCTTTATCAAAGGTCTTCTTGTTGGATTCTTGACAGCATCCAACAATTATAATCAATGTCAAACCACATACAGTTGTTCTCAAACTAACCTTAGAGGCATTCACATGGAATACATTTTTGCATTGAAAAATGTGAGCCATGAGTAGTGGAACAGAAAAAAATGCAAGGTCTCCAGACATGTTTTTTAAAATATGAACTTTAAAAAAAAAAAAAAAAAATTTGAATGCTATGTTTTGCGCCTAATGCAATTAAAAGAATACTATATTAATTTATAGTAAATACTATAGTGTTTTTGAACCATACTATAGTAAATTGTATTATACTGTATATATTATAGTACTTTGTTAATGAATGCTACAGCATACTGTAGTAGTGAACTGATAAACTGTAATAAATATTGTAGTATACTTTAGTTTTTACTAGTAAAAACTGTAGTGTATTGTAGTATAATATACCCTATAAGTGTAGAAAATTGCAATTTGTAGCAATTTGTTTATATAACTATAGTTGTTATATTACCACAGCACCTATAGAATTACCACAACAAATTAATTCAACTACTTTGCTATAGTATGGTTCAAAAACACTATAGTATTTACTATAAATTACTGTAGTGTTTTTTCATGTGGGGCTGCAAAGACCCCAGGTGTGAGCACAACATTCAAACATTACCCTGGTAATACCAAACTCTGCTACTTCGCTTTGCTTTGTAGACAGAGTCTGGAAGGGCATAATTGATAAGCGTTTACTTTCTCGTGGGCGGGCGCTTGTCTGAAGTTTAAATTCATTGGTGTACCCGTAAGCCAATCACATAACGGTTGGTTATGATGTATGTTATGCGCCGGCTCAGCCACCTCGAACTTCCGCTGTAAACACAGGTATGCAGCGAAAACAAAACCATCAAGCAAAATACCGGAGTGAAGATGGCTGTGAACGACTTTTGCAGATTATGTGAAGTTAATCTATGCGTCCACAATTATCGCCTTGCCGGACTTTAGCCCCCCAGTTTCTCGCTGACGATCGGTAACAGTTGATCAATTAAACTTTTCCCAAAACCTGTCGGGAGTAGGGCCACAACATCACCTCCATTCAAAATGTGAACCAAACACTCTTCTTGTTCGGGCTTCAGTTGGCAAATGCCGGGAATATTCTCCACTACAGAGCGACTGTCTCCTGTGTCTCCATGTCCGCTGTCGTTTTATATTTCCTTAACCTAAACTACAATCTTAAATTCGGCGCTTAGCGTCTACGTCACGGCTCTCAGCCCGCCCTCTGTTCGCTGGTTGGCCGGCTGCTGCGGAGCCGGAGATAATCTGGGAGCTGGTTTGCTATATCAGACTGAGTACAGAAGTGAAATTGAGCGGAAGTACGAAGTCTGACGTAGTCAGGCTACAAACATGTCCATCTAGTGCAGATTTATATAAAACAAAGGAAAAGTAGCATAGTTGAATGCAAAAATGTGCCATTTACTGAGCTTACTTTTAAGGAGCATGTGAAATGAAGAAGTTCATATAATTTTTAGTTGGGCTATATTGTCTTAATCATTGCATCTCCTTTTTTAAAAGGAGAAAAAAAAAAAATTCATTTCACTTTCAGGTCCTATTTTTGAAAAGAGACAAAAAAAGATATTTTAACAGTAATTCTAAATCCTGTTTGAAACTGAAGCAGGATACAATACAGCATGATGGTGAGAACTGACAGCAGCACTAATCTTGATTAGTCTTCATACCCTTATCTAAACTAACATGTGCTACACCATCAATTGACTCACTTGCACTTACGAGGAACATAAAGGTTCACTTTCTGTGTGAGCAGTAACTGACCTCTGTGCTTATGCAAGACTTTAAATCCTGTGAGATGAAGAACTAACTAGGTTGGGGGGGGAGGGGGGAGGAGGCAGAGAGGCCTTTAGTTTGATATTATCCAGTCATCTGCCCCGTCCACACGCCTCCATGTTGACAGACAAACTGTGCCTCTGCTAGCCTCATCCATCTTCATTGAGCCCTAAAGAGTGATGGCAAGTAAGCATGACAGGACAGAAGAAGGTCTGGATTGTTCCAGTGTTATCTAAGACTGGCTGGGATTCCTTGTCCAGTGGCGGCTCTATTTTCCTGGATCTCTGAGGGAATTGTGTTTGAATATGTGTGTGTGTGTGTGTGAGCCCACCATTTTGTTCACAGAGACTAATGTAACTCACTAGACTTTTGGTCTGTAGACGTCAACAGAATCTGTCCTTTTTGCCTCTTGTCTTCTTTACATGAAAGCACTGTCAAATACGCTTACATTCACCACATTGTGTCTGTTTGCTTCTCCTTGGAAACCGCAATAGACTGTGTTATTTCCCTCTCTTACAAAAAGTGCTGGCAAACTGCATTACAGCCAAATGGAATAATAAAACTGGGGACAAAATAATAATTTCTCCACCATCTGCATGGATAATGCTCACGGAACTGGCTGTTGTACATGTTGTATCAAAAAGATTGTTGTTTAAAGACAAGCTAGTAAATCAAATTTCTCTCCAGGGGTTGTTAAACATACCCCAGCAGGCCACTGCAGCGCCACACTGCATTCCATCGAGTTAAAACCCAGCTAGGGGCCAAGGGCGTAAAGCTCACTCTTTTCACGTACACCCAAAGTCCCTGAAGCTAAAGACATAAACCTTTGCTTTCTATGGAGAAGAACACCTGCTTGCCCTTCCGAGTTGGCTCATGGAACAATAAAGCAACAGAAATGAAAGGTGCTGTAACTAAGGGCATTTTACTTTGAATTTTGCTAACTTCCGCCAGGTTCTGCTGATTTAGACCACAGTCACTCACCAAAACCCAGCCAAACAAAGATATGCCAACAAACACAAAGGGCACAATTGTATTTTTGCACACTTGAAAGTCACTGCAGGAAGGGAGAACTACTTAAAAGGATAATTCATCCAATAAATGAAAATTACCCCATGATTTACTCACCCTCAAGCCATCCTATAGGTGTATATGACTTTCTTCTTTCAGAAGAATACAATCAGAGTTATATTTAAAAAAATGTCCTTGCTCTTTAATTTAAGCTTTTAAGCTTTATAATGGCAGGGAATGGGTGTTGGTATTTAATAGTCCATTAGAAGTCCAATTAATGGCATCCCTCCATCATAAAAGTAGGGGGTGGGTGTTAATAATGGCCTCCTGAAATGAATCATATATAATTTGACACAAAACTTTATTTCTTTAAATCAGCAGAAGTTCCTTGAAAGTAAGAGTTTCCTTGTATCTGCTATTAGGATAACATTCTGATTCAACTGACATTCATGTTGGGTTTTCCAAATTAGGAATGGAGTGAGTAGGGCATAGTGATGCTCACTGTTGAATGGAATTAATCCTCGGTGTGAATAAACTTGCAAAACAATCATTGCAACTATTTTTACTCTTCACTGAAGAATTTGTGAGTGTTTGACTTTTATAATTTTGGACAAAAATGTAAACCTTTAGTTCTCATAGTAACATAATACATTCAAAAGAGTGGGAGACACTTATCCCAATTCTTATTCTAGGCATATTGATTTAATCTAGCTGTAGAGGGGGTGGGGGTCAATGCTTGTTATAGGCAGTGATGTCATGCCTGGTGTTAAAACTCAAATTAGATCTGCTTCTTAGGCCAAAGACGGAAGAATCTGCCATGACAGGCTGTGGACAGCTGTGTGAACCATCTAAATCACACCGCAACTAATATCTTCATTTAAATCAACAGACAGATTGCTTACAAGTAAAATGTAAATACACCGTAGACAGACTTTTGTGCTTGGTCTGCAAAAGTTAAGATGGTACTTTTTTTTTTTTCAACTGTGATAATTCTCAGTCATCGCTTTTCCTAAGCTCAGGAGACTTAGATGAGATTCTCATATATCTCTCATTTTAGTATCAACAGCATTTCAGACGTTTCTCCTAAAATTCCTTAGGAGATACGCTCAGGATACTAAGGGGTAATTCTCTTATATGTCTCATTGAGATATCAGCTTTGTCTTAAGATGTCTTCAGTTTTATTTTAGGAGAAACGTTAAACTTTTACTAATATTGTAAATACTAAAACTATAGTTTAAATAGCATTAAACATTTCATAATATCCAGGGATACTAGTTTAAATGTTTAAATTCATCTTCAATGTCCAGCATTGTATATACACCACATTTTCCAAACACACTAGAAAGGACTTATAAGTGCAAGATGCTTAGTATAAGAGCAATACGTTTTTTTTTCTTAACAAATGCAACACTAGTGTACCAGTGTTTCTTTTTTCTTTTTTTGGCATTACATTTTTGTCTTTTACAGACCATTTTTGCATGTATGTAAATATAGATTATGGTTTCCTCTGTTAAATCATTGTGCAATTAAACACTACATAAACAACTTCAAATATGACAATGCATGTATTGTCTTTGATTGAAACAGTGTGGATAAATGACATTGAAGCCAACCAGAGGGAAGAAAAATAAAATAAAGTGTTCTCTTTAACATTTCAAATATTTCTCTTAAGACAGAAATTAAGTT
Organism: Onychostoma macrolepis; assembly: GCF_012432095.1. Classification (NCBI taxonomy): domain Eukaryota; kingdom Metazoa; phylum Chordata; class Actinopteri; order Cypriniformes; family Cyprinidae; genus Onychostoma; species Onychostoma macrolepis. The sequence goes on from NC_081159.1 coordinate 12,004,151, forward strand.
ACTTTAAGATAGAATGGAAACTTTTGCTTTAGTCTCCTGCTTCTCAAACTTGTCTCCAAAGACAAAAACTCTAACACTCTCACAATGGTCTCCTTTTAAGCTTTAGAAGAGATCTCAATAACTTTACACACTATGCTCGGATTTCTCCTAATCTAAAGACTCTGGTGGTCTCATATTTGTCTCCTCCAATGTTTCAAACAAGATCTCAACATCACAGCCTGCTACACTAAAGACTCAGGAACTCTACAAAGTGTGCACCAAGTCAAATGCCTCAATATGAGTTCAAAAAATTCTACCATATATGTATTAATAAAATTAGTCAATTAATAATCACGACTGAGTCATAAGCCATTTATGCGCCTTTCAGCAAAGAAAGCTCCAGGGTTACATTTTCTGTAAATCAGTTTTAATTTAGGAATCCAGTACATTACTATTTCCAACAACAAATGATGTGCCTAAGTACATAAACATTAGAAATCTATAAAAAATAACATTATCCTTATTTCTGCACAATTTCTCTCTCAATATAACCCCCTTGTCCATGCGGATGCCACCATTGTTGATATACCTGAGGAAATGGATTGTGGTTTGATGGAAGGTGCATTTTTCGGCTTTGAAGTATAGGTTGAAGTAAGCGTTGGAGGACCTCCGCAACGTGTTGGCGATGTTCGGCCAGGCTCCGGGAGTAGATGAGGATATCGTCTATGTACACGATGACAAAGCGATGAAGGAACTCCCGGAGCACCTCATGCATGAATCCCTGGAAGACTGAAGGGGCGTTGACTAACCCATAGGGCATGACCCGATACTCGTAGTGGCCGGTGGGGGTCACAAAAGCGGTCTTCCATTCGTCCCCTTCCCGGATCCGAATAAGGTTATAGGTGCTATGGAGGTCCAGCTTGGTGAAAATGGTGGCACCGCGAAGTTGTTCCAAAGCGGTCGGGACAAGGGGAAGAGGATATCGGAATTTGATGGTAATCTCATTGAGTTTACGGTAATCGATACAGGCTGTCAGGCCGCCATCCTTCTTGGCCACAAAGAAAAAACTGGAAGCAGCAGGGGAGGTAGATGGAACGATGTAGCCTCGTTTCAGAGCCTCCTCAATATACTCCTCCATGGCCTTCTGTTCGGGTGGTGAAAGTGGATAGATTCTCCCATGCGGTACTGGCTCACCCGGTATGAGATCGATCGCGCAGTCCCACGGCCGATGCGGTGGTAGCTGGGAAGCTTTCTTGGGACAGAAGACGTCACTAAAGTGGGCATAACAGGATGGGATATCGATGGATAGTTTCTCTACTGGGCTCTCTATGGAGGTGGTATGGATGGGAAGTTGGATAGGATCCTTGAGGGAAGGGGAAAACAGTGAGGAAAACAGCTCTTGCCCCACTGTAGGACTTCTCCTGTCTTCCAAGATAGGTGGGGATTATGCTGCACCAGCCAGGGACGGCCAAGGATGTTATCCACAATGGAACCCTCCAGAACCAACAAATGCAGTTCCTCCTGATGTAATTGTCCAATGCGTAATAGTAAGGGCCCTACACTGTGGCGAACGTGACGTCATGTTAGGGGTTTGCCAGTTATGGAGTGGACCTCATAAGCTGTCTCCGTGACCGAGGTCGGGAGCTGGAGCTGCTGGATAAGGTCTCCAGAGATTAAGTTTCCCGCAGAGCCGGAGTCGAGGAGGACGGTAACTGTAATCACAGAGGATTTGGCAGTAAGCTGAGCACATGTGGAAAGAGGGTTTAGTTTGGTGAATGGAGGACGGACGGTACTCACCAAGATCCGGGGAGGACGGAGAGAGCACTCAAGGATCTTGTGCCCACTGGCGCCACAATATAGCCATAATCCTTGGGTGATCCGTTTTTGTCTCTCTTGCGGTGAAAGGCTAACTGAGTCAGTTTGCATGGGTTCTGGAGGGTCACTGGTCTCTGGTCGGCGTGGAGGAGGACTGGCAATGGCTGTGGAGGAATCGTTGGAGCAAGACTGCATGCGGTTGGAGCATCTGATGGCTAATTGAATAAATTTCTCCAGACCATACGTATCATCATAGGAAGACCGTAAGCAAAGACGGTTCTTTCCAGCCGCTGGCAGCAGTGAGGGTTCGGAATTGGAGAGAGTATTGGTGAATGGACATTGACCCTTGTTGAAGTCGATAAAGTTTTTCTCCCACGGAGGAGTCTCCTGGTGAGCTACTAAACACTTTCCGGAAGTGGTTGATGAAGTTGGAGAACGTCTGAGTGACAGGTCCGGCCTGGCTTAGTATGGTTTCTGCCCATCGGAGCGCAGGGCCTGTGAGGGAGGTAACAACAAAGGCAATTTTGGATCGATCCGTGGGAAACGTATGTGGGCGGAGATCTATGGTGAGGATGCATTGCAAAAGAAAGCCATTGCACTCCTCCGCCGATCCAGAGAAGGGCACTGGTCTGGCCATGGGACTGGCGAAAACGATCGGAGAAGAAGTGCTGGTTGTTGTGCGGGTAGGAAGAGGTGCAGGAGCGGATGGTGCCGGTGGTAAAGGTGATTGAAGTAATATTTTCTTAAAGGTGCTGTTTGTAGGATTGACACCTAGCGGTTGAACTAGGTATTGCAGTCCAAATTCAAAATATTGGAGACGGTTCTTTTCACCTAGCCCCTCCTCCTCAGACTTGACGCACACGCAGGTTGCCAGATTAACGACACCAACAGGAACGAGCACATACCGATGAATGAAATTAAATACGCTGTGTTTTCCGCCAACTGGCAACCCACGGTGCCAAAATACAATTGGGTAAACTGGCAGTGGGCGGGTTTCACAAACCATAACAAACACAGACATTCCGGGCCGGAATGCACATTTTCAAAGGAGAATAACTGACTGTAGTATTGTTTTTCAGATAAACAAGTATGTTAACTTAGCATGTTTCTTAAATATCTGCAAACATTTTATGGTATTTTTATGCTTTAGTAGAGTCAAAATCCTACATACAGCACCTTTAAAGGAATCTACCAATTCTTGAAATGGATCCGTAGAACTCATCCTGCTGTAAGCAGCAATGACGAGAGGAGGAAATCTTCGGAGACGTTCGGGTTGTCAAGACAGATGATCTGGGAGGAGAGGAGGACACAAGGAGCAGAGACAGGAGGTAAGGCACACAGAGGTAAGTTAGTCAGCGACGTATATACTCAACACTTGGATAGTGGGGAGCAGAGTCCACGTCGTAGTTACGAGATCAGACAGCGTGAGTGACTGTTGTGATGGCTTATATATTGGCGTTGATGACTGATGTCATAGGGTGCAGGTGAGCGTGATTAGTACTCGGGTGATATGGATCGTTGTGATTGGTGGGGCGTAGGGCCTGACCGATCCGTGACAAGATGGTGCACTGCTGACGATAACAACTACGGGAAATGGTGCACAAGTTCTCAAAAGATGATTTTTGTGCTGTAGCAGAAAAAGACACGTGCTGTATAATTACAAGTAGAGCAACATTTGGTAAATCTACAAATGTATGGGGACCATAAAAGCATATAAGGTAAATATTTAAGCAAAATAACATTAAAAATGTTTTTACATATGGCAGTCACAGTTTTGAGTGGCCTACAGTTATTATGTTGATCGTAAATCCATAAGACCATTTTTGGTAAATGCTTCACGGTATTATGTATTAATATTGACATGATTGATGTTTTTCATCTTGAAACAGTGGTGGTCTCACACAGTCTGACTCAATTAAATGGAGCTTTGCCAATAGGATGCCTTGTCCTGGGGCAAGATCATGAGCCCAATTAATAGTCCGCAGGAGGCCACAATGCAAACATTCCACAAGTGTCTAGCGGCAGGGCACTGTCTATTGTGAACCCAAATCATACTGCAATATTTTCATTGCGGTCTCAGCTCAAGTGGTTATAGTATTCTGAAGCAGGCAGGTAGAGCGAGACGGATGGAAATGCTAAACAGTCGTCCTAAACTCTCTACAGACCACTTGCATGGCTACTTGCATGAGTGCAAGTGTTCAGGTCAGTACTCAAAAGTGCTAGTTTCACGCTCCACAAACAGAACATTAACTTTCAGTTCATGAGAGGGAAGTTTTTTGCAAATTTGCGCACTGACAGATCCGAGTATGTTGGAAACCGACCCACCCGTATTAGTACCCTGAATACTTTTGTTTCTCTTTATAATTAATGACTGGTGACAGAAATCTTCCAGTGACTTATGCTTGTATCACAGTACAATTGCTTACAGGAGAAGAGAGCAGCTGAGCTTTCCATTGTTTATGAGCAGCACCGGTGTGTATATCAGAGGCTGAAGGTGGTCCGATTCCTTAAGGAGGGAAGAGGTGTGTGTATATGTGTGTGTGTGTGTGTGTGTGTGTGTGTCAGAGCTTGGGAGGTTGTGATTAAAGTATTCTCTGAGAGGAAAGACCACCAGGATGCTGTGCATGTATTTTTGAGTGAATATATGCTTGTATGAGTGTGTGAAAGAAAAATGGAGGAAAAACCCCAATAGCTTTATTCTCAGCTACTTGATTAATAGAATTTTATTTATCTGTATTCTGATGAAGACTGAATTAGGTCAGACAATGCATAGATACCTGTATGTGATTATACATTTGTGTATTTTCTCTACACAAGAGTTTCTGTTGTTTTTCTTGCAAATAATATGGCTGTCAGTGACTATGCCAAACTGTTGATCGTGACCTGCTTATCTTATCTGTAACATTGGCTGCTGTGCTTTGCCAAACCCAACATCCATTGATATTGATTATTTTCTTCATAAAACATGGTCATTTGCGATACACTGTTACCAAAGTATGTCCTCTGCAAAACCATAATGTACGGGGCATTTTAAATTTGAAGTAAACACATAAAGATGTAGAGATAATTCTTGACAAACAGAGGCTGTGATATGTTTAGCATTGCTGTTTGAACATGTTACAACAACACTGGCATGTTTATAATATTTATGAGTTGTAATGCTCAGAAAGTAGCATTTATGTAAGAACAAACCCAAACTGATATCATGTGTTCTTTTGACTGGATGATAAGCGTATCTAATAATGATCTCCTGTTATAGGCCTATTGTTTGTTTTGAGCTCCAAGCAACCATGATGCTGCAGGCACTGAAAAACGTTTAGCGTTTAGTTTGACTGTTTCTAATATTTGGAGAAGAAACAACACAATATAAGGTAAATAATCACATTTATTACTCAAATAATATTAATTTGTTATTGATGTTTCTAAGCAGGCTGTCAGTCCTCTGTCATGTGTGGACACAGAAAAAAGGACACCATAACAACTTATTTCAAAAAGCTCTAGCATTTATATATTGTTAAGGTTAATGTCTCTAATGTTAATGTATCTATATTATTATATTTATCTATATAATTATTAGAGATGCACGATATTATATTAGCTAATATTTTTTTTATTTACACACACACACACACACACACATATATATATATATATTATTATTATTATTTTTATTTATTTATTTTTATTTTTTTATTGAAGTGACCTGTCATATAATCCTCACTTAAAGTAAATTTTTAAAAACACTAATTAAAAAAAAAAAAAAAAAAATATAGGCTATTACAAAATGTAAAAAGGAATATCTATTCTGTAGTGTACATACATTATATTCATGTTGCGATGTCTAAATTAACTTTTAGCATTTAAATAATTGGCAAATAATATAGAAATTTAACAAACAAATGTAGAGACCTGCATGTCATATGTGGGGGTAAAAAACAAGATATCATGTCCACGAATTCAGAATATGTTCCCTTGACTTATTAATTCTTCCCCTCATTTTAGATAAAATTGCATCAAGAAAAAGAAATTAGTTTCAGTTATTTGCAAATGTTCACTGGCTAAAACCGACACTTGCGCAAAGTTCGTTCTCAGTGTAATAAAGATAGCATGTCTTCCATTAGGCCTTAAAACTTGACAAGCTGATTTCAAAAATCATGTACTACCACGGGCAACCATGACAGGGCAATCACACAACATTACAACCCGTGGTAGAAAAGTGCAACCTCCCTGCACATAAATCTAGCGTGATGTTTGTAACCTCAGCCTGAACCGTACTCTGGGAGGAAAAGAAGCAAGTTCCTGACGGATTACTGAGCAATGACCTTTAGGCACGAGGTGATGAATATGTCTGAAGACATCTGTGGGACTCCAGAGTTATAAGCAATGGCATTACTAGCAGAAACCAGACACTAATGAGTGCATTATTGCAAAATACCAGCATCTAGATATTGTCATTAACCGAGCTCAGCTGAGAGTGAAGTGATGAGTGTTGTGTGGGAATTTTTAGGCGTGTACTGCAAATGAGCATCTGTTTCTTGGAAAGTTTCTTTAAAGAGTGTTTTTCGTATTGATTAGCGACAGCTTGCATTCTTGATCATTTATAATAGTAACAAATAGGGTTCATAAAACACTGTGCTATGTGAATGCTGAGCATGCATTTTCTCTGAGTGAGATTTATGCAGTTGTGAGTTTATCGCTTGGCTAATAAGGTCACATCTGGTTACAATTAAAAACAGCTTTATTAATGGATGCAGTAAAATTTTACAGTGACACAATGCTTTCCTGCATATTTCCTTTCATCCCTGTCAATAGCAGACACATATAGGCAACATATTTGTAGGTGCTGAAAGAAACGACATCTGATGAAAGATGCATAAATTCTGTCCACTTTGAACACTTTACTTGAAGCATTATGCATGTAATGCATAATAAAGGTATTCATAATTTACATTACAGTGCATTATATCTTTTCAAAAATAATTATAACCAATGTTAGAATGCATTATAATATTTGCAGATTCCTTGTTGCATCTACAGTTTGTCATTTGTTTTAATGTGTTATACTTTTTAAAGGTGTAAAAATAAATAGTAGATAAGTATTATGTATTAGAGGTTATGAATATTCATGTGTTGAAATGTTTTTATAATGCAAGTTTAAAGATTATTTGTTTTAAATTTTCACTTTTGGATTTGAATTGTAAGTGGAAATGTATTTATCTAGGTCAAGACTAAATGAAACTACATTGTCTGTAACTTCCCAGCTGACTGTTATTAACCTGAGACTGTTTACAGCTAGAATCATCCTATGTCAAAATAATGTCATGTTTTGCAAGCACAGTCTTGCTTTTTCTACACATGGTTATGCTTAAAGCAGAGAATAGATTAGTTGGGCTAAGGGTAGTACAGATAACAGAGAAACCAGTCAGGTTCTGATAATCATACAGATACAGAACAACAAATGCAAACCCACCCTGTTATTCTAGGCTATCCTGTAATAACCCTACACAATAATTTGCCATGTGTATTTCCATGAATAACCAGATATTAAATGTCTAATTGCTATTTAACAGAATTTATTCAGCTCAATGCATAATATGACTTCATAGTGACCGTAAAAGCAAAGTTCTCACAACATTTCCTAACCCAAAGCTATTTAGATGATTCATAGTCCTCTCAAGGGAGTTGTGACAATGGTATTTTTATAGATGATTGTGGATTGCAGAGTTATTAACTGATTATGTGTGTATTCATTGCAATTGCATGACTTTTTTTTTCTCTTAAAGACAGTTGGAGCAAAACATTAATTTCAAAACACATATAATAATATAATGTGTAAAGTGTTTTGTCATTGTTTTAAGACATACAAGACAAAAATAATAAAAGGGGTCTATAGGGACATTTTTTGAATTCCCTTATGCTCATCATGCCTGCATTTATTTGATCAAAAATACAGTAAAATAATTATATTGTAAAAATAAATTCAATTTAAAATCACTTTTTAGCTAACTTTATTTGAATATATATTAAACTGTATTTGATTTATTTGGGGTGAAAGCTGAATTTACTCTAGTCCGTAATATTTATGTGAAAACATTATTATTATTTTCAGGATTTTATGAATAGAAACTTCAAAAGTACAGCATTTATTTTAAATAGAAATCTTCTGTAACATGAATGTCTGTCACTTTTGATCAAATTAATGGATCACTGCTGATTAATGCGAATAGTGTTTTTTTTTTGTTTTTGTTTTTTACAAACACTTACTAAACCCAGACTCTTGAAAGATGTATCCGTATCCCCTTTTCTGTCTATTACCATATAGTCATTATCCTCCCCTAAATCTTCTTAGCAACAGGTAAAACACATTTAATGGAAGACTCTTAGGTAGAGAATGTGACTGTTCTTGTAATCTAAAACAGAAACTTTATTGCTTGAGGGCTCAACACATGCAATTTCTTTAGCATGTGCCTGTGGGAAAGAAAAAGGGAGAGGGAGAAAGCAAGTGAGATGCAATTATGTGGGCCTGAAGTGATAGCTGATATCATCTAATCAAAGCGGTAAAATAAGAAGGGCAGGGCTCAGCTCCACAGCTGCCCAGAACGAAAACTTAGCATTTCTCAGAGGAGAAGAGAAAGAGAAATTGCTCTTATAGCTCGCGGATGGGAGTTAAGGAAAAAAATTCTGGCAGAGAAAAAAGGGGACTAGGAGTTTTAACAGTCTCCCCACATCTGTTTATTTAGAGAAGAAACCATTGTGTCATTCGGTTATTCTAAGCATTGCGGTGGCCAGCGTTCAGGCCCACAGTGATCGCTTCAACAAAGTGGCCCCATTACACTACAGGGGCCTTGGCCATAATGTACCAAAGGGGGGAATAACGCCAAAGGTTTCTCATTACCTGCCCACTTCGTTCTTTACATCTCCATAACCAGACAGGTCAGGCCAGGCTTTTTGCAACAACTGGGGGCAAAGGGCAAAAGGATAGGGTGGTTGTGGAGGTGGAGTCCTGCATGCCATTTTTGACACTTACCCTTTACCGTCACATGGTTACTAAAGGTTCAGCGAGCTTGTGTTTTACAAGCTATACCTTTTTACCAAATACCAATACAGGGCAGGCAAGGTGTTGCAAACTCAGAGAACATCTTCCCACCATAGCCACAGCTTGACAGGTGTGGTTATATTTTATTTGGCTGTGAGTTATACTCTCTAAACTAATATGCTTTTGAAGAATTCATGTAACGAATGCAGCTTGCCAAAAACATCAACAAATTGGCAAATTAACTATTATGAAAGAATAGCAGAGCAGTGCATAATTGCATGTGGGTGTGGGAAACAACATGCGCCAATAATTTAGTGCAAGTTTTAAGGAATTACTCATCTGAATTATTTATACACCTGACCTCGTATCCAAAGTTTTAATCGAAACGAAAAAGTCTGCGTTTGCGTGACTTTAACATTGCGCGTTGATTTCTAAATATCATTAATGCCTGTAAATAATTGGTTACACTTGTGTCTCATGCAGTAAAATTCTTCCATGCTGCACTCCATGTTTGTTGGATTAAGGTCATGTCTGTGAGGGGTTATGTCTTTATTGGCCGGCCCCATATGCACACATGGCATTCTTCCCCTCTTTGCAATGGTATGACGGGCCCTTAGGCCTGTATAAATAGTCACTTATAGTATGGAAAGGCAAGGGGGCCATGTGTTGGAACAGCTGGTCTGTGTGTGTGTGTGTGTGTGTGTGTGTGTGTGTGCATGCTGATCAAGGGAGTTGACTTGGCCATGGGTTCAAACAGGACTTGGCAAGATACAGTATCTGTCCTCCTATCTGGTGTCAGTCAGAAGATGGGATGGCAGCTGATGGCAATGCTGGAATGGAATGAGAGTGAAAGAGGTTTTTAGTCAACATCCTCCTTAACTGCGATATTGAAGGTTGAATTCCAGAGGACACTCCACAAAGATACATATTACCCTCCCTGAAAAGCTCAATGGATTAGTGTTGGTTTTTGGCTTTGTATTATTCATGAAAAAGAATGATGAATCACAGTTATGTCCAGGTTTTTAGCTTTAAACCAGTACTGGTTATATTTTGTCGCATTTTAAAATTTGTTTCTCAGTCGACTTCAGCAGCAGCTCATTTCTAAACAGTTCTTGACAACAGTATAGAGCAGCTGTCTATATCTCTATCATGGTGCTAACAACAGTTGTTGGTGTGTTTAGAGCCCCAATAAAACCAAGAGCAGCTGTGCTGTGTCACAACTTCCTGTTATTATAATTTCGATCATAATTTGGAATCCTATTAGAACCAGCTAAGAATCAATTAAAATCCAACTGTATAAACTGAATTTTTTTTTTGTTTGTTTTTTTGGGAATTTGTTTATCCAGTAGGACCTTAACAAGTTTACAGAGGATTCATATTTGATCCATATAGAATGGTCCAAAATAGGTCAGAAATCATTAGGAATACTTTAGTGTTTATTTACAGTTTTTGAATGGCGCTAAAACTGTGCAGCATGCTTGGCAAGGAATCTCAAAAAATGTTCTAGCCATTTGACCTGGTCCTGCTGGAACCCCAATGTTTCCTAAAAACTATTAAACAGAAAAGATGATTAATGAATGAAACAATTTATTTATTTTTTTTTCAAAATATGTTGCTATGTTGTACTATTGATAGCCATGTTGTTTGATTTGTTCATGTTCATGTTCTGGCTGTATGATTTCCGTGTTTTTCTATGTGAATATTGTTCCTCCACTAATCTCCATGATACAATGAAAAAGGGAAAAAGTGATGTGAATTTATTCTAATTACAGCACGGGCGAGTTTTTGTTTGGGGTCATCCATCAGGGTCAGGAATTTGGCAACAGCACCCCATGGATTATTGTAAGGAATCTGTTTCTCATTAAGGCCTCCAAAAGTGTAAGAAAGGTATTCTTAGATTAGAGCAAAAAATAAAGGCCATGGGCGCATTCTTTTAGCCATATAATGTGTTGTTGTTGTTGTTTTTTTAGACATTTTAATTTGGCAGTACATGTTGAGCTATGAAATTATAATCGTAATCTGTGACCTTTTACCTTTGTCTTCATGACTGCATGATAACTGGTAACATTTGATCACAGAACAAAATATTAAGAAACAAACGTAGACATACCCTAATATTTTAGAAAGTGGAATAAGAAGAAAACATTTCCTGATCTTTTCAATTAACCTTTTAACCAATAATACAAATAAGTTCTTACAAGAATATACACATCTATAAATGGATTCTGCATGCTTTACTTTTGCTGCATCAACACATTAGCACTTTAAAAATTTCCAAAGCCCTGCTCAAAAATACCATCTTATTGTTTATTATTTTATTTAGGCATGATATCATAAACAAGTCAAGCTAATAATGTTTACCAATTGAACATTTTCTTATAATGAGCAGGGAAGGATGTCATTTGTGCTGTGACTTCATTGTGTTTGCTATTAAATGGATTATTGAGGCATGTATCACCATTTAAAAGCTGTATGCTGTTCATTTAAACGAATCCCTATTTAAAGTAAATGCATGCAGCTCTTTCTTGCGCGGGCATCTGGCTTATTTAAATTTGGCCTGCCAAAGAAAACAGTTGTTTATAAATGTTTTCTTCCCTCTGCTTAGACCTCTTTTAAATCTAAATGAAGCTGTTACTGCAGTGAATTCAGGTATTAAGAGAAAATCGGCTGGAACATAGTTACTTGTTGCTAAGGTGGCTGTTGATCTCACTATTAGATACAGAGTGAAGCAACTATTATCTCCAGATCAAATCATTGTGCTCTCAAGACTTTTGACTCATGGGGTATAGAGTTCCCTACATCCATCACCTGGAACTGGTGCAAAAACGTCATTGTCAGATCTGACCATCCGTAACTGACATTGGGTTCATTGTTTAGGGTCAGAAGCTCACTGCACAGTGGCCTAAAGGTACATTCCTAACTCCAGAGTAGTGTTTGAAACACAAACCCTCTTTGTGCTAGGTGGACCCACTGATCCTCTGTCCTAAGCATCAGCAAATGCCCCCTTTTCATGTTCAAGTGTGAACTTGCATGTTATCATTTTACACATAAGGAGTGTACGGCTCACGGGTACATTTTATATCTGAACCCATTGTCGATGTTGCTGCTAGCCAATGTCTCTTTTTCTATTGTAATTGACGAGACACGGTGCAGTGAGCCAGGAACTATCATTTTCAAAAACATTCCTTGCCTGGATCAAGCTGAAATAACATTAGCCCAAAAAGCATTTTCAACTTGCTGTGATATGTAAGAATTTATTTTATAAGATCTTGTCCAAAAGGACAAAAACTTATAAAATGAAATCTGGCATGGTAACAGCTTTGTATTTTCAGCAAAGGCCAAATGTTAATTATATATCTCTTGAAATAAATCCATTACAGATGCAGGGACATCTGATAAAAGAAAACTGACTTTCCACAACACATTTGTTACATTCCTTTATGAAAACCCATGTAGTTAGATTTAATGAGCATGGATGGAAACTCACACTTGAGTTGCAAAAAGATTGACTTGGTCGACTTAAGACTCATAAACAATTGACTCTAAATTAGAAGTGACTTTACAGAAGTCTTTAGGTCTACAAGGAAATTGTCTCTTGTTCACCCATAGTATATACTGTATGTACGTTACTTTATGCAGTATACACTACCGTTCAAAAATTTATGGTCAGCAGTTGATGTTTTGTGTGTGTGTGTGTGTATTCAGCAAGTATGCATTAAGTTGATTAAAAGTAACATTAAATACATTTACAGATTTAAAAAATAAATAAATAAAAGATTATTTATTTTAAATAAATGCTTTTCTTTCAAATTTTCTATTTATCAAAGAATCTTGGAAAAAATATATCATGGCTTTCACAAAAATTGTATGCAGCACGACTGTTTTCAACTTTGATAATTATGATAAATGTTTCTTGAGCAGCAAATCAGAATGATCGATCATGTGACACTGAAGACTTGAGTAATGGTTTCTGAAAATTCAGCTGTCATTACAAGAATAAATGTATTTTTAATCTAATAAATAAATCTATGGTGAGCCTTAGAGAAAAACATTAAGAAATCTTACTGAATTCTTACCGAACAGAATATCTTAGGCCCTATTTACTTTTATTTTTAATTTAGCAGCTGTTTAAAATAACTATGAAAAGCATACATTGCTTGAAAAAGTCATTAAAGAATGTGTGTACTGCTTTTACACACACACATATATATATATATATATATATATATATATATATATATATATATATATATATATATATATATATATTTATTTATTTATTTATTTATTTTTTTTATTTATTTTTTTTTTAATATTAGGGTCTAAACACACTCAGAGCAACCTAAACACTAGTCTAAAAACGCTAGCCCAATTGCTTAATTGAAACTTAGTGCAAAAGTGCAATCCTGTTCAAGAAGATAGTTGCTGGTTGTTTGTTCTTGAACAGAAAGGACTGATTCTTGAGTCTGATCAAGTTTTCATGCATAGTCACAAAATCAAGTGTGATGCTGCTCAAGAACGCACGTCATACATATTCTAAAAAGTCTGAGAAACGACAGTAAAGTTGGGCTTTCCAACCCACGTTCTGCTCTGAGGTAATCCAAACCTTTTGGAGAGAGACCATTCCTGACCCATCACGCCCCACCCCCATTCTCCCGCCCCTAAATTGACGTAGAGATTTGCAACAACAAACGCTCTGACCAATAGGAATCCCTAAAACTTCCGCAGGAGTAGAATGGATAAAGCAAAACTAGCGGGTCAGAAAGGGGCCAGTGTGTGAATTTGAACGCCGTGTCATTATATGTTCGCGTCCCGATGCGTACTTAATGACGGACGACAAGAGCACGCCCGTGAAAGTATCAGTTCAGTCGGGGAAGCGTGATGTTAGTAGCTCGCGAGCGCATTCGGATGTGAGCGAGAGGCGCGAGAGGACGAGCTCGTGAGCTCCTCACTTCTGCCCACAAGAAAGACAAGAGGTGGAAAGAGGAATCACCGCACTGTCAGATGGAGTGAACAAGCCGTTTGCTGGAAATAGCACTTCTCGTAATTCAGGCTTCTTTTTAAGAACATGGATTACAGGAAAATGTCTTTATAGATTCACCGCAATTGTGGAACAAACTTTTTCTTTTGGATGGACCTTGCAAACATGATCTGAGCTGGGGGATTTTTCCCTCACTAGATGCAATGGAAATATGAAATATGCATGCTTAAAACTGACCTGACGCCAGCCAAACGATCACAGACTTCGATATGGCAATTTGTGCAGGTTTGGTTCGTGGCGCGCGCACATTCATTTGGCCTTTCGCTTGTGTGCTTGTGTGTTTTAGTTGTTTTTCCATCGCCTCGTCCAACCACCACGGCCGACGGTTGATCTGCTGGCAAGCGATACTGAACTGCCAGTCGGAGTCAGAGTGTCATTACGCTTATGACCAGTATTTGCACGCTTGTGACTCGATCCTTAGCGGTCAGAGGAAGAAGTGTCCCAGTCACTGCATCTCGTCGCTGGTGCAACTCAACCTGACCAAGAGCGGCCCGGCGCTGGAGGACTGCAGCTGCGCCTCGGACCCCCGCTGCCGGGAGATCAAGCGAGCCATCGAGCCGTGCTTGCCCAAAACCAGCAGCATGGGTTGCACCGAAGCCCGGCGCCAGTGCGAGAGGGACATCCAGTGCAGAAGCGCCATGGGCGATTATTTACTCCACTGCGGGAAACTCTTCAGCGGCTCCAGCTGCTCGAACCCGTGCCGCAATGTCATCGCGTACATGCGCAAACTTCCCAAAGCACAACTCCTGGATACTTGCGTCTGTGATGGCTCAGAGCGGACTATCTGCGAGTTCATCAAAAATAGTATGAAAACGCTTTGCTTTGACTCTCCCCCCGTGGATGAAGAAGGCTCCAGTGGGTTGGACGATGATGAGCTCGATGATGAGGATTACCCAGAACCAGAGCCCACGAGGAACACAGGTTCTACTTTTGTGGCATGTTCTGTTTTGACTGTGGTGGCATCCATTTTGGCTCTAGTGCCGCTTCCTTGATCACTTTGAAGTCGAGTTAATGATCTACTCCAACGGCTGTTCGGGAATAGTGCATTTTGTCATTTTTTTCTCCTGCTTTCCAGTTCCTTTATGGCATGCTGTTTAAACATTTATTCCTTAAAACGATCTAGTTTTTTTTTTTTTATGTGCAGCAAGCAATCCATTAGTGACTATCATTTTCAACTTGTATTAGGTGTTAATTAAGTGCTACTATTCTTTTTTAAGTTAGCCTACTAGTGGCTTTCCCAGTAGTTACTGGTGTCTATCCCGCTTTTTTTCCATCAAACTTTCTTATCTCACTAGTTACTGTTGCGTTTACTGATCATATGTAATGACAAGTCAGAGTAGCTACTTTTGTAGCCATAAAATTAAATAAAAACTGAAATTAAATTACAAAACGTACTGAAAGGTTACCAGTAGGCTAGTGTGTATATTCAGTTGAAAAAACTGAATAGATTCTAATACGTATTTGAATAATTTGTGAATCACAGCTCCCCATAGAAATGAATGGCAAAAAATAGACAATGTCATACAAGTAACAGCAGATTAGTTACTTGACATGACTTGGGATAGCAACTAATAGCAAAATTGCAAGTAACTAATGAGTAAATACTAATTCCTGAAGAACTGAGTGAATTGAAGAAAAGGTCATTGTTGGATTACTTGCTAGCAAATAAAAAAATTAAAAAAGTACTAGTAACATAAAAATAAAAAATAGTTAGCTTTAAGGAATAAGTGTTACACAGCTTGACGTGATTTTTCTCCAAAGAGTACAAATTAAGCTTTGTGTGACACTGAGGTGCAGTTCTTATCCAGAAATTGTCACATTGTACATGTGTTTTGATTCACTATGCAAATTTACAGTTACAGATTCGGCCCAGGTGAACAATGCCTTGTCTAATGAAAGTTTTAATTATCAAGCTAAAATTCTGATTCTGAAGTTAAGAGCAGGGATACAAAGTACTTTAGGTCAGTCAACTGCCTTAAACACCAGCTTGCCTATTTCAAGTGCTATTTTGTAAAAGACGAATTTATTTCCTTAAAGATATAGAAAAAGTTTATTTTGTTACCTAGACATTTTAACAGCAAAAGTTGTAATTATAAAACTGTGCACTGCCAAT
The DNA here is from genome assembly GCF_012432095.1 of Onychostoma macrolepis. Classification (NCBI taxonomy): domain Eukaryota; kingdom Metazoa; phylum Chordata; class Actinopteri; order Cypriniformes; family Cyprinidae; genus Onychostoma; species Onychostoma macrolepis. The sequence goes on from NC_081159.1 coordinate 12,020,135, forward strand.
GTAAAACTAGATTTTTTAAATATGTAAAGTATTTTTATAAAGTTGCAAATGACTTTGGATAAGTAACTTCTGTAAAAAGTGTTTGGAATGCTGGAATGAATAAGGAGTAGATCTCTATATTATCTAGTAACGTTTGATACATCTTATGAAAGTCCTAGAGAGTCAAGAGAGAGAACTTTATTTTTGTCATAAAATAACCGTCAAAACAAAGGGTGATGATTCCAGCTTTAAAGGGAAGTTAAATGTTTGTTGTAATTATTTTTCGTTTAAGATATTGTACAGTGTACAGATTTTCAGAGAATCTTTTAATTGTTATCTAAGATGAACTATTTACTGTGTAGAAATGTCTAAATCCACTGTATGACTGCCTCAGTGATGTTCTTTTTATAGAAGGCATAAAAACTAAAGTACAAAGACTCAAACCGAGTATGTGTAATTTTTTATGTTCGTTATATTTCATAGTGTCATTACGACGTTTCACTGTATTGACCCCATGCATGGATTCCAATTCTGAACTTACAGAGCTAGCACAGCAGAGCTTTTCAGGAACAGATTAAGTATCACACACATAAGGAGCTTGAAGCGCTGACACACGACTTAGCAAACAGAAGTGTTTGCTGAAGGCATAAACTCTGATATTTGGATATCTTTAGAATGTGAACACAAAAGCGCAAGTGGCTTTTCCCTGGGGTGTCCGTGTTGCATCTGGGCCAAGACAGACAGAGGTTTATTTATTTTACGATCACTGTGTTTGCTTACAGGCCTTTGTCTGCACGCCACTACTGCAAGTATAAAGCAGGACTTTAGTTCTTCTAAACTAACAGAGAAACAGTAGCAGAACAACACAAACTGCAAATTGATTATCTTGTGACAAGTTCTATATTTGAGTGGATTAAGCGTTTTAGACACAAAATTGGAAAGCCAGTAGAAATCCACTGCCAGAAGGGTGTGGACTGTGTAGGATAAACTCGAACTTTACGGATTTTTGATGTTACTTTTTCCAAAAAGCAAATTCATTTTATCTGCAGTGTAACTGGTGATCCTTGCTTTAACCGGCTTAATAAAGAGAGACTAAGAGTGAAAATATGTATCTGGGATAAGTTATACAGTACATCTATCACACCAGCACCCAAAGTTGGTCTTGTAAATGGTGAAAGACTTGAAGAGAACTACTCTAATTTGAAGTTAAATATTTCTTCCATTAGAAATTTGCAGCCGTTTTAAATTATAATTTGTCCCGGTGTTTCTTTATGGATTGTATAAATTGCTGTTGCGTGTATTTCCATTTTATACATGAACAAGCTATACATAAACAAATTTGTGCCAAGTAAGAAGTAATGGCTTGCTTGATTGTTGGTAAACGCTTTCCGCTAAGAAAAAAATGACATGTTTGCGGGTTTTCATCTGGGGCTCATATGAGTGCATATATGGATATATTGTTGCCTCCATGTCATTTAATCATGTGCAGCTAGGCCTCTCTCTGTCTCTCAGCTCCATGCTGTTAAAACCCACCACTCTTATTCTCCCACTCTTGTCACCAGGGTCTTCAAATGGGGGTGATGGTTGCAAAATGTTTTATTAGAGTGGGGACAAGGGCCCTTCAGCCAGCTGAATGGAGGAGAAGTCGAGTGGCACTTTTGTCATGGTAATGTTAAGCACATAATAGTTCAACAGCACAATGCCCAGGCACTTCATTCCTCTAGAGCTCGCTGACACCTCTTCAGAGCCGAACCGCGGGGTAGCATGTGGGAAAGATCCTCTGGCCCCCGGTCCACATACTCTACGCAGTCCCCACTGCTGCTTATGTACTTCATCATCTTTGTGGGGTAGTCGAAGACCACATTTTTTTTCCCTCTTGCGCTCAGTTTCAGTCCATGCAATAGAGCCCAGCATGTGCCATATGAAATAATGAGAGAGCACTCAGAATGGCCAATAGGATGGAACAATTGAAATCGAGCATCTAAACTAGTCATGTCATTGTGGCCTCTTCAATAAAAAGAATAATACTTTTTTTTTTTTTTTTTTTTGCTGTAACTCTCCTGCAGTGGCATTGTGGGTGAAAGAGACTACTGCCATGGAAGTGTATTTCAAAGTAATGCATTTGCAGTTAATGCCTTTAATACTCAATGTTTTATCTTGAGTGTACAGTTTGGTGTTTGATGGTTAGGGTTTAAATGAGAAATCTGATTTTATTAAATAAAAAAAACAAACAAAAAACAATACAAGAAATTAAGTGTTTCAACAATGTATTTAAAATGTTTGTTATTGTGGTAACACTTTAGTATAGGGACCAGTTCTCACTATTAACTAGTTGCTTATTAGCATGCCTATTTTTAACATACTGGCTATTTATTTGTACTTCTAAAGCACATATTCTGCATGACCATATTCTATATCCTTAATCCTACCCAATACCTAAACTTAACAACTACCTTACTAACTATTAATAAGCAGAAATTAGGAGTTTAATTGAGGCAAATGTCTCAATTAAAAAAGCGAGAATTGGACCTTAAAATAAAATGTGAACATTATTGTTATTTATTTAAAAGAAAACTTTAGTGTTCCCATTCAATGAAGGTTTTATTTTAACAAAATTAAAAACACAAAAATGTAGATTTACTTTAATAGTTGCTTCATTACTAATTTAGATAATGCACCAATTGTCTTGAGGCCGTACACTTCACTTGTTGTGTTTTCAATTACCTCTTGGCAAAAAAAAATTGTTCCACGTCCAAGAGGTACGGGAAAACGACAGGAAACCTCACAGCAGGGCTTTCGAGTTATATTTCAGCAACGTTTTGCAACTATTCCTTAGCCCATAAAATTTCAATACTTTTGTCGTAGTGCTCAAGCATAGGTTCGACTGAAGAATTGTTGTTGTCAAACTCTTGAGAAAGTATGTGATAAGTGATGAGACATGTAGACAGTTGGTATGGCTGAGCCTGGGCTGAGCATTGAAATGGAAAGCTCATTGCATAGGATTTAGACTAATCCTTTAAAGTTAGCACAAGGTATTTAATAGTGAAGTTGCTGGCTGAGGCCTCCTGTAGTCTTATTCCTAAGTAACAGTTGTTTTCTAAATGATACGACGGAAGGTGTGAGCTGGTCTCTGGTGTTTAAACATCTTGTGTGTTTATTAGATGTTCTATATGGATTTTTGACTATTCTTTCCTTTTTCCACCCACACTGTGCATATGTTCCCTTTTCTGACTTGAAGAAACTTCTCTTTTCTTTGTTCTTTGGTCTTTAGAGACAAATCAGGGTTTTTTTTCTTCAAGCTGCCACTTTGATTTCATCATGGAAGACCTTTGTTGAGTTCACGGCTCTTTGAAATGAGTAAAAAGACCTATGTCCTGGCTCTCTCGAGGGGTCTGCCGCTTTTCCCTGGGTGCGAAAGCTCAGGATTAAGCCGCTCACAAAGAGATCGCTTACCTGAGAATTCGCTAAGAGCATCTCCTAAATCTGCACACTGTATTTAGTGCAATAGAGCAAGCTTAATGTCCCGTTCTTATATTGTTGGAACACTGGAAACAACTCCTACCATTTTTGTTAGCATTGTTGTAAACACTGACATGAGTATTGGTGAAAGTGAAGCATGTTTGTTCTTTCTCCATGGCAATAACACAAGACATCTTGAAATGGCATTGCCGTAGTTCAGAGTTTCCCAAACTTTAGTTTGCAAACAAAAACTGATGAAAAGTTAGTAATTAAATCTTAAACTATAAAATTGAAATAAATTATTTTAAAATGAAAAAAACAAAACAAAAACAAATGAATTAGGTGATAAACAAATAAAACTGACTATTATTTGACACTGGGGAACCTTGAACATGCTAATGTGGTGTTATATTATTGAAATTTTAACCTGTTAGTGTTCCAACATACCATCCGTGGTGCATTTTGTGCTTAGTTAAATTTTCTCAGGAATGCTAAAGGGTTTACTTAAAATCTCAGGGGGGCTGGTAAATACTCTAAGGGTATCTAAGGCTGACAAAAAATGTGAAACTCTGCCTTAGTTGGTCACCGTTATCTACAGAGAGTGTTCACCCCGAAATGACAACATTTACTCACCCTTATGTTGTTCCAAACCTGGATGAATTTCTTTCTTCTGTTGAACACAAAAGAAGATATTTTGAAGACAGTTGCTGGCAGCCATTGACTTAAGTATTATGGAGGGAGGGGGGCACAGCTACATTGGCTATGTTATTTTTACAGTTTACAGTATTTATACAGTTTTGGAACAACATGAGGGTGAAAACATTGGGACAAAATTTTTGGGTGAACTATTGCTTTAAAGCTCATTGATGAACTATAATGTGGCATGATAACATTGTGTTTATTTTAATAGGCAATTTAATAATACAAGCTTGCAAGTCATTTCCATTAATTCACATGACATCTGTGTGAGCTGTTAAACTGACCAAAATTCAATGTCCATATGCTACGGCTGAGCTCTTGAGAAGCTATGTGTTTTCATATTTTATTACCGTTCATTCTTACCATGAAATTTATTGAACAGCTATACAGGTAAATGAGAATAATTAAGTAATTCATGCATGCTGTAACATTTGGCACTAGTGGAACAGAGGAACTTTGATCACTCTTAAGGGAATAATGGCAAATGAAGGAGACGTTTGGCCGCTTGTTTTCACTCAAGAGGATAATGAGGTGATGGAGGGAGAGGTGTTTTTTACTAGAGCAGCCCATAGCCCATTTTTTGTACCAACAGCCATAAAATCCATCTGACAGGCAGCACAGGGGAGGGAAGCGTGCAGACGCTGGAGGAGAAACCCCTAAACTGGGTAGAGAGAAAGGAATGCTGGGTAATGGTTCCAGGGAATGAGAAACAGCACTAAATCTGTAAAGAATTATAATCTTTGTGTATGAGAAACAGCATTTTAAAAGCAGAAAACTGGCGCATGAGCCGCATTCTCTTGCGGATTCCTCTGTCATTGTGGCATTCAGATAAATAAAACTGAATTATTTTGTTAAGCTATGAACATTAAGTGATTCATTAAGAAAACTCAAATAGGGTGTTAGAATATGACAGCTTATCTTTCAGTTGGTTTGAACATTTGCTAACGCTCTGTACGAAGCCTGTCTGTCTGACCCAGTATTCAAATGATCAGGCATAACATGGCCTGCTCTGAATTGTTGGCAGCAAGCAGCTGTTTCAGACACACGATTGCACCCGCAGAAACAGGAGTCATCATCCAGTTTCTTCATCCGACCACAGGACAAATAAACTATCCCACAGACAAGCAAAACACAAGCGCATGTCGAAGGAGGAAGGACACAGAGGCTGAGCGAATAAAGAGGGTGGAGGAAACTGAGGAAAAGAGGAGGTTTTCCACTTGAGCCCTGCAGACCTGTTGGTAAAGAAGCAGCGTGTGTGTGTGTTTGTGTTTCTCATCGAGAGGCCATTGACTTAACATTGACCAAGCGCGCTGGGCCTTCTCACTTACAACCAAACAATACCTCATTCTGTCCTGTCGTTGCCATTATGTCTATTTACCAACACTGAATACTCCAGCTAAGACTCCACTTCAGAGTCTCTCCTTGTGTCTACAGACTCTCTCATAAATATGAATGGGAGAAAGTTTAAAAATGAGCACCGAAGGGATCGATCGAGGTAGAAAGGGTGTCCGAAAGATGAAGAAAACTCGCTGACACGGGGCATAACTTAATTTCCACGGTCACAGGGCAGCTGCGAGGAGCAGCCTGCTGTGGAGGGCCTTTTTAACTTCAATAGCTCCACTGACCCTGAAGAGCAGCTCAGTCTTCATCCCAGCTTCACTCCTATTGAAGGAAGTGACCAGAAGGATTTATAGGCCTGATTAAAAAAAAACAACAAAAAAAAGAAGTCATCAGTGGCAGTTTCTTATTGATCATCCCTCTGCCTCAAGAGAGCAGAAAGCCGTATGTGTTGGTATGTGCTTTTAGAGATTTAACCCCTAAGGAGATGAAAGTAAACAAGCAGCAGCACTGTTCAAGGAATGAAAGGCTCGACTGCACAGTGAATGAGATGGCAGTTCTGTGTTTAAATGTTTAGATTGTTTCAATTAATTTGGATGTGTGTAATAAGAAGGATTTTCTTTTTTCTTTATTTTATTATTGTGTTATTACCTCACCCTAACTTTCCAGTTGTTTCAGTGTTATTAGTATTTTGTAGCAGAATTTTGAATATTATAACTATGTATATACTATTTTTTAACTATTTATATATGATTTATAACTATTTGTTAATAGTTGACGTTAATGTATAAGAACTGGCAAAATCAATGGGAAAAAAACAGTTCAGAATGCATTTGTTTGCGGATACAATTACCATGTGGTGTGATATTTGTTTGTTTAAAGTGTGACTTACATATCCAAAAGTTTCCACATATACCTTTTGGAGTCACTGTGTGTATGTAAGTACTATGCATACTGCTATATACTATACTTTTCAAAATATACATCACATCACATGCATCACATAATGTAAATGTGAATCACACCTGAGGGTTTCTGGAACATTCCATCACTCATCTGTACTTTCAAACCAGACAGTTTACCCTGCTGTTAGATTACAGACTAACTTACCTATAACTCTGGATAACACCTTTGATATACATGTTAACCTATTAATTCTCACATTCCCAAAATAAATGCCAATTCCTCTGAACATACAGTATAATCTTCTTAGAGCATGTTTCTTGGTATCAAATTTGTTTATTTTATTTTATTTTTTTTGGTCAGTTTAGTTTTGGCATGTGTGAATTTATGACCTAAGCTGAATTTGTTGTGAACTAAAAAAAAATTAAAAAACAATTTTGGTCACACTTTATATTAGGTGGCCTTAACTACAATGTACTTACATTTAAATTAATCATTTGGTACAATGCACTTCTTGCGTACATACATGTTTTTACATTGTACTTATATTTTTAAAAATACCTATCTGTAATTACATTTATAATTACACTGTTGACACATCCCTTACATCTTAACCCACCCTTAAACCTACCCATACCACCAAACCTGTCCCTAACCTTACCCGTATCCCACCTCAATAGCAGCAAAAGTGTTTTGCAATACAATATGAACACAATAAGTACATTATTCTCATTTTTTGATTTAAGTACATAGTTGTTAAGGCCACCTAATATAAAGTGTGACCACAATTTTCGCTTCGAAAGTTTTACAAACATTATAAAAAAAAAAAGAATTAAAAAAAAAAAAACAGCAAGTAATACATCAGTTACTTGCTAATTTTATTTCATCAGTAAATACATAAAACATTCACCAATAATTGTTTTATTTACAACTTGGCAAAATCGTTCTTTACAGTTAAAGCTGGAAGTCTAACCCAGAGCTGTGGTTTTGAATATGGTAGCAGTCAGTTTCAATTGAGTATTTGTGTTTCATTGAGAAACAGTTCTTAAGCTCCCTACTTGTTGCGTTAACTTCCCAGGAAACCTACAAACATTGTTTCAAAGCAACCGATTATGCTTTATTGCCAGACATCTCAAACAGCCTACATAAAGTCAAGAACGCACTCGGCAGCGGTCACCATGAATTACAAAACAGAACAACATCAAATGATTAACTAAGTGCAATATCAATCAAAGACAATAAAATGGAGAACACAAACAGGGAGAGGGAAGGAGTAAAGAAAAGCTTGAACAGAATAAATAATGAAGCCCTAGCAAGGGAGTTGTTAAGAGTTAATAGTCTCTCAGAAACTGAATGGGGGCTGGGGGTTTCACTCTATTAAGTCGACCCCCAGGGCCATGGGCCAAATTGCACCCAGTTGTTTTCCTGAAAGAATTCATCCTTCACACATTCATTTCCCCCATTATGTTGTCTCTTTTCATGGCAAAGGCCATGCCAGAGTACCCATGGTTTGGGTTACTGACTTGGTACAATCTGAGAGAGTGTTTACGTGAGAGAGGGTGCACAGAGGGGTTATAAATATGTTAAAATGGTGTGCAGATTTAAGTGGCTTTGTATAGCAAGCACAAATAGTCTCTCGGTATAATGAATTCAGTTGGAATTGAGTTTGAAATGATTATTTTAACATAAAACCCAGTAATAGATTTCAAACCTAAAGACATTTCCATAGAAGTTAATGGTTTTAAATCCACAAAAAGCAATGAACAACAACAGCAAAAACAACAACAAACAAAAAAATAAAATAAAATATTTATAAAAAAATATTTTGTTTGTCTGTGTTTTCGTGTTTGTTGACCTGGTCACAATTATTGACATATATCAGGGTTGCACACATCGCTCTCAAGCTCCTTGAACTTTATTTATATTGTACTTTTGAGTATTTAAGATATATGAAATTAGAAAATGGATGATACTCCTACTTAAAATACTCATAAGTACAGATCCAGCTTCATACAAAAAAAAAAAAATTAAACTCAAAATCTCAAAAGATTTTTTCTTTTAATCTCAAGTGCACAAAAAAACTATTTATAGATTTTATCTTTCTGTTTTTTTGTCCTGTTCGTCCTTAATCTCTTAAAAAAAAAAATAAAAAAAAAATAATAATAATTATTCATTCATTCATTCATTCATTCATTCATTTATTTAATAAGTGTCTATCTATCTATCTATCTATCTATCTATCTATCTATCTATCTATCTATCTATCTATCTATCTATCTATAATCTGATTATTTTATTACCTGTTTATTTAATGAGTTAGCTATTTATTTATTTAAGCAATAAATTAGCTATTTATTTAATCAATATATTTAAGGTTTTCTGAACAACAGTTAAATGTCAGATTGACCATTCTCTGGATCCCACTGCACAAGGGTTCTTCTATACAGTAAGGCTACATTTAGGTTCTTATAGTGGACAGAAAGAGAAGCAAGACAGAGACAGAACTTAAAGACAGAAGTTAAAGATCAAGTAGCTGGGAAAAAAGGAAGACATAAGAGCTTTAGCTGCCGTGGGCAATGAAAATCACTAGAAACCCAAAGCTGATATGAGAAGAGCGATACCTAGCTCTGAGGCCAGCTGCCTTGAATCAGACCTGCTCCCAATGGACAACAACTGCAGCAGAGCGGGTCAAATATTCCCTCCATCCTTCCTCATGGACACATATATGGAACCTTTCACTGTTTTTTTTCACCCTCCCTTTCTCCCTCCTGTCAAGGCAGGAGCCAAAATAACAGCCTATTTGTGCTCTCTCACCACATCCCCTCAGGACAGGACTGATTGGGAAAGAAAATGTTTGGGCTCTAGTCCCCATTTTTCTTTCATAATGACTTTCCTTGATAAACCTGCTCCAGTTGGCTCTTTCCCAGACACCGTGCTAACTGCAAGCTTTTTGTTTGTGTCCCAAAAAAGTTTTGGAAATTGTCGGTGACTTCATCCGGCATTTTCAAAACAAGTCTGGAGTAACGATGACAAACTGAATCCTGTTTATCAGTATTATGCCATGTTCAGTGCAAAACTATGTTCCTGTTGATGTGTGAACTGAGCCTAGATCTGTTTTTTATTTGCCTCACAGTTACAAACCAAGTAATTTGTTAACACATTGCTGTGGTTGGAGGTGAGTAAGTGAATCATTGGAATGCACCGATATACTTAAGTAATGTGTTTTCATTTTGATGGGAATAATTCATAAAATATGAAACCTAACTGCTTATTGCCTCCTATTTTGGTTTACACTTGAACATATGTAGGTGGTGGTGTTTGGGCCTTATCTACTCCCGAGAAAAGTTAGCTCATCAGCGTGGGAGTTTTTTGAATTCCGTAAAAAAGATCAACGGTGTGTACTTTTTGTACAATTATGGTTACAAATTTACTCTCTGCCTGATATTGCAATAATGTTATTGTGAATTATTTTGGCCATGATAATCGTCTAGTGAAAATCTGATATCTTCACAGCCCTAATTTGTAAGAGTCAGTGAAACAGAAGTGTGTTCTTTCAACTTGTTGTTTTTATTCCTGTTATCTTACAGCCCTATCGACTTAACTAAGAGAATACTCTTGTACTTTGGAGCCTAACAAAAACAGAGGAAACAACAGCTGTTGCTTTCACAGAAAGCTTTTTCACTGCCCTGCTCTGCCAAAGAGCATCGAAACTTAAAAGGGCTTGGTCACCAAGGAAACAACCCTCACCCCTCCTCCCATCCTCCATACACCCACGCTGTCTCTCTCTTTGGAAGAGTATTGGTTTACAGCCCATATTGGGCTACGAGAGAGCAGATCTTTGGCCTGGATCCTTCAGCCTTCATTATGGCACCTTGATGAAGGACGGAGGAGGAATCCGACACAATTATTCCTACTCTGACCTCGCTCTCTCAACACACTTGATGAGCGAGTGGGGGGAAAATGAGGAATTTTAATCAGAGATTCTTGACATCCTGCTCAAGGCTCTGTTGCATCTGGGCCGCGGTTTTGAGCCAGGTGTGTGTCTTGTGTCCCTGGAAATCTTCCAGTGCCAATGCTGCTTTATTAGATTGAATCAAATTACCGCAAGTTAACTCAATATGAAGAAGTGCACGCCCAGTGTGATGAATGCTCTTCCGAAGGATAGAAAAAAGAAAAATAATTGTACTTTAGTCAGTTTACTAGACAAACAGGTCAGCATTAAACATGCCTGGTTTAATACCTTGAGGCTTTCAGGCCTTAATTTTTGGAGTGGCATGAACTATTTTAGTTTTAATAGGGAGAATAAAGTACCAAGATAATTTGGAAGCACTTTTCTAAATTTAAAACATGTATCATATTCTTTTGCTTTCTTTCAAGAGAGAAAATAAAAATGTGTGATTACATGACTTTCTTTCAAAGATTTATGAATCAGTCAGAATAAATGACTGCTTAAATTCAGAATCAATAGTGCACCATTCCCCAAACCGACAATTTTAGTGATGCACAGCACACTTGAAAGTTGATTTTTTTTGTGGATGTTGCACAAGATATGCCCAAAAACTAGATTTTACGTAAATGTTTAATTTCATACAGTTCACTGATGGGACATTTTTGTTGTAATAAACTTGGATGTGATGTGCATGTCTAAGTTAGATTTATTATTCACAAAGTTTTCCTTTCATCTTTGGAAGGAATTAAAGACCAAGAGATCCTACAAATCTTTCTCAACAATTAATTTCTTGCCAAAGGCATGAAAGTAATATTACACTGGGGAACTAATTACAGTGCAATTAAGTTTTCATTTGACAATTAGTAGTCTGCAAATCATTTTTAATTTACATGTAATTCTGGCTTTCCTTGTTTGGTTGTGGGACAAACCACGGCGCACATTCAGATGGCATGTTGTCATTTTACTGCTGACAAATGTTTGGGCAGAGGATGGCATATCCAAGACAGATCTCAGTAAGCCTTGCCATGTCATTCCTACCCATGCCTAGCTTCAATTTTCTTCAGTTTTCTCCTCTTTAGAACTGTGCTCCAAACATATGGCCTCTCATACCACTTTCTTTGATTCATTAGAAATTTCTGGAAAATAATATTTGCATTTTCTGGGAAAAAGTCATTTGTGCTCAATTCTCGAAAGTCTAAAAATGCCTTTAGTTGCCTTCAGTGCATTTATTTTTTTTCATCTCCCAAGGCGCAGCAGTAGATTTAGTTGGAGGCACCTTGTGCTATGAATTACTGACTGTCAATTCTGTGGAACATTTTAATAACCTGCCGTGTCTCAAGGTGCACTGCTTTTGTTATGTTATGGACCAAAGAGCAAGCAAGGACCTGCTAAAACTGTGAAAAGCACCCACAATTCCTTAGGGGATTATTTCCCATTTATTGCAACTGTAGTATGACCTCTGTGTCTTAAAAAGAGATAAACCTCAAGAGATTGTCAGGTCAATATCCTATTGCGACCCTCTCAGAAGCTGCCCTTTTCCATTGATCTGAAACCAGTTTAGTGTTTCATTCAAAACTGTTGAGCTTAAAAGATCAGAAAAGTGAAAGTTGTTTCTGGATCAGTGCAAATAGGGGATACAAGGCCATGTGTTTTTGCACTTATGTTTAGTCTATGTGTCATGCTTCAGAAAACATGTTCAACTCCCAAGTGAGTCAAAAAGACATGTATTAAATGAGATATAATGTTGAAATTATATGTTGATATAAAATCTGAATTCCTTTCTGCTATTTAAAAGACTGTTATCCACTTTTACTTTCAAACAAGCAGAGAACAATGTTTTTAGTACAGAAAGCAAAGGCTAGCTTCTTCTTAAAAGCTCAGAGTAGCTTTTCAGCCCAGTGCTGAGCCCTCTCCACTCTAATGTGCTTATCCAAATAAGGCGGCAATGAACAGGTTAAAGGGTCAAATTTGTTCACATTTGCCTTTTTGTCCTTTTATTTCAGTGCTCTTTCTAGGGCACCTGTTTCCACCCCTCCTTTTGGTTTTCCTAATTTTTGTTTATTTTAGGATGTATCCATTTGCTCCAGGCATTTCACAGCTCGAGCTTTAAGATGGCCAGTGAGATCTGTGGGATGCTTAACCCTTCTGCCCTGAGCCATTGGATAGGAAACAGTTGTGCAGAGCACCAAAACAGCTCACCCCTTAAACAAACTGTTTAGAAAGGAATGACATACTACTTAAAGGGATAGTTCACACACACAAAAAATGAAAGTTCTGTCATCATTTACTCATTTACTTTTTCTTATGTAAAACACAAAAGAAAATGCACCAATGTTGTTTTGGTTGTCTCCACCAATGGTCTACTATTGGCTGTATTTTGTCTTTATATGTACTTATGCTTTTCAACCCTTTTGGACAATGTTGATCACCAAGGGTTCATATTTTCATTGTTTTAGTGAAGTCAAATAGTGTCAGGTGAAGGAACCGGTAACTAGGGAACATGTAGAAGTCAAACCCAAAATAAATATCACAACCCGGGTGATTTATGCAGCTTCTTCCAGTTCTCTCAGCCGTCTCGGTGTGCGTTGTCACTTCGACCTCCATCAAAACCACCATGCTGAGAATTTCCCTTTTGGTCCTCGCTTTCACACCTTCACAGTAGGTCATCCCTCCATCTCTCTTTTCATCTCTCTGCGTCCATATAGAGAGCGCAATCCAAACTCCCCCTCAACCTCGACATGGAGTCTGTGTTAGCACATCCAGCTGAGAGAAAAGTCAACAGTCCTTTAATAGTTTTCACTAAGAAGTCTGGAGAGGAACTGGGTGTGTGGGAATGAAAGGGGATTTTGCAACTTTGCCAAGCTTTTTAAGTAAAAGTTCTAATTGTGCATGTTATGTGTCAGGTACAGTATGTGCATGGTTTTAGCCCACAGCTTCTCAGGATAATACTCCGTTAGCTTTGAAAATTCAAAGACATAATCATGTCAATACAAGCACAAGGAGCAAGTCAAGAGATTATCCCAAGCCAAACACTTTGACAGCTATTAAAGCCTCATACATCTTATGCTAAACCTCTGAATGCCTGAATGTTGTTTAAACTCATTGTAAACAGCAAGTCAATGACACATATAAACCCTATTTAGTCAGAATCCTTTAAAACCCCCTCATCATTTTATTCTCTGATCACAATAATCCCATCTAATGCAATGCAAAGGAAATATTGTCATCAAATGTGAATCTTGAGGGTATACTTAAACATGAGATTTGTCAGAGATGATAGAGGGAAAGATTGGCAGTGAATAATGGCTTGAATTTTTGTCTTTTTATTATACAAATCAATTGTATGTGTTTAGAAGACAGCGAACAAGTCAAATTTACTTTTTTGTCATGGCACTTTTATAGTGCTTCTTGTTTGACCATCAGAGCAGCACATACTTATCTCTTTTAGTTTTACAGAAGAAAGAAAATAATGTGGGGTTGAGTAAATGTTACAATAAAGTAAAAAAAATAAAATAAATAGAACTATAAGTAATCATTACATTAATATAGGTGAGTTCAATTATTGATTAAAGTTGTGGTGTATGCAATATTGCGACACAAAATATTTTCTTCCATGTTGTGATGTACATTTGAGTAAAGCAGATTGTCAAAAAAAAAAAAAAAAGAGATGGCATTGTGGTTCTATCTATCAGGTTGGAAGGAGATGTCAGTGGCAAGATTGCAGTTAATTGTCAAGACTGTCATTTAAAAATGTGAAGGTAAAAAAAGAACCATATACATTGATGAATAATTCACAATATGATGAATGGTGAATTTTCATTTCATGCTAACTTGGAACTGGAGTACTGAGAGACAGTTTACATGATTGTTAACTGATGTGGTGAGCTAAGAAATAAATACACTTGGTTAAAAATACAGACATTTTGTTAGGTATCAAAAAACAATTTTCATATTTTGCTGTGTGCTATATCAAGATGTTTTAAAACTGCATAAAGCTTGGAAGTAAACCAGTATCACCAGCTGTTAAATGTGATTTTAGTGACAGTTTTAAATGATAGAATTTTGAGATTATAAATAAAACTGAATGGCATGTTCTTTCAGCAATGTCATTACCTTCTGTTTGTTTATTGTAATCACTTCAGTGACCTGACAAGCATTAAGACACCATTCACAAATGAAAGTGTAAATGTAATAGTTCAGTAACTGGACTAAACAAACTTTCACACTTTACAACAGTTACATGGTTAACACAGACCGACTCTCGACCACATGTTTGAGTAATCGGGAAGCCACAGCCTGTGAGCACCATGTGCTGGGTTTATTATTGTTAACATTGAGTGGCTTAAGGAGCTCTCCCTCTGTTTGTGTCTGCGGCGGCCTCTGCCAGCTGTGCGGACATGTGGAGGAGTGTGTAAAAGAGCATTTTCACTGTAAACTTTGCTCTCTATTAAAGACTGTGTGCCAGTGTCAGAAATAGATTATTTATTTATTTTATTTTTTTAAAGTGATTTATTTATTTAAAATTTTAAATAAATGCATATTTAAAAGCATATAAATATGCTTTTAAAGGCATATTTTTTTCTTCTTCATATTTTCAACATACACAGCTATCGTGTCTGCACTAAACCCATATGTAAACCATGATGACCTATATTAAATATTAGGGTCACAATTTCTTTCAAGGTCCAGTTCATATTAACAAATCATTAACTACAACTTTTGCCTCAATAAACTCCTAATTTGCTGCTTATTAATAGTTAGTTGTTAAGTTTAGGTATTGGGTTGGATTAGGGATGTAGAATATGTTTGTGCAGAATATGTGCTTTAAACAGCCTATATGTTAATAAATAGGTATGCTCTAATAAGTAATGAATTAATAGTGAGAATTAGTCCCTATATTAAGGTGTTACTAATGTTCACAAACAGAAAATTAAAAACAAAGAAATTATTTACAAGTGTTTTGTTGGTCATTTTGTTGTTTGATTATGCTTATAATGTCATTTTTTCATTTTCTCACTTTTGTTGACATTTCCCTTCCAGTCCCTGGTTAATTACTGTCACTTTTGTGTTCAAGTGGTTTACAAGTTTCATCTGTTTCTGGAAAATATCATTCAGGATTTATAAGTAAAAATACCATTATAATGAAGACAAATGGTGGTTGTGCTTCATTAATTTAAAAGTGATTTTATACTTTACACTATCTCATGTATTGTCATTAGGTTTCCATAGTTAGTTTTAAAGTACTGAATGTTCTTTTTGGAACAGCTTCTGTTGTTAGTTGGCTTGGAGTTCCTTACTAGCTATCTGCCAAGATGACATTTTGATTTGACCCACAGTTTAAACCTCTCCGAGTGCACACTAGAGGCACACATCTTCTTCTGAAAGGTCTTGAACATCATCCAAAACAAAACATCGGCCGTCTCAGAATGATATAGAATAACAGTGACAAAAGAGTTTCTTTTTCTTGACCTTCTTTAGTTATTTGGTGGTTGTCCATCCATTGTTTATTCAGAGTCTAAAACTAGATTCATGCAGAGTCATGCATAGCAATTTAACCTCAAAGCAAAGTATGCTGAATCTACTTTGGGAATTTAAATTATGATTGCTAAAATATGTTAGCTCAGTTAAGAGTTTCTGCAGCTTGGAAATGCCACTCGATTGTAGATTTAGCTTCCAGTATCAGTTGAAGAGATAGTTAACTTACACTTTTTGCATTCCTGTTTTTAAATCCCACATTCCTATAGATGTTATAAACGATATACCTGTATATACACTCTAAATAAAATGGACTAAAAGTGGTTCTTGGCTCATAATCATAGGGGAACCACTTTTGGTGCTATATAGCATCATATCTTTAAAGGTGCTATACAGCACCTTTGTCAAATGGTGCTATAGAACCATAAGAGGTGACATATTGCATTGTATTTCTTCAACAAAAATGGTGCTAAACAGCACCAACAGTGGTTATTTGGCTCGTAAAGAACCTTTAAAGGGGCTTAACAGGTTCCTTGTACAGCAGTGGTGCTATATAGCACCTTAATCACCCCAAAGAACCACTGAAGAACCATACAGGAGCTTAACAGGTTCTGTATATGGTAGCGATGCTTATAAAGCCCCTCAGTCATGCCAAAGAACCGGTTAAGAACCGCTGAAGAACCACTGAAGCACCAAGATTTGGTGCTATACAGCACCAAAAGTGGTTCCCCTATATGATTACGAGCCAAAGAACCACTTTTAGTGCTATATAGCACCATTTTTTTTAAGAGTATACAGTGGGGAAAAAAAGTATTTAGTCAGCCACCAATTGTGCAAGTTCTCCCACTTAAAAAGATGAGAGAGGCCTGTAATGTTCATCATAGGTATACCTCAACTATGAGAGACAAAATGAGAAAAAAAAAATCCAGTAAATCAATTTGTTGGATTTTTAAAGAATTAATTGGTAAATTCCTCGGTAAAATAAGTATTTGGTCACCTACAAACAAGCAAGATTTCTGGCTCTCACAGACCTGTAACTTCTTCTTTAAGAGGCTCCTCTGTCCTCCACACGTTACCTGTATTAATGGCATCTGTTTGAACTTGTTATCAGTATAAAAGACACCTGTCCACAACCTCAAACAGTCCAACTCCAAACTCCACCATGGCCAAGACCAAAGAGCTGTCAAAGGACACCAGAAACAAAATTGTAGACCTGCACCAGGCTGGGAAGACTGAATCTGCAATAGGTAAGCAGCTTGGTGTGAAGAAATCAACTGTGGGAGCAATTATTAGAAAATGGAAGACATACAAGATCACTGATAATCTCCCTCGATCTGGGGCTCCACGCAAGATCAGCAGCGACAGCCCCAAAACATTACTGCTCTAGAGGAGATCTGCATGGAGGAACGGGCCAAAATACCAGCAACAGTGTGTGAAAACCTTGTGAAGACTTACAGAAAACGTTTGACCTCTGTCATTGCCAACAAAGGGTATATAACAAAGTATTGAGATGAAATTTTGTTATTGACCAAATACTTATTTTCCACCATAATTTGCAAATAAATTCTTTAAAAATCCTACAATGTGATTTTCTGGATTTTTTTTTTTTTCTCATTTTGTCTCTCATAGTTGAGGTATTCCTATGATGAAAATTACAGGCCTCTCTCATCTTTTTAAGTGGGAGAACTTGCACAATTGGTGGCTGACTAAATACTTTTTTGCCCTACTGTATATATATATATATATATATATATATATATATATATGAATTGAGTATTTAATTCTAAATTAAACCCAAACTGTGTCCAAACTAAATGAAAAGCTCAACTTTTTCTTGTCTTTTTTATTTTACATAAAAGAATAAAAGGTTGTTTGAATCTGAAATGTAACAACAACAGATTGCAATATGGCCATTTTACTTGAAATACCACAGTGTGGATTTTCATATAAGTTTGCTAAAAATATTGGTTACACTTTATTTTAAGATCCAATTCTCGCTATTAACAAACAACTAACTACAACTTTTGCCTCAATAAACTTCTTATTAAAACTTCTTAAACTGCTTATTAACAGTATTGAGTAGGACTAGGGACGTAGAATATGGTCATGTGCTTAATAAGTACTAATAAACAGTGAATATGTTAATAATAGGCATGCTAATAAGCAACTTGTTCATAGTGAGAATTGGTACCTATACTAAAGTGTTACCAAAATATTACAATCTATATTTGTATTTTGTTATTTCAATGATATTCCAAGTAAGGTTGAGTGTATGAACTATGCCACTAATACTTTATACAGCAATAATAGATGGTGCCATCACAGTTTCATTTATAGGACACATCTATAAACCCATAAGGTCAATGGAGTACCAAAATTTTTAAATCAAATCATGCATCATGCAGTTTTTCAGTAGGCGGATATACGGTAATTTTTATAATTACAGTAAGTTTATGTTGGCTGCCACAACAGATGGGAAGATCTTCAGTGGAGACAGGTCCAGAACCACACGACTGTTTACTTTGGGTTTGCCGCTCACTGTTTGAGTTGCTTATCTCTATTAATATCATAATTACAGCTGACCATCAGGAAACATCTGATTAGAAGAGAAAAAGAGATTGAAAAGGAGTGGAGAAAAAAAAATGGAAACAGCTGCTCAGAACAATTGCATTGTAGTCATTTATCTTCAGAGAGGATCTGACAAGATACTAGCAACTATAGGAGACCAAGCAATAAGCACCAAACAGGAAGCTCAACAAACAGGAAGCATGTCTCAGCCAATGCCTGATTGGATAACAGTGTTCAAAACATTTGTCTTTAGGGCATTCTAGAGGAATAGCCAAGTCATTGTGTACCACATGGGCTCCAGAGAAAACATGTTTGCCAAGATTGCTGACTTTAGCCTTTAGCCCACAGTTGCTGTGCTGTTCCAGGGAAGATTTACACACCCATTCAGCCGGCCATGCAGCCCCACTAGAGTTTAGGGAGAAGGCAGGCTCTGTGTTTATGGACATTCCTGTCCTTTGCAGACCGCAAAAGCTTTTTGGCAGTGGCTTTTGGTTTTATCACTCTAACTGCATGTGTGATTTTCAACTCAAAACGTTTTGGCCACTAAATCTTAATCAGCATTCTGTCATTTCTGTCTTGTCGAGTTTAATTATTATCAAAGTGCAACATGATAAATGAAGCGTTAAACATTAAATTATTTTTTATTTAATTATTATTATTATTAATTATTGCTATTGTTTTTTATTTGTTTATTAGTTAGAGTTTTCTTTTTTTATGTTTTCTTATCTTCTGATAATAACATAAAGTTTAAATAAAAAAAAAAAAAATCTCTTTCTCTCTAATCACTGTCCACGGTTTATTTATCCAGCTTTTCTCTGATGATCTCTATCAGTATGGTGTTATCTGACTAACTTTAAGAAAGTGTTTATTTGGAACAAAATGTTTATTTGGAGCTGAATGGTACGTTTATAGCTAGGATAAGGCTCATTTAGTGGCAAACCATTGCAGAGTTTGCTTGCTGCCATTGTCCTTCTCTGACACATTCAATGACACTGCTTACACTTTCATGCCAATGAGATCCAGAGATAAGAAGATGGTTGTTGCGACTTGTATGTTGACTTCTCAGGGGCAAAGAGGCATAGCATTCCTGAAGCATCCAATGGACAACACAAAACATGATATTATATGTACACAATTATTTAAAAATCATATGGAAAACAAATTCATGCCTCGTTATGGTTATATATATATATATATATATATATATATATATAAGCTTGCTTTATATGTGTGTGTGCACAGTAAGTATGACACACACACACACACATGACTATGGGCACTTTAATGTTCTTTGGTCATATTTTTAAAAATACATATAATTTTGGACAAATTCCTCTTTCTTTGTCAAACTAACAATAAAACCACCTTAAAAACTTTTTACTACCTTTCTATTATGATTTTTTCATACTTTTCAACCTCCTTATAGGTGTCAAAATCACTGTTTTCTCCTTGTCGCACACCCAGACTTTTAAACTTCAACAATGAAAATACAGTTTAAAAATATGACTTATCTGGTAACTATTAATGTACCTGAATTAAGCACTAGTAAAATAATTCAGATACATTATAGTATTTAATGTGAGACCACTATCAATATTACTTTTTATACAAAATATAGCTGTCGCACAGTATTGGTGTCATTTCCACCACAACACTGTAATGTCCTTTTAAAAAGTTTGTGTGAAAGATTGTTTAGGTGGTTTCTATGGAAATGTTCAGTGACATCAGAGCACATGTTGGACTTGGAGGGAATTTAAATTTTCATCAACAACATGTGAAGAAAAATCAAGGTAAATATTGCTTAATCAGTAAATATATTTATTCTACGTCATGTCCAAACATGCTGTACCTTCAAGGGTGTTTTTAAAAAGCTAAAAATTTTAAGTTAAATAAGAGTATTTTGCATACATGAAATGCTAAGTATTAATTCAAAGCTAATCAGTGAAGCTATCTTCCATTTTTTCACAAAAAACTACAGAAATGTCATTTCCACCACAGTCATTTCCACCACACTGCCTCTGTGGTGGAAATGACATTTATGGTTACAAAATACAAATTATATGTTTAATGACTTTGTGAATTGAGTTTAATGAGTGTGATGAGATTAAGACTTTTTCTAATAAATATCTCTACTGTTTCTCTACATTCACGTTAATTCATTGTCATTTCCACCACCACACATTTTTCAAATATATTTAAAAAGTTCTCATCACACATTAAAAATATATCCACAATTTATGAGATCATGCTCTACTTAATATAAAATTCAAGTTATTTATTTTCTAATAAGCTCTTACCCAAACCAATATTAAATTTCAGAGTGTGACAGGTGTACAGTTCAGCATTTGGTCCTTAGGGTAGTTAATTTATCTCATTGACAAATGTATAATTATTTTACATTGTGGAAAAACTGGTAAAACTAGTTACAAATTGATCTTAGACAATTCTTGAGTGGCATAAGTTATTCTATATTTAAATAACAGCTGTATATTGAGATGTGGTGGAAATGACATTTGTTCATTGCAGGTCGGAAAAATGTAAAATATTAACAATTTCTCTTGTAATCTAAGTTTGTCCTCTTACAGACCTTAAAACTAGACAAATTATTTAAACTTATGAGACTGTGTTACGTGACTTTTGAACAAGTTTTTTTTATTCAACTAAAAGTGCCCCTAGTTGAAGAAAGAGTTTGAGCTCCGTCAAGTTAATTATTGTCTATTTTCTATCTTAAAATCAATTTTATACATCATCATTTTTGTTTCTATAACATGTGAATATATCCCTTATCGCATTCTACAACAAAAACAATCAGAGCGCATTATCACTAGTTTTATTTTGATTTCCCGAGTCCGCTATTAGCTTATAGCCCGTTAGCATCGCCAGCGTGGCGGCCGCTAATCTCGCTTACACTGCTAATACTCTATTCACACACATTACCATTGTTTCACTGTTACTTGCTTTAATGACAGATCCGTGTCTACCTTTGAGTGCAGGCAAGGACGCGTTCGAGCTGCATTCGGTGCAGCTCGAGCTGGAGGCCGTGGAGAAGCAGATCTGCGACCTAGTGGAGAAGCAGGCCCAGCTGAGAGAGCGGCGAGCTGCTCTGGAAACATAAGTATACAGCATGCTGCTAACACTCCCACCACCTCTACCCGGTGTGTTTCTCTGCACAGGCCCCGTGCACCCAGGACGTGATCCTCCCAGAGCGGGCTGCATGATATATTGCATGCGATTGTCATGTGCATCTCGCCAGTAAAGCCGGTTCTGTGATTATTAATAAATCTCCATCACCTGTATTCAAATAGAGCGGCATTTAATACACAGAGCCGTAGTTCACCGACAAGCTATGCAATTCGCGCTCAGAATCACAGATGAATCGCCTGCGATATTGAACATGATATTGCGTAGCTTGTTGGTTAACTACGGCTCTGTGTATTAAATGCCGCTCCATTTGAAAACAGGTGATGGAGATTTATTAATAATCACAGAACTGGCTTTACTGACGAGATGCGCATGACAATCGCATGTAATATATCGTGTGCAGCCCTACTCCCAGATGTCCTTCACTCCGGTGCCGGGACATGATGGACCCTGGGTTCACCAGCAGCGGAAGATGCGAGCCAGGCCCCGGGCGATGACCTCTCCCCCTCCGCAGCCTCTGGCCTTCGAGATCTCCACCCGGAACTGCTTCGCTCCACTCCACAAGATGAAACACGACGCTGTGATCGTCGGAGACTCCATCGTCCAGAACGACCGTGCTACGTTAGCTGAAGGTAAAGTGCACACTCACTGTTTCCCTGGTGCTCGTGTTCTCGATGTTTCTGCACAGATACCCGCGATCCTGTAGGGCGACGAGAGCATCGGCGCTGTCTTGCTGCACGCGGGGGTTAACGACACCAAGCTGCGGCAGATGGAGGCACTGAAGAGGGACTTCAGGAGCCTGATCGAGACGGTACGCAGCACATTGCCCACGACGACGCCCATCGTGTCAGGACCGCTACGCGCCATATGACTAGTAAGCAAATTCTCAAATAACTACTATGATGACTTTAAATGAACAAAAACAATTTTGAAAATAAATGAACAAAAAAATTTTAAAAGCTTGGGCTCCTAAACATTAGGTCACTCACACACAAAGCAGTTATTGTAAATGAAATGATCACAGATAATAGTTTTGATGTACTGAAACCTGGCTTAAACCAAATGATTATATTGGTCTAAATGAGTCTACTCCACCAAGCTACTGTTACAAGCATGAGCCCCGTCAGACTGGTCGTGGTGGCGGTGTTGCAACAATGTAGTGATATTCTCAGTGTTACCCATAAAAAAGGATACAGGTTTAACTCATTCGAAATACTTCTACTCAATTTTACACTGTCAGATATGCAAAAGAAATCTCTTCTATCTCTTGCTCTGGCTACTGTGTATAGACCGCCAGGGCCATATACATATTTTCTAACAGAATTTGCAGTTGTATGTATTATTTGTGTAATTTTAGGGACTAAACCTACCTGAAAGCAGTGAAAACAGCAGAGAGATGGACTCTCCCTGCTTGTCAGCTGAGTGAGTTGGCGCCCCGTTTTCATGGTAACTCTCTCCGCTCCAGTTTAAATCATAGACTGTAGTGTTTGTCGTTCCTTGAATGTCTTCCTTGCCCGTGCTCCCTGTCAACCATTTGGATATTAAAGGCTCTATTTGTGAATTCTCCGTGTTTCCTCATCTACTCGTTCCTGGCTCCCTTGACTCCCCGTGAAACGTGACAACAATATGGGACCTTTAAGATTTTTTTTGTATGTTTTTTGGTAACACTTTAGAATAGGGAACACTAATTCACTATTAACTACAACTTTTTCTTCAATAAAGTCCTAATTTGCTGCTTATTAATAGTTAGTAAGGTAGTTGTTAAGTTTAGGTATTGGGTAGGATTAGGGATTTAGAATAATGTCATGTCGAATAAGGCATTAATATGTGTTTAATTAGTACTAATAAATGGCTAATATTCCAGTAATATGCATTCTAATAAGCAACTAGCTAAGAGACCCTAAAAGAAAGTGTTACCTTTTTTTATTGGTATATTATTATTTCTCTTTTCTGCATTTCACCTCTGCTGTAGTTTGTTTATTTCTAATAAACCTGACATTGTCTTCTACATATTGTTGGCTATGTGACATATTGTTCCTATATTCTTCCATACTGATGGCCGTGCTGCAGAGCTGGAGCGGATCTCCTGTCGAAGAACATCTCCAAGGCGCTATGAACCATCTTTTTGTTCAAGCAGACTTTGTTGCTTGTGGAAACCTCACGCGAGCCTGAAAGGTACTTAAAACTTAAAATCTTATTTGCACTCTTGAAGACTGTTCACCAAAGACTAAATTTCAGAATTTTCTGCACACTTCACCACCAAGATCAAAATGAGCATTGTGAATGTAAGAGCCTCACACTACATTTTTTGTTTGAATTGTATTTCAGGACAGTTCGTGAAGACAGATAATCAAAAGATGTTGTGACAACCTGGACAGAAGTCAGATCCAGATCCAGGGGTTTGTTTTTTATAGTTTTTGTGGAAGTGTGAACTGACTGTAATGCTGTATTTTAGGTGTGAGATTCATTCAACTTGGTTTGCTGATTAAACATGATTAAATATTTGTTCAGAATATTGTCGTTGTTGTGACTATTCATCTGGGAGGGTTGTGTATCAAGTGGCTTGGTTATGTTTTTTTTGAGGCTGACATGTGGAACCCATCTGGTCCAGCGTATAGGACCACAATAGGGCCAGCTATGATCATACAGGTATGGTCATACAGGACCTCAGATCCCACATAACAATTTTTCTCTGGCCCAGCTCCGGCCCACACAATCAGCTTTTGCTTGGCCCACATACCGCAATGAATTACGGTCCTAGTGTGGACCAGGTCTGGATTCCAGACAAAGGCCACACATGGGCCATAACTGGCCCAAGTCTCGGACTGTAATTCATTGCGGTATGTGGGCCAAGCAAAAGCTGATTGTGTGGGCTGGATCTGGGCCAGAGAAAAATTTCTATGTGGGTACTGCAGTTATATCTGATCAAACGCACATTATTATTTAGCTTGGGTTGAACAAATAATTTTTGCTTGGATAGAACAGCAGCTACGCTAATTATGTCTCTATTTGTTTCTCTGTTTCTGCCACGGGATTAACATCCCATGCTAACTAGGAATTACAGAAGCTTCAGTTTGGATCCAACCCTTAAATGATCTGAGATGACCAAACACCTGAGAAGAGATGATGCCAACCCCTCAGAGGATGCCAACCCTCAGACAACATACAGAATTACCAAATTTTGCCATTAGTTAAATATATTAAGTTTCTACAATTTATAAATATATTGTAGAAACTTAATTTCATGTAAATCTGCTTTGCAGCGATTTGTATCGTAAAAAGCGCTATACAAATAAACTTGAATTGAAAATAAATCACACATACGTGTATATATTTAAGAAATATAAAATATATTTATATAATATAAATCATATTTATATATGTATTTACATATATATATATATATATATATATATGAAAATATTTCTTAAACATACACATGTATGTGTGTGTATTTATATACATTTAAATATACACAGCACACACACATATATTATGTAAACACAAACTGTTATTTTGGATGTGATTAATCATGATTAATCAATTTGACAGCCCTAATGTATATGTATGTATGTGTATACAGTATATACTGTATGTATGTATGTTAATCATTTCAATATTAATAACAAGAGAGAAAATATATATGAGATTTTATTAAACAGTTTTAGTTCCAAAAGCAACACTAAAATTAAATAAGAAATTAAATGATAATTTTGCAAGTGACCAAGACTATTTTGTTCGCCTTCACAACAGTTGCACACTGCAGTTGATATGTTTTTATCTAAGCAGGTTAATAAAAATGTTTGGACTCGAGCCTTATGAAGCAAGGCATTTTTTTTATTGGTTCAATTTCCTCTCTTCTACTTGAATGTGTAACTCTATTTTCAATTTCCGTTACACATTCCAGAGCAGGAGACTCTTCTCATATACAGTCTTGGCGGAGGCCCAGGGATCACTGAGAGCAGACTCGGTTCTGAGATTTCCAGACGCTGGACTTTTATTAATGTTTGGGAAAGAGACAGGGAGAAGGACAGTCATATGTGGAACAATGTACAGCAATGACTGAGTGTGCTGTGCTGTGCTGTTCTGTTCTGTGGGGGTGAAAGATGACTTCTTTCCCAGACACTGGAATGTGTGTCTTTATCATTTATATTTTGGTATGAATTGAAAGGCTACTGAGGTCAGGTCTTATTTTTATATTTCACTATCATTGAGAAAGATATCAGACCTTTCAAAGCGGGAACCCTCAGAAATGAATAATCATGTCTCTCTCTTTTTTTTTTAACAGTCTGATTGAAACCACAACCTTTCAATTCCATACATTCCCCAAGGCAAACAACTAGATTTCCACATAAAACAGAGAATGAGAGGCAGATAATTAGTGAGTGTTTTTTGACATATCATATTTAACCTAAACATAATATGGTGAGCATTTCTATGTCCACATGCCTGAGTCTGCTGTTTAATTTGCTGAGAAACAGACGAGCAGAAATTGCATGTGATGACCTGTTGATTTGTTTTGCTGTGCAACAGAGAAGGTTGCTAGGGCTGATATTACTCAGCAATTTGTTCAAATTTGCCAAAAAGGAGTGAAATCATCTCACACTGCATGCTTGAGATTGCGCCAGTACACTGGGATAGAGAGTGTGCTTGGAAGAAAGTAATATATATATGGGGGATGGAAAGACATGCAGAGGAAAGCATGAGGGGAAAGAGAAAAAGTGAGAAGACTGAGAGCAAGGGAAGGGCTGTCCCACTCCACTCCTCTCATTTTTATGACCAAAAAAACCACAGTAAACAAACAGAGACGCACATAAACCATTCAGCTAGTAGCATCTCTGCTGTGCCAAACCAGCGGTTTAAAGCAGCCATGCCAAGCAATTCACATGCATAGGAACAGATATTTAAGCACACTGGAAACTAGTAGTCCAGTCTTCTAGTAACTGCTTACAGAAACGCTGATGACTCCTGCATTTCAAACTTTCGCTGTGCTTCATCTTCCTCCTCAATTTATGAAAATAAAGAAATTCATTCTCCTTTCTCAATATGAAACTCTTAACATCACCTCCTTACCAACTTTTAGCTTGGCATAGGCAGTATTATACAATACTTTTATTTGTAAAATTTCTTTTTAAGTAAACATTGACAGCTATCTATTGGTTATAAATCAATACAGTATATGTTACATGGTCCATGTTTACATGAGAGTACAAACGTATTCCTTAGTTTCCCTAATTGTATAGATGGTAATAAAAAATAAATAAAAGACCAACACCTGTGTAGGTGTTCAGCTACATCTAATTGTTCTCATCTGGAATATATTTCAATATGGCATTACTGTAGAAATGTTGCAGACTGACATCATATTCAGTTTTATATTATGTTATATGGGTTTTGAACTTAAGCGTTTTGAAAAAAAAAAAAAAAGTATGTAAACGAATGACCTGTGAGTTTTGGTTGCTTTTGTTGTTTATGTGAGAAAATTAATTTAATTTGAAAGATGCAGTCATTGAATGTCAAAGAAATGTAAAATCCAGTCAGTATATAAACTTGGGCCTTTGTTCACTATATTTTACCACGGATTCGTTTACAAACATGGCACAATTCGACGTGGGATTTTCAAAAAGATTGAAACTAAAAGACAATGCTGTGCAAAATATATTGGTTCTGACAGTAATGCCGCAACATGTGTGAGTATCTGTTTTTATTATGTGATCACTATTGTCTCTTTTTACAGTTATTTATGTGGTTTTTGACCTAAATCACAGAAGCGTCCATCTTTGAGGAATGTACGCTGTCAAACATACACAGATATTAGCCAATCATAGCAGTGGGCGTTTACTTCAGTCTACAATCCGCCACTCTTATTTAAATGGAGCGTTCTGATGAGGGGGGTTATAAAAACAGGATAGAAAATAGCTTATTACTTATAAATTATGATGTTTTTGATGTAAAAAATCTTGATAACATTATAAGTGGACCACAGAGAACAATACAAAATTAAAAAGGCAGTTTATGACCCCTTTAATCAACAATTAATAATCTATAATTGAAATAAAATAATGAATTTAAACTGAACAAGAAAACAGATTTCCATACAAAAAAATGATAATTCAAACAGATGTGCCTTTCTTTCCAGTGTGAAATCCAGAAGATGTGCAAGCTGCTCTTTTTTCATACAATGAAAGTGAATAGGGACCAAGAATGGGCACTTTTGTGTTCCACAGAAGAAAAGCTTATGGATATAGAAGCACTTGAGGAAATGATGACGGAATTTTATTTTTTGGCAGAACTACCTTTTATTGTTTAAATGTTTGAGCAGTGTATTATCATCTTTGAGTTTTGTATAGAAATTCACTGACCTTAAAGCACGACCTTAAAATGTCATCCTACGTGAGTGAATAATAAGCTCAATATCCTGAGATCTAATGCATCCAAGATGTCTGAGGTACTGAATTTTCAAATTTTGTTACCATGAACAAAACAAAACCTAGGCTTGAGCGTTTTATAGCCTCAAAAAGAAAATCTTTTTTCTTTTCTTTTTTTTTTTGGAAGTCAAATACTTAGTCATTCAGGAACAATTTTTGGTGGAAATCATGGCTACATTTGTGAAGGCATTCTCTGTATATGTCTGTGACATGATGATCATGTGAGAAAGTCCCTCTCCTGCAGTCATTTTTATAACTGTGTCCATATGGCTGGACTTTGGACTTCAAACAGACCTCTGAAAAACTTCAGTATCTCACCCAGAGAAGGCGACGGAGAACAGGACAATACCTAAATAAAAGCATGTGTATGCAAACATTCTCACCAGCCACATCTTTTAGAGCACTGCGTCAGGCATCACTACTTCCTTAACAAATCCTGAATAATTTTGTCATCAACTCATTTCCAGATGTTGTAATTCATCGTTACATTACAGTTTTTCTCAGTAGCTTTGGTGCATTTCTCGAATCATCCTTAATATTTGCAAAGAAGCATATGCATTTCTCAGAACAATTCATACAAACAGCACCCCACAATGGATTTCCTGCAAAAGCCTTACTCAAAATCTTTAGTTCATCTCTCAAAAGTAAGTATTTATGTCAATGAACATATCAGTGCCATCAGAATGAAAAGTCCTTGTGTCATTGTTCACAAGCAAGATAGTCAAAATGCTTAGTCATGTTGTCAATATAACAGTGCACTCTGTTAGTATTACCTGATGTAAACTATGGCAACAGTTTGGATGACAGTTTTTGAATTGAAATGCAGAAGGCTGCGCTTCTTATGTATGCCATATATCCTTTCAAATGTACAAATTGTAATATTTAAACAAAACTACTAAAACTAAATGTAATGCTATTAACCTAATGATCCATAATTTTGAGTGTAATTCTTGTTTTGTGGAAGTGCATTGGTATAGAGGTGATTTCTTACACTTCATCCTGGCCTCTTATAATCTAGATAGAACATTAATTGAATTTGCTTATAGAAGATGGATAGATGGATGCAGGCGCGCAGATAGCACCCCCCAGATAGTGACCAGATCCATCCCCTCACTGTCTCTACGAAAGGCAACATCGGTAAACAGAGGATTAATCAGGGTTTTTGCTGTACATTAGTCAGTAGTGGCTGCCCGGCCCGCCGCTCCTTAAACGATTTTTGAAAAACGCTGTTGACCACAGTGTCTGACCGAGTCCCAAAACGCACTTGTAGTCAATCGGCAGTAAGGGAGCGTGTCTTGTACTGATAGAGAGAAGATACGGACGGATATTAGCAGATCGACTATAGATAGAGAGAGATGGCAGATAAAAAAAAGAGGAAAATATCAAAGAAACAAAACATTACAGTTTCTTTCAATTGCTAACAAGCGTTGTTCAATACTGAAACCACATTTTCAAAACTGTTCATACATTCAGCGATACAGAAGTCTATGCGGACCAAACTGTGAATCATTTTTCATTGCTTTCAGGCAAAATGCATGCAAAATCCACAAAAACTTGTCATACATACTCCACAACCTGCAAAACACTACACATTTTCAGCACATTTTTCAGATGTTAACACACTGCTTTCAAAACTGATAAAAACACATTCATATCAGAACGATGGCAAACTGTCCATTTCTGCAGGAATTATACTGAAATATAAAATCTTAGCAGAATATTTATTATTAAATTGAATAATAATTATTCCAAACACAACTAAATGCAATTTCAGCTGAAAGGCGAGCCAGATGTCCTATTTTTAGTCCTATTTCTTCTTCTTCTTCTTTCTTTCTTTCTTTTTGGTTATCTGTTGATAAATGGATGGTTTCGGAATGATTTTGTTTGGAAACATAGATCAAGGAAGACACATTGGTGTGGAAAAAAAGAGTGGCAGAGAGAGGGAGGACTAGAACCCTCACAGTACTGAACATCCGTCCATCCATCCATTCCATCCATTTTCCCTAATACTTGTCCTATGTAGGGTCATGAGGCTGGAGCCTTTCCTGGGTCATAGGCAGGCAGGAAAACCCCTAGGACAGATGTCCAGTCCAGCACACACATTCATATTCACACTCACTACAGTCTCAGTTCACCTGTCCTGCATGTCTCTGGATTGTGGGAGAAACCCAGAGGAAACCAACATCAACACAGAGAGAACATACAAACTCCACACAGAAAGACTCCTGCAGCAGCTGGGACTCAAGTACTGCACATACAGCACCTCTGTAAGGTCTGTTTTGGGTTCTGTTTCATGTTCTTGTTTTCATGTCTTTTATTTTGAAGTTTAGTCACTGTTCCTGGTTCCCTTGTACATTGTGTCATGTTCTCATTGGTTGCTTTAGTCATGTGTCTTGTCTCCCATTGGTTTGTTCATGTCATGTGACCCTCATTGTTTGTTATAAGTAGCCATGTCATCGCCTTTGTTCCTTGTCGTGTATTAATGTTGTAACCTGCTGTTGGTGAGTCTAGTCCGGTCATGCCATGCCAAGTCTGTTTCAAGTCTGTCTTTGTTTGGCTTTTGTTTGTGTCTTGGATTTCACATTTGTAAATAAACTGCACTTGGGTTATAAACTACGCTCGCCTTCAGACTCATTACAACCTCCTTACACTAGACTGTTGATGTGTTTTTTTTTTTTTTTTTTTTTAATTATTGCATCAGTGTTTTATGTATATTTTCTCAACTTTTTATTTATTTTTGTGTGTTTTTCTTTTTCACAAGTAAATAGTGTATGTGTAATTTTTTCACAAGTAACTGCTGATGAGTTTTTGTTTTTGTAATATAATGAAATAGGAGGGAAATGCTGCTTTTCTCATTCATTCTTTGTGCTGTAATGCAGTTAGTAAAAAGAAAAGATGTTATTCTTATTCTAAAATGAAATACTTGCGTGACAAATCATTCAAACTTCAAAGATGAAAGCTCCTCGTTTATGTAACGCTCCCTGTTGTTACAGTTTTTGTTGCTCGCTTTGGTACTAATTTCACAAGTAAGGTGTACTTTTTCAAAACTCTTAGTGCAAAAATCCAAACTGATCACACTTGTAACACAGCTTGTCATTCTTTCAAAACCTGATGTAATTCTTCTATTCAGTTGCACATATTTTCAGTCCACATAATCACGGTTTCAAACACAATATTAGTGTAATATGTAATGACAACATTTGGTTTGATCACCGAAACGCAACAGTATCTTCTTTCAGTTTAATACTTTTAACAGTCAGTTAATTTACAGTTTTTGTTGATCGCTTTGGTACTAATTTCACAAGTAAGGTGTACTTTTTCAAAACTCTTAGTACTAATATCACAACAAATCATCAAAAGTGCATTTTTTTTTTCAAACATTTCAGCATATTTTCAATTGTCTTAGTACAATACACCCAATCACAAAGTATCCTTTTCACTACACAAAATAATTGTTTCATCTATATCAATTTTTCATTCACAGTAACTGCTTTTCATAATGCTCTTACTATCAAGCTTTTCATTTGCATGTCTTCTCATTCAGTTTCATACATTTGTCTATTATTTAATCTAACTCATCTTAATGGTTAATCAGTGAATCATTTGGTGCAGCAATAGATATAGTTTCTAAAGAACTTGTTATTTGGGCAATCAAATGTTTTTTTTTTTTCACTAAAAGTGATTTATCTTAGATAATAACCAGTATTTTGTACATGTGTGTGTGTGTGGTTCAGGTAAACCCTATGTTATGGGAACACAAAATAGTGGTTATCATCGAAGATAAATCACTTTTAGTGCAAAAAAAATAAAAATAAAATAATAATAATAATTACATTTAATTTCCCCTAAATAGCAAACACGTTTTTTAGAAACTATATCTATTGAATCTATATCTATAGATATATATAGCTGCGGGTATCTCTTGTTCTTTGAAACCATAATAATGGAGAAGACTCCTGACTTGACAATGATCCAGAAGATGAACATTGACGCCCTCCACAAAGAGGGTAAGTCACAGAGGGTCATTACTGAAAGGTGTGGCTGTTTACAGAGTGCTGTATCAAAGCATATTAAATGCAAAGTTGACTGGAAGGAAGAATTTGGGTAGGAAAAGGTGCACAAGCAAAAGGGATGACTGCAAGCTTGAGAATACAGTCATGCAAAGCTGATTCAAACACTTGTGAGAGCTTCACAAGGAGTGAACTGAAGCTGGAGTCAGTGCATCAAGAGTCACCACGCTCAGACGTCTTCAGGAAAAAGGCTACCAAGCCACTTCTGAAGCAGAGACAACGTCAGAAGTGTCTTACCTGGGCTACGGAGAAAAAGAACTGGACTGTTGCTCAGTGGTCCAAAGTCCTCTTTTCAGATGAAAGTAAATTTTGCATTTCATTTGGAAATCAAGGTCCTAGAGTCTGAAGGAAGAGTGGAGAGGGAACAGAATCCATGTTGCTTGAAGTCCAATGTGAAGTTTCCACAGTCAGTGATGGTTTGGGGTGCCATGTCATCTGCTGGTGTTGGTCCACTGTGTTTTCTGATGTCCACAGTCAACGCAGCCATCTACCAGGAAATTTTAGAGCACTTCATGCTTCCTTCTGCTGACAAGCTTTATGGAGATGCTGATTTCATTTTCCAGCAGGACTTGGCACCTGCACACAGTGCCAAAGCAACCAGTATCTGGTTTAAGGACCATAGTGTTACTGTGCTTGATTGGCCAGCAAACTCGCCTGACCTGAACCCTAGAGAATCTATGGGGTATTGTCAAGAGGAAGATGAGAGACACCAGACCCAACAATGCAGATGAGCTGAAGGCCACTATCAGAGCAACCTGGGCTCTCATAACACCTGAGCAGTGCCACAGACTGATCGACTCCATGCCACGCCGCATTGCTGCAGTAATTCAGGCAAAAGGAGCCCCAACTAAGTATTGAGTGCTGTACATGCTCATACTTTTCATTTTCATACTTTTCAGTTGGCCAAGATTTCTAAAAATCCTTTCTTTGTATTGGTCTTAAGTAATATTCTAATATTTTGAGACACTGATTTTTGACTTTCATGAGCTGTAAGCTCTAGTCATCAAAATTAAAAGAAAAAAACATTTGAAATATATCAGTCTGTGTGTAATGAATGAATATAATATATAAGTTTCACTTTTTGAATGGAATTAGTGAAATAAATAAACTTTTTGATGATATTCTAATTATATGACCAGCACCTGTATGTAAAAGTATATTTTAGTTTCACTTTAACTTTCGAGATTCGCATAGCACAAACTCTGTTTATACTATGGAGCGGCAGTACTTACCACACATTTTACAAGATTAGATTGTCAGTGGTGCTCAGGATCTGCAAATCATTTGCCATCATCCTCAGTCATTTATGTGGTAAGTGCAATTTTATGTAGGCTACTGCAATGTAAAAGGCAACCGTTAGCAATCGTTATTTGTTTTCCGTGCCTTTCTGAATATGGATTCACGCTTCGGGCACACCCCCTAACTCACAATCTCCCCCACCCCCTGCTGACAGCTTGGTCCCCCCCAGTTAAAAAATCCCATCTGCGCCCCTGGATGGATGGAAGGAAGGATAGATGGATGGACAGATGAATGGAAGATCAGACATAAGGAAGAACAAATAGAAGGATAGATGGATATACGGGCAGAGAGACAGACGGACAGATGGATGGAAGGACAGGTGGACAGATTGAAGCACAAATAGATGGATATATGGACAGATGGACAGACGGATGGATGGAAGGACAGACAGACGGATGGACGGACAGACAGACAAATGGATAGATGGACAGATAAACAGGCAAAGAGACAGATGGACAAACAGATGGGCGGAAGGACAGGTGGACAGATTGAAGCATAGATAGACAGATGGATATATGGACAGACAGACGTACAAAGAGATGGATGAAAGTACAGATTGATGGATGGAATCACAGATAGACAGATAGACAGATGGACAGAAGGACAGCCAGACAGATGGACGGAACGACAGACAGACAGATGGATGGATAGATGGAAAGACAGACAGGCAAAGAGACAGATGGACAAAGAGATGGACGGAAGGAAGCACAGATAGACAGATGAATATATATATAGACGGATGTACAGAAGGACAGACAGATGGATAGATGGACAGATAGACAGGTGGACGAAGAGATGGATGGACGGACAGACAGACAAACAGAAGTACAGATGGACAGAGTATGTCATTTCTGTTCACATATAACAGAACCCAGAGATGCAATGTGATATTAGAAGAACATCTTGTTATCTCCCCCAAAGCATTTTTGAGGCCCTGCCAAAATATGACCCATTACCTCAACTATCTGAACCCGTGGTCCTAAAGGAGGATCACATGGAGGAACATACTCACAGACACACACAGATGAACACAATACACATGTACTATTACATGCACACTGTAACCAGAGCTCTGGCAACAGCAGCTCCCAGCAGTGTTTGTTTTGTGAAAATCCTTTTGGCATGTAGAGTAAGATGGAACGGATCGGTCTCATGGTTGCTGAGTTGTGTGTGTGTGTGTGTGTGTGTGTGGAATGTATAAGGGTGAAGAAGATAATGATCTGTGCTCATGTCTCACTCATGGCCTCCACAGGGATGAGGGCAAATTTTTTTTTAGGAAAAGGGTAAAAAATCCATTGTTTTGTAATGTACTTACACAGGTCATATACAGTATATTTGTTGATTTTTCACGTTTGCAGCTGTTTCTTCAACTTTGAGCACTTTTATGTCCTGCTGTTGATTTTTATTAGGAAAAGGGAAAATTCACCTTATCTATTTTCTAAATGCATGTTATGGAGTTTATTGTGAATAGTTGATCTGTGTATATAGGTTAATGTTTTAGTTTGACCTCGTGATTTTTAATCATAATGTCCCTGATCTTCTGTGGAAACAACAGACTTGATGATGGATGTTGGATTTCTCCAATAATTCAGTCCACTTAAACTCCTTCTTACAGTTGACTGCAGCAAGTCTCCATCCAATCAATAGCAGATCGACAGAACCTTTGTGTTTGTGTAGTACTAGATGAGGTAGTAACCCTAGAAAGACAAAATATGTTTAATTTAAATGTGCAAAGAAAAATGACCGAATTATTGTTTACATTGTTGTTAGACATTGTTGAAAAGTGTAAAGTCTTCAGAAGAAACAATCTCTTATGTGTATTCTACTCCAATGACATTTTATGTCCCTACAAAGTAAACTCTCCTCTTTTCTGAGCTATTTATAAGGGTCAAAATGAAACCAAATATGTGCTCTGATACACAAGGTAGCATTTCTGCTTCTGTCTTGTGTTTACATACACAACTTGTAATATTACTCATATAAAAAGTTGTTTTGTTGAAAATATAGGTCATAGCTTCTCTATATATTTACTTTTTAGATCTACTTTCTCTTTACCTTTACCCTATCTGCTTTAAGGCTTAGTTGAGTCCAGTGGACTAACTCTCATCTGGTTTCTATTTTCACTGCGTTGTCTAGATCTTTTAAAAACGGTCAGGTTTCATTAGAGTTATGGGCCCATCAATAAATACCATATTCTCCCTTTGAAGTTGCCTGGGCTGTGGAAAGTGGTAAGATGTCATGTGTTAAAATTATGACCTGATTCCTCCAACCTAATCTACTCTGCTTGACATGGCCAGGTTTTAGTGCATGCGTGCTTTATTTATCTTGACAACTGGCAGGCTAGGCCTTTTTCAGGTTTGCTCAAGTGTCAAGTCCTTTTTGCATCTTGCTTAAAGTTTTTTTTTTTCTTATTTTTATTTTTTTTTCCCTATTACCCCATAAGGAACACCAAGGGGGAAAGAAAACTCAGGGGAAACAGGAGAGAAAATATGATGCATGTCCATGCAGCTGGATGACTGTTGTTGAGTCATTTATAGGCGCCATTAAAGTGGAGTCCTTCTTTCCTGAGGGTAATCCTTCCTTTCACATTTACAAGCTCCTGTTGCTTTTATTCTAGACTCAATACAATTTTACCTTAATGTATATCAGATGTTTTGCTACAGGTATGAGTGATTCATTATATTGGTTACTGATTCATACATGCTTTCACTGGTTGTGCTCGGCTGTACTGAAAAGAAGAGTTTACAAATGAATTAAAATTCATTTTTAAAGTCAAGACCACATCTATCTGACAGTTCAATGTAATACATTTCTGTTATTCCTTGGTTAAAGGCCTCCCAGCTGTTTTGGATAATAAATGATAGCCATGTAATATCAAGTGTGAGAAATGGCAACATTTCTGTTACCGCTCAAGTGTCAAATGGAGTATGTAAAGTTAAAAGTGGAGAGATGAGTAGATATATGTATAAATCCATTTGGCCGTGATGTAAACTTGTTCTACTCTACTCTCTTGGCAGATGAGTGGCAATGCAAAGAGTCTGGCTACAGTAAGTCTGGGTTTGTTTAACTAAGATACTTACTGGTCTACTCGTCTGTAAAAACTGTGTAATGGACCTGTAAACCTTCTGTGGTTTACATTACAATCACTGGAAAAAAAAAAAGTTCGGTAAAACTTTAGTATAGGGACTAATTCTATTAACTAATTGCTTATTTGCATGCCTATTATTAATATATTGGCTTTATATTAGTACTTATAAAGCACATATTCTGCATGACCATATTCTACATCGATATACCTAAACATAAAAACTACCTTACTAACTATTAATAAGCAACAAATTAGGAGTTTATTGATGCAAAAGTTGAAGTTAATGGTTTGTTTAAAGCTATAATTTGACCCTTTTTTTCTAAAGTTTTACTAAAAATGTAACACTTTTTAAAATATTATTTTAATAGTCAACAACAGAAATATAGGCCTACCTATTTTGAATGCATTTTAAATTGTACACTAAATATATATATATATATATATATATTAATATTAATTTACTTTATATATTTATACATAAATGCATAATGACCTCAAGGCAATGTGAATATTTTTATATTTTCCTATCAAAGACACACACACATATATATATATATATATATATATATATATATATATATATATATATATATATTATACATACAGTATGTACAGTAGGCTATATATGTTAAAATGATCAGAAAACACTTTTATTTTATAAATTATCTCATTTCTATCAGGAACATTGGAACATCCTGAATGAATTAATGATTTTATTCAAGAACATTGGATATAAAAATACACGTTTCACAGGGGAAAGGATGAAAGAGGAACCAAAAATCCTGTAAGTGGATGATATGATCAATGTATCTTTCTTAGTATTGGATCCTTTCTTCTTGGTGAAGTATTACATCAAGCCAAATGTGTTCATTGTTGCCTAGAGTCTGTACCTTACCGTAGAGGGTTAAATGTAAGTATACTAGCGATCCAAATGTTCTCTCCGGGCTTCTCAAATGCATGCGAATTTGTGCATTCAAAAAAAGTGTAACTTTGTGATCCATGTAATGTAAATGTAATGCACAGCAGAAGGTGATATTGCTCTGTGGGACTGTTCCCACCATTGACTTTCTTCATGAGGTGTACTGACACAGAACAAGCACTCTCACAAAAACATACTCCCTAATCCCCACACAGCAAAAAGGGAAGTGTTAAGGCACTGGCTGCGGCATCCATTACCAGAGAGTGGATTTCACAATCAAAGCTCTCTATTGTTCTTTAGGATTGAGACTGAGCCATGTTAAGATGTCTTATAACGTATGCACTGAGGTTTTCCATTCCCAAACACTCACTTTCAGCCAAACCACCTTTTCACCCTGTGTATAACAACGTAACAACCTTAAGGTGACACCGTGGTTGCAGACATATCACTGCTGTGGGGATCTGTTGAACAATGTATGTTTCAAACCTCTGAAAGGAAGAATGATATAGGATGACAGAAAAGACGCTAGGATTTGAGGTATGATCTATCATTTTGTACGTGTGCCATGCTGTGGAGACTTGTGAGGAGTAATTTAAGCAGATAGAGTTCTGGGAAGCCAGCACGCAGCTGACTGAAATGGAATCTGGAGTACGGGAGTGTTGCTGAGCAGCGGCGTGGAGATGGAGTTACTCATGACTCTGAGTGGTGTTACTTTTCTGCAGTGCCAGCTGGCCCACTGTGCATCGGGTAGGCCTTAGGTTACATTGTTAGACTGCAATCACTGCTTGAGGTTGCTGGTTTTGTTCAGACATATTTTTCAGGGTACGCTGCATCTCTTGGGCTTAGTGAATTTGGAAAGGCAGAAAACTGTCTTGAAATAGCTCAAATGAAGCACTTGGCTGGCAGAAACTCAAAATGCTCAAAAATATGATTTGTTTTTCCTTCTGGCATGGTTTAGTCTCCTCTTGATCATTAAAAAAGCACAACTTTGTTTCTACATGCTTATCATTGACTGATGCATACTGTCCAGTAATTATCTGTCATAAAGATGTCATGCAAGTTTCTTTTAGCATTTAAACAAGTACAGGCTTCAGTTTCTTTTTGTTCGTTCTTCGTTCTGTCTTCTTCTTTTTTAATTTGTATTATTGCAATGCACAGTTAACCAGACTTTTACAGATACAGTTGATAAAGTCTTTTGACACATTCTTTAAAAAAAAAAAAAAAAAAGAGCAATAATCTGGGTTACAGTGAGGCACTTACAATGCAAGTGAATGAGACCCATCTGAAAACAGTAAAAAACTAAAGTTTACAAAAGTTCTATTTACAAAAGTTATGATAGTATAGCCACAATGTGATATGATTTCAGTGTGAAAAACTGCTAAATCTAAAGTTATATTCATTTTTTTCATTGCCATGACAACATATCGCCTAACATTCTACAACTGTAAAAATTTGAGACATTTCAGTTCCAAAAAAAAAAAAAAAAAAAAAAAACAGAATTAAGAAGAATTAAGAATTTAATAATTTAAAAATGTTCTTCTGGTAACATTAATAGAACATTTGTTAAAAGTTTTGGTATTTAATATTTTTGGAAATCATTAAAGGGGTCATGAACTGCATTTTTTAATTATTTGATAATGTTTCGTGAGGTGCACTAAAAAATGTTAGTATGACTTTTACATCAAAAGCCCTCTGATTCGTACCCTCTATTAGAAGGGGTGTGTCTGCTGTGAGACTTCAATGGAAAGCCCATTGCTATGATTGTCTAACATCTTTGCATATGAAATAAGTATTACATGTGGAGCTCTCTCAAAAACTTTTTCTATGTTTTTACTATTACAGCTGTAGTAATTAATTTATCATGGAGAGTGTATAGGTAGATGCCACATTCGATCGCTTCAGACACGTTTACGCATCCGCCATCTTGGAAAAGTCAATGTGGCCACTCACAATAAAAATCAATGAGCTTTGTCAATCAGTGAGATACCACAACATTGTGCAGCCTCCGGTTGTAAAAACTGCCTTTATTTAAATTCCCAAAGAAATTGAATTAAGTCTCACTTGTATGAATGTGTTGGTTTGTGCATGTTTTAACACGTATTAACTAGTATTACAGCTTTTTTAAACTAACTTTTAAATGTGGTGTTAGCTGGCGGCTTCATCTTTTTGTATTGTGTTATTTCAGCAAAATCATCTGCTGAAATTTATTGCAGAAATAGATATTCATACATGCATGAATCTACAGTTGCATTCACACATGCAACTTCACCTTCAAGAACCGTCTTTGACTGTTCCAATATGACAGAAGACTTATGTATAGCAGCCCACAGAAACAGTTGCATCTCACGAATGCTCCAGTGGGCGGAGTCAAAGACATGATGATGTAGCAGTAGGCACTGATCTGATTCTGCAGAGGCAGGTTTTAGTTTAAGATGGTAAAACCAGTTATTTTTGAATAATCAACTCTGAAAACTATACATTTATTTGAATAGCCCCAATTTGATCTAATACATGATTATTGTATCAGAAAGAAAAGTAGGTGCATGAACGCAATGCTAACATTATTACTGTTTAATTTGTACAGTCATTACTCATGGTTAATGTTTTATGAGATGAATAACCGTGTCCAATTTTATTCCTCTTTAATGTGATATGTTGTTTGTATGCTATTCTTGCATTTAAAGCTGGTCTGACTATGAAGTATTGTGCATACCAAAACAGCATGACTTGTGCGCTCCCATTTAAAGTGCCCCAGTATGGATTTATGAAAATTACCTTTCATGCAGTGTGTAACACAGCTCTAAGTGAATGAAAACATCCTGCAAAGTTTTAAATCTGAAAGTGCACCGTGTATAAAGTTATTGTCTCTCAAAAGAAAGAGTCGACTCTGAATCATTGAAACGAGTCGTTTTTAAAATGAATCCCAAGCTGTTTCA
Organism: Onychostoma macrolepis; assembly: GCF_012432095.1. Classification (NCBI taxonomy): domain Eukaryota; kingdom Metazoa; phylum Chordata; class Actinopteri; order Cypriniformes; family Cyprinidae; genus Onychostoma; species Onychostoma macrolepis. The sequence continues at coordinate 12,060,386 of NC_081159.1, forward strand.
TGTTGATGTCAACATGAAGCATTAGCATATTGCCTGCCCACTTGTTGCACGCGCGCAGACCTGGGAAAACTGATTTTTGCGTTGGTCTGAATGAAAATGCAAATTCATTCTTTGCCACTAGGTGCCACTTTTGGAGCGTTAAAAATAGCTGTTTTCCCGGTAACGGCTGTACACAAAGCAATCGAACCAATCATCACAGATAGCGTCACGCAAAGGAGGGGTTTCAAAAAATGAATCGTTGAGCGAATCATTTGGGAGTCGTTGAGCAAATAAGGTAAAAATAAATGCATATTATAAGAAAATGAAAGTGTTTTTTGACCTTGCATGCATGTCAACCTGTTGTTGGGGACACCCCAAACCAAAATATGAACCTTTCATAACCCATAATAGGGGCACTTTAAATCATAAAATATGCTTCGGAATAACATGACAACATTTTACTTAGTTTCATCACAACCGATTAATGATTGTAAACTGTGGTTAATATGTTTTGATGAAACATCTATGAAAAATTGTACATCAGTAAATCCGAATAATACCGTTCTATGGGCATTGCCATTCATACAGGTTACTGCGAAAATGATTTTACACAACTATTCGAAGATTCTGCTTTTCACACGGAAGTGAGAAAAAGGTCTCTTACGTGAAAATGTGACAAAATCACATCTCAGTTCTGATCTTGGATTCAATAAAAGCTGTTTTTGAACTAACAAGGAAGTTTTGAGCTCTAAAACTCAGAAGGTTGTTTTTATAGGTATGACCTCTTACATGTCAAAACATCAAGGAAATTTTGATTTCTCAATTCATGACTGCTTTAAAAATTATTAAAACATTATTTATACAACACTCATGGGATGTTACTATTGTAACATGTATTGCACTTACTATTTGTTTCAGAATGTTCAGAGAACATTCTAAAGTAGCGTCCCCATAATGCTTGCAAAATGATAAAACAGAACATTCCCTTAATGTTTTCTCCAATGTGTGCATAACCAATTAAGAAGTTTAAAAATGGATGTTTCGAATGTTCAGAGAATGAGAACATTAGTAAAATTTTCTTGAAACACATTTATTATCTGGGTATTGGGTGTTCGTCTTAAAAGGGCTTATGTTTCAATCTTAGTCACTCAGACATTCCCATGAATATCATTGTGAAATGAATTAATTACCTGCTCCTATTGTCTTCTTCACTGGGTTTCTCAAGCTCTTTGCAGAATGAGTGAAAGAAGCCATCAAGTTGCCTAATTAGAGGGTATAGCCAGTTGCCTCAAAGGGCTCACACCCAACTATGTGACTGTATCACCATCTGAGGGAAGGCTGCCTCTGAAGAATGGCCCATCTGTTAAAGACTGTGGCCTGAGGGTCTGGCTGAAAGAAGAAGCTTTGAAAAGGCATGGATCGATGGCTTCATCTCAGAATGGCAGAGAGCCATGCATACCCCGCACGACACTATCCCACCTTTATACGAGCAAAGGTTAATGCTGGGCCATATGTCACTGTGACGGGTCACAGTGCTGACTGATGTCCAAATGGATTATGGTTGTGCACATTCTGTGTTGTGGTAGCTCAGAGAAGTTTATCATTTCAGAATTGATAATAATTGCTTTTTACACAATTTGCAGGGATATTGGCCTGTAAATCGAGTCCTTTTATAATGTTAAGTTATGCTTCTATTCATGTCCAAGCATGGTGCGATATGCTCTGTAACACATTCTCTCCTGCGTCATTTAATATTACATTATGCGCCGCTGAGTTAAATATGGATTTGCTTGCAACATCATAACTTTACTTTTTGGTAAATGAAGCTTTCCATCATATGCAGTTTTACTACATTTTATATCTGCTGGCTCTGCAACACAGGGAGCTCTCTTAATATGGCCTGAACAATATATATGCTGTTGAAAAAAAATGCTCTTTGATTTAAACTGGAAGCAGATGCGAGTCAACGCCTTCCTGTATTAGGTGAAGTAGATGTATTAAATGAAAATAAGTTGGCACCATTTTTGCTGAGAGTGACATAATTAAAATTTGAGGCAATAAATACCAGACCTTAACTTAAAAAAATACAATGCCTCCAGCATGTAAGCCAATCATCATACATGAAATTTAACAAATGCAACAGCTTCCCCCACCCCATTATCTTTCAGAAAGAGTACCAAATTAGCACTGAATCTAACAGTCCTTGCTAATAACTTTAGCCTGCTCGGATGGGTTGATCTCACTGATTGGCAGAAGACAGAAGATTAATGGAGCCAGGTTGTGTACTCAATTACGAGAAATGCATTTGTGAAGCAAACTACCAGTGACTCTAATCTGAGGAATTCTGACTCCCTCCCGAGGTCAGTAATTGGGTCTGTTTTTTTTGCTCTCTTTCTCTCGCTCTCTTTTCTATCTGCCCCTCCAGCAGGCCTGGACATGTACTGAAGCTCTTTGAAATGCATCCTCCTTCAGGCCAGCCAAAAACATGCTTTCTCAGAAACCAAATGCTCTTTCTCACCCTCAGAATCACTTGGGAATTTGAAGATCTGCACAGTACAAGCTGAATCTCGGTTTGCGTTGCTATTCGCTTAATGGCTGTTATTGCTCTTGCATCTTCTGCTCAAAGCCTCTGCAAAAAGAATAAATAATTATGTGAGTATAAATACTAACCTATAGATATTAGATATTTAGAATACTGGCATATTTATAATCTAAACTGAAGGTCTGGAGATTTTGAACACCGCTTGATATGAGATCATAGGTTTTTTTTTCTGATCATGGCAGATCTGAGTCATTCTGATATCTCCTTTCCACTTCAATTAAGGTTGCCATTGACTTCAGAAATAGTTGGGATGCTAAGCAGTTTCAACCCCATAGGAACAAAAACAAAGACTCCAACCCCATAAATGCCACAACATGACTTAACAAGCGAGACAAGAACCTTGAGAATGCAGTTTAGCTGAAGGGTACAACTGAGGAAATGTATATCTACTAAGTATGTTGATCAGTGATTTGTTTTGTCAGAGCCACACTTACATTAATTACTCACAAATTAGATGCAGCCTTTGTTGAGTCCTTATAGAGTCTGAACACATACAACTGCATGTCAGTTTTGCTATAATGTGAGCTTTTTGACTGACATACGTGTTAAAGGTGGAATTTTTTGGTATGTGTTTCAGTTTGCTTTTGCATTTATGCAGGAAACATACAGGACATTAATGGCAATTTTCCCGACAGCTGCATTGAAAGCTAGAACAATCCAGCATGAGTTTTCTGTGACTTGTGGGAGCCATGCTGCGCTCACAATTTTTCCCAACAACCCCCTCCGTCACCACCACCAATTCCTAATCCCCTCAAAGTTCCCAGCCAAAGAAGAGGGAAGAAGGGGAGGAGACAGTGAGAACGTTAAAGCTGCTGTGTTAACCAGCTTACTGCAATTAAAATTTATTTAAGGCTTACAAGGAATCCTTTCACTATTGAATAAATCAGGGCTGATATGACATGGTTCAGGTGGAAGTGGTGATTTCAGCGCAGGTCTTGTCTCCCTGTAATTACCCAGTTCCACCTTCAGCGCTCTGGGCTGCAGCACAGAGGAACGCCCCTCTCTTGAGCGAGCGCTGGAAACTTCGACCCCACCCCCACCCCCACTGTCCCGCGGCCTTCACTGTGTTTATAATCATGTCGTTAAAAGAAATGTCAGTACACACCAGTGGTTCCATTTGAAGAGGGCAGGTGAAGTGTTCGGCAGATACCTCACTCTCTTATCTGGCAAGACGCCACTGCAAAGTGGTTTAGGGGTGCTAATTAGTTTGTTAATATATTTAATTAGAGGTATATTTCCATATTATTATCAAAAAGAATTTATACTGGATGGCTTTGGAATTTATACTGGATAGCTTTTTTATATTTTTATATAAATGCAATTTTCCATGCATGAAGGTTTTTTTTTTTTTTTTGCATTTTTATTCCAAATTTACTTTATGGCTTTAGGGAAATTAAGTAATTTAATATATTGTGAAAACAATAGTATTGCCCTTCAAAAAATGTGTAAAATGCAGTGCTTTATATATTTCCCCCTTTTTCTAGTCCAAAGTTATTTTCAAATTCATTCTGCCAACACAAACTAGTTCTAAAACATGCTGTAATATTATTTAAAATGTGTCCTTTGCACAAATGTTAAAGTAAGACATGTTGGACTAGCTCACAGTCTGCGTGATTTAAAAAAAAAAATTATTATTATTATTATTAACATCACTTTGGTGAAGGTAATGGAGTTGCACTACTAAAAATATGTTGTAATTCCATGGCTTCATCCAGCAAAACAAAGGTACTCTGTCTCTCCATACACCCACCTATGCTCCCCACCTCTGTGACTACACAGGTCTTGTCTGAAGACTTGACAGCCTATATATTAAACTGTCAAAACTCAACCGTTTGTGACAAGCTCTGGTATGAGTCACTGCTCTTCGCAGCTGTGAGAAAATAAAAACTCTTTCCTTCTTGCACCATCCATATAACCTCTGGACAGAGAAGATGAAGTCATATTCATGGACCAAATTTGTCAACTTACCAATTCAGCTCTGAGTCCTGCCTCATTTTGTCATTAACGTCCATTATGTTTCCAGATGTGACAGCATAATTTGTCCATCAATCTAAGACTGCTGAGTTTGGTGATGGTTTTACTCAATTAAAGTCAACCCAGTGACTTTAAATAAATGAAAACTAACTTTTATACAGTTTGTTTTTATAAATTATAAATATTCTAAAAGTTTTAGGAAGAGGGCCCGTATTTATCAAGCCTCTAAGAATTGCTCTCAAGAACACTGCTAAGAATTGACTTAAGTGAAAAAAAATTCTTGGCTCAAAGCTGCACTTAAAAGTTAGTTATCAATCATCTCAGTCATAAATCTTAAGTGTCAGTCTTAGAGATGATTCACGACACTTTGCTGTGCCACAAACGGGATTTTGGATGACGACATACGCATGGACCAATCACTGAATAGATTTCCTTAATTAAGAATATTCTCATATAAATTCACTTTGAATGGTTAAATTCCTAATAGGAGTTTACATTCAACACACATTTAACAATAAAGAATTTTCGGTAACACTTTATTTTAGGGTCTCTTAACTAGTTGCTTATTAGCATGCATATTACTAGAATATTAGCCATTTATTAGTAGTAATTAAGCACATATTAATGCATTATTCTACATGACCTTATTCTACATCCCTAATCCTACCCAATACCTAAACTTAACTACCTTACTAACTATTAATAAGCAGCAAATTAGGAATTTATTGAGGGAAAAGTCGTAGTTAATAGTGAATAAGTGTTCCCTATTCTAAAGTGTTACTGAATTTTCAAGAGAATACATAATGGCAAGGAAACGAAGCATCATCACAACTCAATTTAGGGTGCCGATAGACAATAGTATTGTAGGGGAATTTACAGTAAAGACCCTTGGACCAGGTGTGTTGAATAAAGACCAGAAGTCAAGAGATTCGATCAAAAATGAAGAAAATTTACTGAAGACAGTTTGCAGTTTCATCAGCAGAAGTCAGCTTCAAGACTCACAATCGAGTTCGTAGGCCGCTCTGCGTACATGTCAAAAACACCAGCAATTATACCCTAACAGAGGCTGCTAATTGCGTCAATGCATAAGTCATAAAAATTCTGATAGGTTCTAAAACCTAGATAAACTTAGACAATCTCCACATATGGACGTAAACGCTTCAAACATATCTCCATCAGATTGGGCAGACGTCAGCGATCAGGGATCATACAAGATAGGTGTCTTCCGGACACCTATTTGTGGTCAGGATGGCGGCAGCTGACAGAGACAGTCTTCTAACACACAGAGAGAGAGCTACCAGCACACATACATACACACAGAGCACTTATCAGAACTTCAAGGCCTCCTTGCCTTCGTTACACACACACTATGAAGTCATCATCTTAGAGAGTAGAAGTACAGCATAAAGTAGGTTTCTTTAATATCTCATAAGCGCACATAAGGTTACACATTTCACTCTTGCCATAACTTGATTAATAGTCAAACAAGAAATAATATAATAATATAATTAATATCAATATGAAGGATATGGCAGCTCGGCATCCACTCCTTCAGTATAGTGTATCGACGATAGTCAAAGATATCGCCTGTTGCTGATGCCTTTGACGACAGCGAGACGATTATTATTATTATTATTATCCGTCAAAAATAGACTAGGTGCTTATCTTTAGTGATGCAGCGCGGAGAGCCGCTTCAGAAACTTGTGTAGAACATACAGTGTAGATCGCATAACACTCGCGCTAGACTGAAGTCAATAATGATGTTCTTTGGTATTGTAAATGTTCTTTGCTCGTTTTGAATAACTGAGGATATGTAACCGTTTGATTAATTGCTCGTTGCCAAACATTTCAAGAACATTCTTCATCTCCTGAAAGATTCGCGCACGTCACTGTCTCTTCAGTGCCATCACAAGCCCCTGCTGGCAACTCCTAACCACTTCAGAGACCTCTCGAGCCGTCTTAAATAACTGGAAGAGTAAGAGTGATTCTTAGCTTTAAGAAATTTGATAACTTGCTTTTATACTTAAGTTTGAAAGTAGGAGTAAATTTCATGAATTCTCAGCACTTAAGACTAAAATGGCACTTTGAGAAGCTTGATAAATACGGGCCCTGTTTTCTATTGTCATGAAATATGACTTAACTTTTTATACAGCTTGTTTTATCCCATCATTTATATTAAAATAAAATTATTCTGTTTTATATTTATATATTTTTATACAACTTATAATAATTTTTTCATTATTCTCAACAAAAGTGAATATTTGATATTTACTTTAATCTGTCACCATGTGTTGTCAAAAAAAGTCATTTTAAATTATTACCGTCTCATTATTCTTTTACTGTTTTTCTATTTCAGCATTTTGATAGGCTCACCTGTAAAATTAAATTAATACAGTGTAGTTTATGTGATTTGAGTGTAGTTTACCTAACATGTTACCCAAGAGACTTTTCTTAACCTTTAGTTTAGGTGTGTAAAAGTGAAGCTTAACATAATCATTACCACAAAGCAAATAAGATTCTGGCTGCAAATGCTTGGCCTTTCATATCTCTCAGCAACAGGCTTGTCCAAGGACTGTAACAGTGCAGAGAGACAACTTCTGTTAAGATTGGCAAAGCACCTAAATAAACCAAGATGACAAGACTAAGAGCTGCACAAACAAAGGATTAGGTGAAAGATGAAAGGAAAGGAAAACAGTTAGTCATTTATCTTGAATGAAATGTGTGCTACTGTGTGTGCAGTCAAGGGATGGAGTGACAAAAGGGTCGTACACTTTGTGGCTGCCATGTGATTGCATGTCATGTTGATAATCATTATGGATTTTGCTCACACACTCCTTTTTTTTTTGGTGAATGTTAATGGCATTGCAGGTAGGCCAGTCTATAGTTGAGTAAATTGATATAGTATAGTATATTTTAGCATCATTACTCCAGTATTCAGCATCACACGATCCTTCAGAAATCATTCTATTATGCTGATTTGTGGCTTAAGAAACATGAATTATTATTATTATTAAAATAATATGATAAATAATATGAAACAAGTTCATATTATGTAGCCTACTTTTTTTTCAGGGTTCCTTCATACACTCTAAAAAACTGGGTAAATATTGGACAGAACACATGCTGGGTTGTTTTCAACCAACAGTTGGGTTAAATGTTTAACCCAACCTTCTGGGCAGTAACCCAACTGCTGGGTCTAAACAACCCAATCACTGGGTTCGTCCATATTTTACCCAGCATTTTTTAGAGTGTAGTAAATAGTAGTATTTTCTTATTTTTAATATTATGCTCTGAAGATGTCTAGAAGGTGTATTCCCATTATCCCTGGGAGACAGTAAGAAAAGTTGATCCATTATAGAGATTTTATGATTTTGGTTTATATTAACTATACACTGAAAAAAATAAGAAGTTAAATTTACTTAATTTTTCTTTTGCAAGTTTTTGCACGAATATTTTTTAAGTAAATTTAAATAAGGAATTAAGTAAAATCTACTTAACTAAGTTATCTAAAATTACTAAAGGAAGTAAATGTAACGTGACCAGGTAGAGTTTGATGAGTAATTTCTACTTAATTATTTTAAGTTTACCCTACAATACTCAAGTACATTTCACTCATTCACGGTTTGTAAACTTTACTCAAACAACATAGCACTGGAAAAAAAAAAAAAAAGCCTATAAAGCATGTGGTTAAGTTGCAAGCACATATGTAAGCATGTAGACTTCTCGTTATTCATTTTAAGGTAATATGTTGACTCAATATAGTTATTAACTGAATGAACACAGAGACCTGAATACTTGGCACATGATACACAATGACGGTGACAATCAGTGAATAGTGTTTGAGTATGAATGGGCAATTTTGAGTAAAAAATGAACTCCAGATGTCACAAAACAGCAAGTTACTTAACCTAACAGCAAAAGCAACCACAAAACAGTGTAAATACATCTCGAAAACAGCAAAAAAAAAAAAAAAATTACCTTATTAATTATTCATGCCCAAGTGCATGATGGGAACAACGGAATAATGACGTTGATATTTACTTAAACAATATTTGTAAAAATAACAAACAATTCAAAAAAGTTCAAACTTTAAATTCTACAAGCTTAAATTGAGTACTAATATTGAATTTACTCTTTTATTTAAATTCTTGCCTGAACTAAATTATTTAATGTAGAAATTGCATTTGTTTTTCTGTAGTATTTACTTCACCACAAAATCATTTTCATCAGTGTAAGCTAACTCTTTTGCAATGTTTTTAATGAGAATGAGATTGGGTGACCAAGTTAAATAGAAATTTTGATATGAACAGACAAATAAATTCATATCACAGTGATATTAGTTTCTTGTAAAACAGTAAAACGTTTTTTTTTTTTTACTGTTACATTATGCACCATATTTTATATTAAATAATTAGTGAGTTAATTGCTATTTTCTGCATTTTGCAAAGTAGAAACTGCTTGCTCTTTCTCTACAAAGAAAAACTTATTTTTATTAAAATAGAATTGGGAACGGCTGTTGTCAACCAGAAAAGATTCCTGAAGAATTGGAAATGGAAGAGGAGGTGGCTGATGGGCATTCAGTTCACTCCTGAAAGAATAGAATAGAATAGAATAGAATAGAATAGAATAGAATAGAATAGAATAGAATAGAATGAAGAACTGTTTTCTATTTTAATATATATTTATACATAATTTATTCTTGCGATAGCTAAGCTGAATTTTCAGCAGCCTTTACTCCAGAATTCAGCATCACATGATGCTTCAGAAATCATTGTTATATGCTGATTTGCTGCTCAGGAAACATTTCTTATTATTATCAATGTTGAAAACAGTTTTTCAGGACTCTTAGATAATTTCAACATTTGAAATAGAAATATTTTAGAACATTATAAATGTCTTTACTGTGCCAATTTAAGGTGTTCTTGTTGAAAAGAAATTTCTTTCACACACACACACACAAAAAAACAACACCTTTTGAACAGTATTGTATGTTACTTTTCTCACTGAAGACATTTTGAGAGACATGAGAGCTGCCTGAACTGTTTACAATTACATGCTGTGATATGTCATGTCATCTGACAATCAACTGTTGGCATTAATTTTTTTTTCCAGGGACTCATGTTGATATTTATCCAAACCTTACTGTAACACTTGAGCTGTGTGGTGTGGTCCAAATGAAAGGCAGATTTCTTTAACCTCTGATTCCGAGACGTCTGCTGATACACTGACACACAGACAAAGCCGCACTTCACCCATGAAACCTGGAGCCTGACACGGCTTGTTGCTACTCAGCCAAGCCTGGCATCTTGCTTCAGGACCTGGCTTTAGGACCCCTGACTGCTGGCCGTGGCGTGCCCGCTGAGAGGTGTGACAGCGAGACCTGACAGCTCTGGGGCCGGACCCAGGGACGTACTGTCACAGCCGCACAATAGAGCTCCACTGGTGTAGCTCAGACATCAACAACACCCAGCTTCCTGCTGGCGGATTAGAAGGACCACGACTACAAAGAGGCATCTGACAAGAAAGCCCGTGTTAAATTGGGCATTAAATTTAACATTCGGTCACAGGGTCATAAGTATTCAATGGGAGATCATGAAAAACAGACATTAGCGTCGAAAAAAAAAAAAAAAGTTGAGTGAATTTTTCTAAGTGCTTAGAATGGGATAATGCACCCGGTACTAAACATTACAGCACTCGGGGTGCTTCTCAGTCCATAGAAATCCTATTATAAACCTCTCAATAGAACTGCATGGTCCTAATTAAGCAAAAACCGAGGAATGCAGCGTTCCCTAAAGGTTCTTGTTTATTCGAAGACAGATTACAAAATTAATTTGGCCTCTCGCCCGTATCACAGAAGTCTAATTAATCCAGGATTCAAGACAGACATATACTTGGACCCAGCACTCGCTGACGACGGGGATTGTAATCAGCTTGAAGCTTTCAAGAAGCAAAGACTGGAATCTCCTCAAAAGGCTCTCCAATGCATATTGGTCACACTGAATACGGACACTGTGCCTCATTAAAAAGAGACAGCAGGTGGGTAAAAGCTGCAAAACCTCTTAACCCAAAGAAGAAAAACTCCCCTAAAATTCAAAACTATTACCACACTTAAGGTTTCATCTGTGGTCACCCTGGTCAGCCTTACGTGCTTTCACTGGCCACTTGCAGGAGAGCCCTGTTTTAGTTTCTTTCAAATCCTGCTCCGCAACCACAGTAGAATAACACCACAGAACCCTGGCACAACACTGCTGCTGCAGTGCTCTTCATGTCCAGCATACTGCTACAGTCATCACTGATCAGGGACTGTGTACGTGTTTAATCATATGCACTGCCACTCAGTTTTAGATATAGTAAAAACAGTGAGATATTTTTACAATTTAAAACAACTGATTTCTATTTGAATATATTTTAAAATACAATTTATTTCTGTGTTGTCAAAGCTGAATTTTAGCATCATTACTCCAGTCTTCACCATCACATGATCCTTCAGAAATCATTCTATTATGCTGATTTGTGGCTTAAGAAACATATATTATTATTATTATTAAAATAATATGAAACATGTTCATATTATGTAGCCTGCTTTTTTTTCAGGGTTCCTTCATAAACAAAATGTTCAAAAGAAAAGCATTTATCTGAAATAAAAAGTTTTGTACGTGATTTTTACTGTCACTTTTACTCAATTTCATGCATCCTTCTTGAATAAAAGCACTAATTTCTTTAAAAAAAAAAAAAATCTTTCTGACACCAAACTTTTGAACAGTACTGTATAATGTTACAAAAGCTTTCTATTCATCTACAATCCATATTTCTAGAGCAGAAATCATCATATTAGAACAATTACTGAAGGATCATGTGACACTGAAGACTGGAGTAATGGCTGCTGAACAATTCAGCTTTTAAAATGACAATTTAAAGCATGCTAAACATGTTACAGTTATAAATTGTAATATTTCACAATATCATGTTTTTGTTTTTTTTTAGAAAATTTGGACTTATTTCAAATATATATATATATATATATAAATCTCACCAACTCCAAACTTTTGAACGGTGGTGTCTTTTAATACATAAATTTAAAATATTATATATTTTATTATAACCTAGTTATTTTCGTTAAATTTTAAAACTTGTTGGGGGAAAAAAATGAATAGACCTGTGAAAATTCTCAAGGATATGTACTTTGGTAAATTATTAGTGCTGAATTCTTCATGTCTTATAGCATCACTTCAAGACATAAAACAATTTGTCATGGTGCGTGACATGAAAAACTATGCTCTTGAGAAGTAAAACGGTGCTCCTTTGAAACTGTTTGCTTGACAAGAATTTATTATTTTTCTTATTTTACAGCAGCTCAGTTCCTTTGGCCTGTCACATTTTCTGATATGTTGTCGTCCTCGAATGTGTTTATGTGTACAGAAGGAGGGAGAGGGTCTCATTTTCCCCTGGGGTGAGCACTGTTTGGAACAGTGTTTGTGTTTTCTCTTTTTTCCATCAAATGTTCAAACTGCCCATAGACAGCTTTTACTGTAAATGTCATTAATGGACTATGACCTCAAACACTTTACAGACTGTAAAACACACACATACTGTGCCTGTAACAGGCCAAATCCTCAGGTCGCCAAAGCAATGACCTAAGAGCCTGGTCATTAGCACTGAATTGAGTGAGTTTATTTATTTTTGTTTTTCAGACATGAGCACAAGAGTGGTATTGATGGTGTGAAAGGGTGGAGTGGTGTCACTGTAATGGAAGTTGAAGGGACTGCTGAATGCACGCAGATTCTCATTGAAATGCAACTCACTGCTGTGCTTTGACAGGCTTTGACATGCATATAGGCAACATTCCTCCCATCAACTTACCAGCATGCTGAATTTTGTTTGGATGTGACATTAAAATAGCAATAACCTGCTGAGACTCAGTTACTGTATTTATCATTTTTCATATTTTAGTGGTAGATGCATAAGAAAATATTCATATTATGAAATTAGTGTAATGAAAAAGTGGTAGATTTCAGAATTAAATACTGAATGTATTGAAACATAAGTAATATTCCTATTTTTTTTATTAAACTCATATGAATATTACAATAATAAAATAATATTACATACATTATTTCGTCTTGCACTCTCATTTTTATCTTGCAATTATTTGTATTTATTTATTATTTTGTTGTTGTTGTTTTACAAGAATGATAAAAAGGATTGTCCTCTTTAAGATATAACATGCAGGACCTAAAATGTGTTGTTTAAATGGGGACATTACATAGACTTCTATTGTTTTTATAAACAGATATTTATAGATTTTATTAGCTAATTCTAAACCACCCCTATCCCTACCCCTTACAGAAAACTTTCTGCATTTTTACAGTTTACAAAAAAACTGTTTACTTTATTTTTATACCAGTTTTACAAATGAGGACATCCCCAAAGGGACATTTTTGGAGATTTTGTCAGGTTTAGTTCACTTTTGGGTACAAATTTGTCACACACACACACACACACACACACACACTGGTTTCCATTTTTTGTGGGGACTCTCCATAGGCGTAATGGTTTTTATACTGTACAAACCGTATTTTCTATCACCCTACACCTAAACCTACGCCTTACAGGAAACATTCTGCTATTTCAGATTTTCTATACATTCCATTCTGTGTGATTTATAAGCTTGTTTCCTCAGGGGACCAAAAAAATGTCCCCACAAGGTCAAAATTTATTGCTATTACTATACTTGTGGGAACATTTGGTCCCCATAACATGATGAATACCAGGTACACACACACACACACACACACACACACACATATACAGTAGTAGTCAACATTTGAAGTGGATCAAAAAAGTTTATCAAAGTTGTCTTAAGACAAGAACGCATTTTGGTTTTAGGTTTTAGGACAACTTTGATAACAGACACATTTCCATTTGATATATACATTATATATATATATATATATATATATATATTACAAGAACTATTTAATATTTTACTTGAACTATGAATATATCTAAATTAATGAAAGAATATATTACTATTACATTTCCATATTTTAAAATAGATCATTTATAGTAGTAATAATAATAACAGGGCATGTGTTTCATGAGCTTTTTTGTGGTGAAGTTTGCTAGCTTTGGGCAATGTCTGTAGTTCAGCAATGACAAGGTTTCATTCATAGTTTCTTTGTCTCCACTTCACACATTACTAGAGGCAACTTCCGCCATCTCTGAGGGCTTCATAATTTAAGGTTGTTTTAATCAGTTGTACTGCTTCCAGATCCCACACACTGTAAAAAGAGCAACTACAAATCATTTTAAGATGATGCATCTTGTGAAAAGGCAAGAACAGAGCAAGCTGCCTGTAAGGTAAATAATCGTGTGTGGCGGTGGTAGTGAGTGTGTGTGTGTGTGTGTGTGGTGAATCCCAGGTGTCATATGATAAATGTGTACTGAAATGTTTCAAGATGATTCTAAAATCCCCCAATAATTGACTAGAAAAACAGTTTACAACGAGGTCACCCTAGGCCAAAACAACAGCTCGAAGTTGTTTAAATGTTTCATACAATCCAACATGAGAGGAAATAAACATGTTGTAGTGTGGTTTATGCTTGTGAACTAGTTTTAATAAGGCTTAATGTGCTTATAGTGAACAGTAAGTATATGCTGTAACTAATGACAACCACAAAATATGTGCGTCAGTCATGGTGTCATCTTTAAGCAGTCTTACATCCCCAGTGTAATCTAAATTGATCTTTGAGAGCAGTGCACTGATGAACAGCAGGAGGATTAGGAGTTCTTTCCAGGGACAGAAGTGATTCTGTCAAGTCTGATTTCAGATTCAGCATGACAGAATGTGGGATTCACCCTCTGAAATGGGGAAAACAGAGCTGAAGTGAGTGTAGGCCAAGCCACCATGTGGGGGGCCTGCAGGGAAGGTGAGGCCCATTTTTACACTGTTTGTAGCCGGACAATACGGTAACTATGCAACTCAATTCTTTTGCTTTTTTCTGGCTATACTGTTTTGGTTCATTCAAGTAACAGAGGTTAAAGGGGTACTCCTTGTCCCCCCTTTTTATAAAAAAAAAAAAGCAAAACTTGAGGTTACAGTCAGGGACGTACAATGAAAGTAAAAAAGGACAGAAATGTGATGCCTAACATTTTATAAAAAGCTTTATTAAATAAATAAGGTAAAAACGTATTATTTGAGATGAAAGCTGTTTAAATCATTTTAGTGTTTATAGTGGTATGATTTTCATGGCAACAAAGCAAAACTGGATAGAAACACTTTACAATAAAGTGCTTCATAACATTAATTAATGCAGTACAGTATGTATTAACCTTTGTTAACCCTAGTTAATAAAAATACCCCTGTTCATTGTTAGTTCATGTAAGCTCAGGTCCATTAAATAATAGTAACAGATACAACTTTAGATTATAATACTGTATTAGTAAATATTAAAATTAACATTAAACTAAAATTGCTAAATGCTTTATACTTTTCATTGTTAATGTTATCTTATATGTTATGTAATCTAAATTAAAATTAGCCCATGCTTTACTCAACCTCAAGGCATCCAAGGTGTATATGACTTTCTTCTTTCAGTCGAATCCAATTGGATTTATGTTAACAATTGTCCTTGCGCTTCCAAGCTTTATAATGGCACTGGATAGGTGTTTTTTTTTTTTCAACAGTCCAAAGAAGTGCAATAAAGTGCATCCATCCATAATAAAACGTACCTCACATGGCTCCGGGGGATGAATAAAGGCCTTTTTTCACCCTATAATCATTTTAACACCCATGTTGTTTGTGTCTTGTTATTTTATTAATGTATTTTAACGTTTATGAATTGGCCCAATGGGGGCCAATAGCTTAACATGGTATTTTTGCACTTTTGCATCTTTTAAAAGACTAACAGTGGCTCAAAAACATCACAAGTTCTTTCTTAGAGGAAAGCTAGTAACTTCTGTTGGGTTATTGGCTTAGATTTTTATAGGTTTTTCCAGAAGAAGAGAAAAAGTACGTTAGCGAGACAGACTATGCCATATTGGGCCTGAAACTGAAGCCTTTATGGAAGTGCCAAATATGAATCATTGTAGTCCGGATGCCAAACGGGCCTCTCCTGTGTTGCTAAGAGAGCCCCCCCCACCCATTGAGGAGCAGCCAGAGGGGTGGCGAGCAGGGGGCTAAGTGCCTCAGATGGCTGTACAGTTTCAGTTGTGTTAGATATGACTGGATGCTCCTATTCCTGTAAAGGCTACCTGGGTGGTCCGAGGCAGGGGGCTGGATTTTAATACTGCCACCTATTAGCTCCAGTGGGCTGTGATTTATGCAGCTGTCAGCTTGAACTTCATCAGGCTTGCAGGCCCTGGTGAGTTGTGGGCACCCAAATCGGGACCCGAGCCTCCTGGCCTCTCTCTTAAGGAGCTAAAGTAAACGTTCCTTCGAGGGAGGGAGAAAAAGCAGAGCGAAAGAAGGAAGAAAAAATGAGAGGAAAATACTGAGTGCATACCTCTGTCTTGCTCAGTCTCCCTTCTGAAATATGTCCCCTTTTGAATGTTTGGCCTATTGAGAGGCACAGAGAGAGAGAGCGAGAGTTGAAAAAAGATGTTTGAAATCGAGCGTGATAATTGTGTTTAGTAGCCAAGTAAGTTTATGTACATGCTTGTTGACATTATACCCACAGAGAGCTAGCACTTTCACAACTTTTTTGTACTTTGCATGTCGACCACGATGAATCAAAAATAAAGTCGCAGAACTTACAACAAATTCATTTCAGTTCCTGTTTACTATTTCTTTACATAACGATTATAATATCAAATGAAAATGAACATGTAAAATTATTATTTAATTTGTTCAGCTGTATTTAGACCAAGGTGTAGAAAGAAAGAAAGAATTAAGTAAAACTGCAGAATAAAAAATGCATTTAAATTGCATAAAATAATTTAATTTTAGCTCTGTTTATATTTGCTATAGTTCCTAAACTAAAAACTACAAAAAAAAAATTTAATTAAAATGTCTTAGATATTAAATGCTGTTCTTCAGCTGTAACCAATCAGAACAGGACATCACTGGTTGCATTGGCTAGCCAAGAAAGACAGTCTTCGAATAGAAACCAGGTATCATGACTTGAGCTCTGGCGCCACACTTATAATCCTTACAGTCAATCAATTATCCTGATCTGGATTCCTGGCTATATGTTCTGTTGGGGCATCTGTTATTAATATTTCAAGACTTTGGCGGTGAAAAGTATTTTTCTTGTTTAAATAAGAATAAGAGTAACATTTATATATGTTCTTATTTGCAGCAAGCAGTCTTGATTTTTTTTTTTTTTTTTTTCCTGTAATCTGGTATCCCTCTTGCATTCTGCATTCATTTTCAGCAAATGCTCCCTGTTTTATTTTATTTATTTATTTTTTAAGAAAATAAATTAATACTTTTATTCAGCACGAACATACAGTATTAAACTGATACAATGTGACAGTAAAAGGAATTTATAATGTTACATTTATAATGTTGTTGTAAAAATGTATCAGTTCACACAAAAGTATTAAGCAGCACAACTGTTTTCAACGTTGATAATAATCAGAAATGTTTTTGAGCACAAAATCAGCAAATTAGAATGACTTCTGAAGGATCACGTGACACTAAATGACTGCTAAAATGAAGCGTTGCTGCCACAGTAGTATTTTACATTTAAAAAAAAAATAAAATTAGAAAACTTTTTTTTATTGTAATGTTTCACAATATTACTGTTTTTACTGTAATTTTGATCAAAGAAATGCAGCCTTGGTAGGTATGCTTAACTGAATAGCAATAACTCAGTTTTTAATCTCATATATGTGTGTCTTAAATCAGTATTAGATTTAAATGTCAGTCAAGGAACACTTTTGAAAAGGATAGTTCACCCAAAAAATGAAAATTCTGTCATCATTTACTCACCCTCAACTTCAAAACCTGTATTTTTTATTTTTCTGCTGCTAAAAACGTACACACACACACACACACACAAAGACATTTATAAAGAATGTGGGTAAACAAATAGTTCCTGATCCCCATTGACTTTCATAGCATGAAACTTTCATAGAATGGGTACCCACATTCTTACAAATGTCTTTTATGTTCAGTAACTTGGGTAAACTTGAGTGAATGATGACAGAATGTTTATTTTTGGGTAAACTATCCCTTTTAAAGGCACCACAGGCCTTAAACATTTTGTCAGTCCAAACACTTTACATTGACATATGACTTAACTGACTGAGACATGACAGTAATTTGTGTGAATGAGCACAAGTCAAGTTCCAGCCAGCCATATGCCACAACCAATGCTGTATGTATAAAGTAAGAGGCAAATTTCTGCTTTTAGACAAACTCTTTCTGCACACATTATAGAAAAATACCAGTTTAGTAAATTCTTTTTTTTTGTTTTTGTTTTTTGGCATAGTGGCTCTTTAACATAGTCAACAAGTGAGTGTCAACAGAAGAAACATTTCACATCCCTCCTCCCTTTATTTTACATGTGGGAAAATGCGCAACACAAAACTCTCGGTCGCTCAATGCTGCCTTAATCACCAATCAAAATAACGCCCTGATCTCACCACAGCGTAATATAAAACATCAGCAACACTATGAAGAACACATGTCTCTTTTCTCTATTCATTATGAGGAAGGTGTTAGCACTAGCACGGGGTACTCACTAATTGGCCACCAGATGGTCATTATGTGGCATGTTGTGTGGAGGAGGTTTTGGAGGCTTGTTGCTGAGCACCTGGGGTGTTTTCTGATTGGAGGCTTTCTTGACAGATGATTTATTCATGTCATGTCATTGGTCAGACCTCTGTAGCCACAAGGCACAAATTAAGGGGGTAGTTTCCAAAATGCCCAGGCCACGGGCAACAAAGACTAGGCTCATTTACACAATAAGTCTTTAACAGTGTAAAGGGTCAGGCCATTCATTTGGTTCGCTTTTTAGTAATTCACAGCATAAGTCAATGTAACATATTTTGGTAAAGCTATAACCTTATAACTAAAATGTACATGCTCTTTCCTTTTATAAAATAAATCAGAAAACATCAATTGAAGCTACACTGAAAACACATATTGCTCTTTTTTTGTTTTCGTCGCTATATATCTTGCATTTAACATTCTTTTTTAATTCTTCAGTCAGAAGCTTTGCGAGACCAAGTCCCTTGCAGTTATATATGCCATTTATGATGTGGTGTGCCTGAAAGCAAATATTTGGTTTCACTATGTTCTATCTGGGGTTAAACCCATATTATGTACTTCAAAGTTGAAAAGTACTTGCACATGCGCGGAGTGCGACGCTCCCCTCTTCAGCCAAGCTGCCTGTGTAAAGCGGTTTGCTTAATTTACATTGGGTCATGTGCAGAGGTCATACTTGTGATTTTGCAGGAAGGCTTTGCTTGAGGTCACAAACAATCTTTCCAGATGTGCCAGAATATCATCAAACATGCATAAGCAGAACCATGCGATTTTGTGACATTATGATATTAAAGATGGCAGTTCGGTTTCCCGTGCAAAAACTTCATGGGTAACTCACCATAATTTAGGGATTTCTTCACATCCATATTTGTTGTTGTGAGAAGTGGGAAAAATGTGGGATATATATATATATATATATATATATATTTTTTTTTTAATTAAATATAAAATAAAATAAAATAGAATGAATGAATAAATAATAACTAAATAAACTGCAAGACCACATGGAAAATGGGAAATACTTTTGGTAACATTTAATAATTTTAATTTTGTGAGCATTAGTTAACACATTAGTTATCATAATGAACAACAATCTTTTGCAGTATTCATTAAACTAGATTAAATGTCAATTTGTAAATATACTGTTTATTGTAATAATACACATGCACGCATGTGCAAACACACACACACACACACATACATAACTGTTTAAAAGTTTTAGATTGGGAAGATTTGTTAATGTTTCTAAAAGAAGTCTCTTCTGCTCACCAAGGCTGCATTTATTTAATCTAAAATACAGCAAAAACAGTAATATCGTGAAGTATTTGTACAATTTAAAATAACTGTTTTCTATTTGAATATATTTTAAAATGCAATTTGTTCTTGTGTTTTTTTAGCATCATTATCCCAGTCTTCAGTGTTACATGATACTTCAGAAATCTTTCTGATATGCTCATTTGCTGCTCAGGAAACATTTATTCTAATTATTATTATTATTTTTAGGATTCTCTAATGAATAGAAAGTTCATTTATTTGTTTACTATCAGCAGATCTCTGAAAGTTTCTCTCCAGAGGTTATCTGATGAGCCATATCGTTGTTCACGTGTGCTGGAGACTCTTGATCCAGAACACCGAACTCATGCAGCCCTCATTGTCCACTTGCACTGAGTTTTGTGTGCAGAAGCTGCTTGGTTTGTTTAGCTCAATGGAGCATTCTAACCCGCATGGCCAGGTGCCCGATGAAACATATGGTGAGAATCTACCCCGGGCAGATTCATGGAGTGCTCACTGGCTCTCTGCTATATATCACTTGGGGCCAGGGGTCAATTGAAGAGAAGATTAGACTTCAGTCTGTCTCGGTCTCTTTGACTTGGTCTGTTTTTCTCTTGTTGTGGCGTTTGTAATCTTGCAGAGTAACACCACCATGTGGATGTCAGAGTAATAGCAACTACTGACATATTTTCTGCACACAAACAGCTAAAAAATATGCTGAAATTGTGTATACTGAGATCTTATAAATTACTATATTAAAAAAAATATAAGAATACACTCCACTGATTCATTTTAATTTTTATTCATTTTAAAATACAGTCAAATTCTTTCAAAACGTTAGGCTAAAATTGAAAGTGTGGAATGCACAGACATTTTGGAAATAAAATTTGTATAAGCTTTGTGTGAGCCATGGATAGAAATCATATAAATAAACAATTTTGAAACATCTGAAAATTAGAACTCTGCAATTGTCCAAAATGCCATGGTCCAATTTATTATACATGTGTGCAAAAGAAAAAATGTATTGTACGGTTTACTATTGTATTTGAGGTAGAGATGTTATCATCCCTGCAAACATGATAAAAACAATGCATACTGAGTTTTTGGAGAACTTTGCATGGCAAACATTTCAAAAGCATCAATGTGTATCGTGAAAAAAGCACCAGTAATATTTCAAAAAACAAATAGCAAATAGCAATAGCATTATTTTCTCCAAGTCAGCATTACATAGCATAATGAAGCGTCCTGTTGTTCACAGTTGAGGAAACATTTCATGAGCTGAGGTCACTAAATCTCAGTGCTGCTGCATTGTCTGGTGTAATCTGATGATCTAAACCTGAAATCCACCAATAAATCATTTAATGACGTAAGAATACCCTGTTGAGATCATGAAAAAGAAGAACTTGTATTCTCACTTGACATCACTGTTATGTACAGAAGATTTTGTTTTAGGTTAGTTTATTCTCCATTATTTAACCAAAAAGAAAAAGTAGGCCTAAATGCGACATCTTGGTATTTGATGTTTATCCACATTGTGATGAGATGCTGCTCTTCTGCTGGACGGGGTTTTTCACCTCTATTGTTGGTTGGTTGGTTTTTATTAGATCATTCAGTGCAAATCGTATGGAGGCCATAGTTTGGAAGAGCTGGGCCTGAAATTCAGTCTCTGGCTTCGCTTTCTCCTGTAATTGCTTCTCCTTTGGAGTGAGTTCATTTCCTTCAGGTATCTAAATAGGTGAAATATTATTATTATTTTATTATTACTTTTCCATTTACATTTATGTTTGCAGCAGATGATTTTATTCAAAGTACAGGTGAAAATCATAAAGTAGAACAACTGAGGACATGATGAACTTAGCCCTGTATATGATATATACACACAGGTGCTGGTCATATAATTAGAATATCATCAAAAAGTTGATTTATTTCACTAATTCCATTCAAAAAGTGAAACTTGTATATTATATTCATTCATTACACACATACTGATATATTTCAAATGTTTATTTCTTTTAATTTTGATGATTATAACTGACAACTAAGGAAAATCCCAAATTCAGTATCTCAGAAAATTAGAATATTACTTAAGACCAATACAAAGAAAGGATTTTTAGAAATCTTGGCCAACTGAAAAGTATGAAAATGAAAAGTATGAGCATGTACAGCACTCAATACTTAGTTGGGGCTCCTTTTGCCTGAATTACTGCAGCAATGCGGCGTGGCATGGAGTCGATCAGTCTGTGGCACTGCTCAGGTGTTATGAGAGCCCAGGTTGCTCTGATAGTGGCCTTCAGCTCATCTGCATTGTTGGGTCTGGTGTCTCTCATCTTCCTCTTGACAATACCCCATAGATTCTCTATGGGGTTCAGGTCAGGCGAGTTTGCTGGCCAATCAAGCACAGTAACACTATGGTCATTGAACCAGCTTTTGGTACCTTTGGCAGTGTGGGCAGGTGCCAAGTCCTGCTGGAAAATGAAATCAGCATCTCCATAAAGCTTGTCAACAGAAGGAAGCATGAATTGCTCTAAAATTTCCTGGTAGATGGCTGCGTTGACTGTGGACTTCAGAAAACACAGTGGACCAACACCAGCAGATGACATGGCACCCCAAATCATCACTGACTGTGGAAACTTCACATTGGACTTCAAGCAACATGGATTCTGTGCCTCTCCACTCTTCCTTCAGACTCTGGGACCTTGATTTCCAAATGAAATGTAAAATTTACTTTCATCTGAAAAGAGGACTTTGGACCACTGAGCAACAGTCCAGTTCTTTTCCTCCACAACCCAGTTAAGATGCTTCTGACGTTGTCTCTGGTTCAGAAGTGGCTTGGTAGCCCTTTTCCTGAAGACGTCTGAGCGTGGTGACTCTTGATGCACTGACTCCAGCTTCAGTTCTCTCCTTGTGAAGCTCTCACAAGTGTTTGAATCAGCTTTGCATGACTGTATTCTCAAGCTTGCAGTCATCCCTGTTGCTTGTGCACTATTTCCTACCCAAATTCTTCCTTCCAGTCAACTTTGCATTTAATATGCTTTGATACAGCACTCTGTAAACAGCCACACCTTTCAGTAATGACCTTCTGTGACTTACCATCTTTGTGGAGGGTGTCAATGTTCGTCTTCTGGATCATTGCCAAGTCAGCAGTCTTCCCCATTATTGTGGTTTCAAAGAACAAGAGATACCCAGAATTTATACTGTAGGGATGGTCATTTATTCAAACTCAAATGTAAATATTCTAATATTTTGAGATACTGATTTTTGACTTTCATGAGCTGTAAGCTCTAATCATCAAAATTAAAAGAAATAAACATTTGAAATATATCAGTCTGTGTGTAATGAATGAATATAATATACAAGTTTCACTTTTTTAATGGAATTAGTGAAATAAATCAACTTTTTGATGATATTCTAATTATATGACCAGCACCTGTAGACCAATTTCCTGTTAGTAAACATTGTGACGTTTTTCTGTGGGCGGAGCTTCGGTGGTGGCAGAAAGATCCCCCTGACCGCTTCACTAAGGCTAGCTATGAAGTCTGTTAGCTTGTTTTTCTTTTTAACAATAACTGGAGCAATTCCGATTTTACCTGCATATGTAAGGGCTGCATGCTGTCCGGGACTGCGTTATTTGAAAAGGTTAACTTTAACGGACGAAATTGGCCGACCTGTACTCACTCAAAGGATGGATGATCTGACAGGATTACCTCCGCTTGAGTGATCACAAATAACATGTATAGTAAAGACAAACTCACCGTGTATCTATGAAGATGTAATATATATTTCAATTTCAGCAGGCAACTATTTTTACAGCTACATTATTATTCCAGCCACAATTACTCATAACAATGTATATACAATTACACATGATTAAGCTTATAAATCGTCAGTTTGTTGTTTTACACACATGCACGCAGACATTATTTCATACACGACATAGTACTGAGATCCATAAGAAATCTTTAGACGCGCCCATAACAACAAAAGACAATACTTTATTGAACCTTTTCTGATAAGAAGTGTGCGCCTGCAAACGCGAGCTTTTCTGATGATTGTTTCTGTCCAGTCCGCTCTTTATCTCGTTTAACCACAGCTGTCGTCGTTTATTTATTTAATTAATAATTATTATTATTATTATTTTGTCTGGCAGTGGCAGCAGCGTTAAAATTTCAATTTCAATATTTCAAAATTCTGAGATTATATCTCACAAGTCTGATAAGAAAAATCAACTCATTCTCTCTTTCGAGTTATATCCCACACATCTGGCTTTTTTCCCCTCAGAATGGACAAACTCGCTATTGTTGAGCTAAATCGAGTTATAAAGTCCGAAATACGAAATATAAAGTTGAAAAAAAAAGTCTCAAAAAATAATTGTGGGATAAATTAGGTAACGTGATGTAAATTGGTATAGGTTTAAATACTATGTCATGCTGTAAATGTAGGACAAATATAATATATTCCCTATGAACTGTATATGTGAATATTATGTTGAAATGTGATTTATCAAATTTATGCTTTAAAAGTCGAGTAATCATAGCAGGTTTCATTAGTCCGTTTAAACGTCTGCGTTTAGCTTCAAATGGCGTTTTTGACGACAGTATTCTATAAAAAATTATTTGCATTCCGATTCTGACATCCAAAGGTACAACAGTACACTTTAACGGGCTCTTTCCCGTTTCACTCCGCTTGTTACTGTTTCTGCCACCACAATGCGCGCGCAGCTGCGAGTGACGTAACTGTGACGCCTACATGAAATTGGTCTATACTGCCATCGCATGGCATAGACTAAACTGCTTCTTTTTTTTTTTTTTACTTTTAGACTTTGACAATGTAAAAAAATAATAATAAAAAAATAACATAAATAAAATAAATATATAACAAATATATTTTAAAAAAGAGGAAAATCAGTATTCTTACTTCAGCAGACACTCTTTGCAGCCATATTTTCTCCTCGTCTGTAAACTCCATCGCAGAACTGAAACCAGTAAATAATTTCTCAATTAACAATAGCAAACTATTATTAATGAAAGAAGTTCTGTTAGATATTAGACATTGCATGAAAGGTAAACTTTAATGTATGTTTTGACGGCCTGTCTAAGCCTGTCGGGTCTATGTGCTTATACAGTGGCCCAAAAATGCTTTCAGACGCTAAAAAAATTACACTTATTGTCTGCATTAGACAGAAAAACATCGTATCAAATGTCAATGATTTTAAAGAAAAACAGCAAAAGTACGTTTTGCCAAGCAAGCAAGATTTTACTGTGCATAAACGAAAGTGAAATTAAAGTCTACTATCTTGTTTCTCTTTACAATAACGTAGTTTTTCAGGAAAAAGGAACATTTCAAATTAAAAACTTAGATTGATTCCTTTGCCCTATAGCCAGTCTTTTAGAAGATCGGCATTAACGTATGCAAATCCTGACATACAGGGTCAGCCTATGCCCAGTATCGACGATACTAGTAATAATGTACTCTTTCCCACACATATGATTTTGACTTACCTTTTAAGGGAAATCATTTAAAAAATCCTTTTTTCCCCTTAAAGCAGCGCCGAACTCCGTTTAATTGTAGCTAAAGAGCATCTCTGTAACTGTTTAGGAGTTAACAGAGAAAAAAACAAACAAAAAAAAAAAACTAAAACAGAAGTCTATTTGTGAATAAACATCCTGCGGACAAAACCAACCTCAGCTGTCGAAACCTTTTACAGTCTATGGTTGAAACGCCCGACTGCAGAAGTACACGATGGAAAAAACATACATTCTTCCACTATAGCAATTAAAATATATCCAATAATATTAACACTTTTAAGTCTGCTTGTCGTTTACTACTCGCTCGTTTGTCCGGTTAGATATGCAAACTGCAAGCAGGCGATTTCTAATAAATCACCAGCACAATAAGTGAAAGTGAAAGTAACATTGGGCTTAAACACGTAAACAACTACGTCTACTCTACTGCAACAGTGTTCTG
The DNA here is from genome assembly GCF_012432095.1 of Onychostoma macrolepis. Taxonomy (NCBI): domain Eukaryota; kingdom Metazoa; phylum Chordata; class Actinopteri; order Cypriniformes; family Cyprinidae; genus Onychostoma; species Onychostoma macrolepis. The sequence continues at coordinate 12,085,891 of NC_081159.1, forward strand.
CACCACTATTCACGTTGATTATAAATATTCCAACAATAACAGCTTTCGACTGCATTTTAAGTCGTTATAGCAAAAGTGAGGCATACAATGGAAAGATATACCGTTTTATTTAACCCCCAACAACATCAGACAAGCTACCAGACATTACTGTCATTTACCCATTCACATATATTGATAGAAAAGACCCTTTCCTATAACAAAGTATAATGGATATCTGACAAATAAACATTCCCAGGATATTTTTCTTACAGTTTTTTTTTTTAAGCAAAGTATTAACAATTAATCATATCTTCAGACTTTTGGACAACTGAATGATTAGTTATAAAATAATGTCACTGTTTTAAAACCTGAGCCCCTGAACCACACAGTTCCAGTTGAGAAGTTATGGATCATCAATGAAGAATAGCAGCACGCTGCTGCCCAGTAGCATCTGAGCATATGGCATATGAAGGAAGACTTGGAAGGATGTTTAGGGAGTTCAGAATTCCTCTTCTGCGTTACGGGTTCTTGAGGCCTTCAGCTCCTTGAGTCGCTCCATGCAGTCCGTCAGACTCCTCTCTCCATGCACCTTGTTGTCACGAGTCCTAACATTTACTGTGTCACTGCTCTTCTCCTTTTCACCCACCACTGTCATTGAATCAACCGTAAAAGTTAGAATCACAATGAATTTATGTTAACATATCTGCAGCTGACATTTGTCTATTAAAACAAATGCGAATGGCATTTTAATTTAAGCTACTGAGAAGCACTCACAGTTTGCTTGTGCCGTTTACGACTTTATGAAAACAAGACAATTATCCACCTTATTTTGCAACGTATGCTGTTTTCTTTGAATGTGCAAGACTATTCATTAACTGCTATAGGTAAATAACAAGAAAAATAAATCGCAGTAAACAGTAAAACTACTTGCTTTAAAAATAAGTGTGCTTTTTAAGACTCTTTTAAAATGTGCTTTTTTGTACAGGTAAAATAACTGGAAGCCTCGCACATTTAAGTAACAATATATACACAAAAATAATTTATAGTAGCGAACAGGAACAAACCATGATTTTGAAATGATCTATCGAAATGACACTGGCTTTATAATTTAAACATTACTATGGATCACTCACCTAAAATGAAATTGTACTGAGCCAACTGAGCATTCCTGATCTTCTTGTTCAGGGTGCAGCCTGGGTCCAGATCCACATCCGTCATCAACCCTCCCCTGTGGAACTCCTGTTGTACCTAAGATTGACATGGGATTGTTTTGATGACGTTTATGCTGGAATCAGAGCTAACAGCTACTAGTGTATGGGAAACAGCGAGCAGAACGTACTCTCTGGGCGTACTCCTCACAAGTGGGTCCTATAGGAACCACCATCACCTGATGTGGGGACAGCCACAGTGGCCTATGGGAAACAAAAGCAGGAGAATTTGGTATGCGCACATATGGTGTGTGACTAAACATTATCATGTGAAAGTCCCTTCCTAAGCCGTACCATTTTCCCCCATAGTTTTCAGTCAGGATGGCAATCATGCGTTCCACTGAACCCAGGATCGCTCTGTGGATGATCACAGGTCTCTTCTTGTCATCGCCATCATGGCTGAAGTGAGACAAAGTTTGAGTTACAAAGTCAGCAAAGCAGATAAAATGCAGGAGGGGTGTAGTAATCAAATATTACCACAAAATGTCACTGTTGTACAGGAAATAGAAATTGCTTTGTATATTCTCTCTGGTTTTCATTTTTTCTTATTATTTTATTCAGGATAACATGTAATGTTTACTTGAGTAAACATACCTCACAAATGTAAGATTGAAGCGAATAGGCAACTGGAAGTCCAGCTGAATGGTGGCACATTGGTGATACCTGCCAATGGCATCCTTTATCTGAATATCAATCTGAATCACAAAATAAAAAAATACTTGAGTGTAAAGTCATTTCCTAAATGTACAATATTTCACATTATGCTTTATTTATCCAGTTGCACCTTTGGTCCATAGAAAGCTCCATCACCAGGATTCAGAATCCATTTCTCTCCAAAATCATTCAGGCTGTTCTCCAGTTGCTAAAACAATTAAAAAGGGCTTAATGAAGTCAAACTAGACAAGATATGCATGATTTAATTCTTACCAACCCAAATTTTGAACAGTACTGTATGTGCATTTATTTGCTTATGCTCTTTTTGTGTTTATGGAAAGTGTCAAATTTTACCTTCTCAGCCTGGTCCCACACTTCAGGTTCTCCTAGAAACTTCTCTGGCCTGGTGGAAAGGTTCAATTTGAAGGTGAAGCCAAACACATCATACACTGTACGTAGGAAGTTCAGGCAACCCTTTATTTCAGACTCAATCTGTTAGATAGGAAAATGGGTAAGGAGGTAAGATGAGGAGAATAATGACCTCTTAAATGCAATCATTAATAGGCTCATGAATCGAACATAGACCTTTAACACACTGAAAAATGTAGTGCTTCCACATCTTTAAACCAACACATTTCCATGGCTTAAAGAGCATAACCCGACACATTTACATTCACATTTCCCTTTTTACAACAGAAATTGTAAAAAGGGAACCCTAAATGGCAAGTCACAAAAAAGCATCACTCATTCCAAAGTAACTTGCCTGGTCCATAGAGCAGAAGATGTGTGCATCATCTTGCTGGAAACGTCTGACTCTGGTCAGGCCAGTAAGAGCTCCAGACAACTCATTACGGTGCAAGACCCCAAAATCAGCCAAACGTAGAGGCAGTTCCCTCCAAGAGCGTGGCCGGTGGTCAAACATCAGACTGGCAAATAAGAAACATGTTTACATAATGTAAAATTATCCTTGCTTAACGTTTTCCATTCAGGGATACGGTCAATGCCTGTTACAATTAACAACACTTCAAAACTTCTGTTGCAGTGAATATAGAAAGATTTTGTACCAGTGTCCAGGGCAGTTCATGGGCTTGAGAGCAAAGATCTCTTTCTCCACCTCGAAGGAGAACATGTTTTCGCTGTAGTGCTGCCAGTGTCCTGAAGTTTGCCATAGTTTGCTGTTGTAGATGTTCGGTGTGACCACTTCCTGGAATCCCCTCTTCCTGTATTCACTCTACACAATAAAATTTAGAACAATGCAACAAAAATGGTCTGTGAAAATGCATAAATATTCAAGTGGTTGGCTCACAATCATTAACGGGGTCCTTGAAGTGGACCAACCTATCCATTACATGGTCTACTGAACCATGACATCCATAAAATGCAATTTAGCATATCCTAATAGACCTCTGCAAACCCTGCTCCACATCACACCCTTGTTTTGTCAGCTATTGTAATTTTTTAAATGGAAGATATTGGTTCTGTAGTAACAGAATGAACTATGAATTCAAAATGGGGGGAAACTCACTCTAATAAACTCTATCAGAGTATTATAGATGTAGGCTCCTTTAGGCAGAAAGAAACAGCTTCCTGGGCTCAGGTCATGGAAGAAAAACAAGTCTTGCTCCTGGAAAGACAAAAGTGGGGAGAGAGAGTGTGTGTAAAACATTAAAGGTGAGAGAAACAATTATTATACAAGTCAGAAATCTAAACGAGAATACAGGAGGATACAAAGGAAAAGAACGAGAAGTTTAAATGAGCAAGAGCGACCAAAAAAATAGGACAAATGGCTGATTATGCTCTTGCTTTTGTTGTGACAAAGTGTTCCCGGTGCACCCATCAGCATGCCCATGAACAGATGGCACATTAAAGAGACAGACATCTGCCTTCTTTATAGGCACAGTCCCCGTTCTCTCCAACCCAGCCCACCTATCAGACCTGTCTTCAGTCACCACAGATTTGAGACTCCCTACACAGTGCATCAAATGAGATGCTGGCTGAGTCATTAGCACATCGAGGTGTCCACATGTCCTCCAGTGGGAGCAGTTTTGTCACCCAAATGTTCAGTGGAAAGTGGCTTTTTTGTATTAATTTGCACACTGCTGACTTTTATAATTATTCACTTCCAGTTGTGCAGATGCGCATACATGTTGCTGCTGGATTTGTGATTTAATTACACTACCATTCAAAAGTTGGTGGTGAGTAAGCACGGTAGTGAGTGAAAAACATTTGATTAAGACTTTTTTTAAATTTATGAGTCAGTACTATGCACCATTAGTAGCCTATATTTAATTCCTGTCATCAAAGCATTTAAATAAGGTATGATTTACATAATCCATAGACAAGGATTACAACTGACGCTGCATTTTGCGTATTCTTGGGGGTCATGGTATGAATACATTTTCCTCATGGTTTTATGATGTGCTGCCATATGCATATTTCATGTACATTTCTGGCTTATCTGTAAACAGTACCTGATTTTACGGTAAAATGGTTTATAGTAGAAATCCATTACATATTTCAGATGAGTGGTAGGCTTTGATCACGTATGCAAGTAAATTTTCACACATCTACACATACCCTCCCTAGTTTGCGATGATCCCTGTTCTTGGCTTCTTCCTGGAATTTCTCCCATTCTTTCAGCATCTTAGGATCAGGGAAAGAGATGCCATAGATCCTTTGGAGGCTCTCCATGTCAGCTTTGCCCTCCCAATATGTAGAGGAATTCTGTGATGTACATCATATTTGGGATTATACATCATGCTGTAGGGATAATATGCCTAATGTACAAGTTGGGATAATATGACAGAGGAATGTGGAAGGGAGTTTTAATTGAGAGTTAGTTTAAATTGTTAAAAGGTTCTGCGAGGACACTGACGAAAAATGAAGGAAAGGGCTGAATTGTGCACCTTGTGGATCTTCAAGGCCTTGATCTTTCCTGTATGTCTTACATGAGGACCTCTGCACAGATCAATCAAAGGTCCACACCTACAGAAACAACAGTAAAATGTGTAAATAAACTAAGGTATAAATACATTGTATATACACTACCATTCAAACGTTTGAGGTTGGTAAGATTTTTAAAATGTTTTTGAAAGTAGACAGTAAAACTGTAATATTGTGAAATATTAAGATTTAAAATAACTGTTTTCAATTTAAATGTATTTTAAAATGTAATTTATTTCTGTGAAGGCAAAACTTTCAGCAGCCATTACTCCAGTCTTCAGAGTTATATGATCCTTCAGAAATCATTGTAATATGCTGATTAGGTGCACACAAAAATTATTTTATAATCAATGTTGAATAGTTTAGGATTCTTTGATGAATAGAAAGTTCACAAGAACAGCATTTATTTGAAATAAAAATCTTTTAAAACTACAAACTTTTTATTGGCAGTGTAAATAGACTTTAAAACTATTTTTAAATAAATAATACAAAACACTTCAAATGTACATGTTTTACATACCTGTAAACTGTAGTTGTTGGGGTGGTAACCTTTTCATTTAGGATCCTGCACTTGAACTTGTTGTACTAGAAGAAAGAGAGAAGCAGATTTCACTGATCTGACTCTGAACTTCAAGGCGCTCAAGTGTTAAGGATGTATTCATAGCATGAGCTTATATTTATTGCTCTTAGAAAGGAAGCACCTACCTTGAACATCTCCAACAGCGTCTCCTTCTTTACCTCCAGCCTCTCAAAGGGCTGCTTCTCTTTGATGATCTTCTTACACAAGGTCTCCAAACAGGGAAAATCATTACTCGATACACCTCTGAGAATCGGCAGGCGAGGAAGGGAGAGGATAGAGAAAGTAAAGTACACAAAGTTGCACAGGTTTCATTAAAAAAATAAAACTAGTGCAAAGAATAACAAAACATCTCACAGATGTCACCAATTAAAGAAACTTTAGTCTTCCAGCAGTCATCTTCTAGGACAAAGCAATGCACTTTCAGAAAAATACCTACTCTGAACCAGACAGAGCCACGCTAATAAATAAGGCAGAGCTTGACAGTGATATTATCAAAATGAATACATTTGCATATATTGGCTTTCAACAAGTAAACTACAGCATTTATCATGCTCCTTACAGCTTATCTAAAGCCACTGCACTGATCCTGGTCAAACAAAAGGTCATGTAATTGTTAAAAAGGAATGAAAACTCCTGAAAAAAAATACAAAATGTTGTATTTCTTGACCAGCTACTTAGCATAATTTCTAACCACAGATGAATTAATGTGACTTTCAAGCTCTGACTGACAGTTCTAAACAATAGATAGTAAACAGGCACAATAATGACTTGAATTAGCATGGATGACAACAGTCGTGAGAAGCATATTATAATTTGATGCCTGTAATACTACAGTTCAGTTGATGAACAACCCAAATCATTCTAATTAAAAAAAACAAACAAAAAAAAACAACAACAGAGAGTATGTCTGACTTACTCATTTTCAAGAAACATATCATAGTAAAAGCCATTCTCAATGGGCGGCCCATAACAAAGGCATCCTCCATAGACTCGCTCCATGGCCTCTCCCATTATATGGGCACTGGAGTGCCAATACACCTTAAGAAAGAAGTTTTTTTAAATAATATGTAAAAATACACTCTTTCAATCATCTATATAATAAAATAATTCATAAGAAACATTTTCTCTGTGCACCACTCATATGTGGTGGGGTCACTTCTATTGGACTAGCATTCATTAAAACGAATAACGCAAATGCAAACTTGAGGGGAAAAAAAAAACTCTAAACTTACTGCTTGTGCCTCTTCATCGTCGAATTTGAGAAACACTAGACTGCAGTCTTCCTCTAAGGGCCTGTCTAGATCCCATACCATATTGTTCACTTTGGAGATCACAGTGTTATCAGCAAGGCCTTGGCTGTTAAGTAAAACACATTATAATGTCATACATTGTGATTACAAGTTATTGCTTGATTTGGAAGCATAATACAAGCAACTCACTAAGAAAACACTTTTTAGGTGCCTTTCAATGCTTTCATTGACTTTCATAGACGTTTACCTTAAACTTAAACTTCTCCATAACAATTCACACATTATTGTTATTTTTATTTATTTATTTTTGCATTGCACCTAGTCTAGCTTTCTAATAAACCTGGAAGCTTACACTATAAATATTGACAAACTTCTTATGTTCCTCTATTGTAGGTTACTTTGGATAAAAAAAAAAATTTAAATGCATAAATGTAAATGTTTGTCGACTGTATCTTTTGTCCCACCCCAAATTCCTGCCATTGCCTGAGTCAGTCAATATTTCTATATTTCACTCACGCAAACAGAACAATGTTTTGATTGCATTATGAAGCCTCAGTGTTTATACACTGACTATATAAGTATTTAAAGAAATTAAAGTTTACCAATGTTTCACAGGTGTCATTACTAACTATGTCATTGGTTCAAGCAAGAGTTGACAACATCAGAGTTAAAAAAGCTTGCCTGTTTAGTTCAGACAGTCACTAACCTGATGCCACAGGCAACCTGGTAAGGTGTGGTCTTCCAGGATTCCCCATCTACTACTTTTCCATCGGGCAGTGTGATCTTGATGGGCTTGCTGTCTTTTGCTGCTTTCTCAGACAGCAGGGCATCATGTTCTGTCTTCAGCTTGTTATAAACGGACAGACGCTCATCGATGTACTGTGGTAGAGGATTCAACTACAGAGAAAAAAAAAAAAAGAGAGACAAAACTCGTATTTTTATCACGTAATAACTATCCATTGTTTTAAGGGTTCTTCAAAAGTGCATGCATCATAAATCACAACCTCTGCAAAGGAATTTAAATCAATGCACAATTGCACATATGCCAAATATTTTATAGTTACATAATGTGCATGGATCCTATCCACATGCTTAACAATGCATTTATTAGTTTATACAGAGAATGGAATCTTTAAAGTCCATTGTGGAATATGCAAGTGTTGCAATATCATAGACAACACAGCAACAGAATAATACCAGCACAAACCTCAGCCCTGCCACTCGCATCTCCACCAGCGTTCTTGTTTTTCTTCTTTCCTCCATCTTTGCTATTCTGAAAGAAGGGGTGCGACGTTCATTGGTTATTACATTCAACTGTCAATTCGTTTTTCATGTCAACAAAGAAAAGAGTTCAAACATGTCACTCCACCCGCTGTAAAGTGATACAGAAACAAAATCTGACTGCAAACCTATAAATAAACAGAGCATATTAAATATCTATATTGCACAGCTGTTAGACAAATAAGGAGAGCAACGTGTTTCAAAGGTCCCAAAAACTATTAAAAAAAATTAAAGGCATTAAGGGTTTTGACAGCAACATGCTATGACTGTCTCAGAGGACTTCTTCAGTTCACTAGCTAGTCAGCTAACTGCATGCACATCTGATACCTTCTTCTCGTCCATTTTCAGATCCTTCATCTGTTCTGTAACGCTCTCATCCGCCATAGTTAGACAAAAATATCACAAGCACGAACAAGTAACACGATCCAACAATTTACAAATTTGTACAGTCTTTATTCAGGACACCGGCATACACGTTTCCCGGATATTGCGGGGAGGCAAACGCTGATGCAACAATTTGACGAATTTGGAATGTTGTCCGTGATTGGTGATTGGTGATTCACTGTGATTGACGTAAGTTTAAACCAATCATCAGGCAGGATATTTCATTTTTGGCGCAGTAAGATGATGCAACGGTAACGACATACTATAAAAGGTAAGACAGGCTTTTACCGCGTACGTCTCTAATGTTATTACTAATTATAATATAATGTGCAATTTTAGTCAAGTTAACAACATGAAGCTTTCTTCAGCAAAAAAGTTTTACCCGTGTCTGTGGGCTTTCCCCTCAAACGTAAATAAAGGGATTCAGTTCGAGAAGCTGTATAAAAGCAATGCATTCTAGTGGCATCTAGTGGGCCGAAAAGAGAAGCACAACTATTAATAATAACATAATATGACACAGTGGTATAGAAACAGCACCTTAGAGGGTACTTATACAAAAAGCATTTGTTTACATTGAGTATTTATAGCGAACCTGCTGGGTACGGCACATTATTTACCTCTAACTACTACTTCTACTCCTAACTTAGTGTATTGTTTATAAGCAAGGCTCTTGAACTGAAAGCCCTTGTGGACTGGAAAGCATCTATTTTATCAAATGGAAGTAGAGGTGTTTGTGGAACTGAAAAAGGGTCATTAGTAAAACAAAGGGTTTTGTTTAGGATGAGGATTTACTGGAACATTTTAATTTTTTATTCACTTTTTTTTATTACTCTCCTTTACACTGAAGTGTGTGCAAAGTTATGTTTGATATAGCGATATTGCTTTACTTTCTATTTTTCTTTTTTCTTTTGAAGTTTCTCATCATATTTTGTAGGGCATCATCTCATCAACACAGTGCTTTAAAAGTCCCTATATTATTTTGTTATTCACATGCTGGTCAGAGCTCTAGTGTCAATGTTATCGCTGTGTAATAGCAGGGCATGTAAATTTGCTTCATACTCCATTGAGGAGGATTTACATATTCATTTAGAAAAGCTAATTGTTCAGCATGCCCAAACAAAGCCTGTAAACTCAAGGGTGTTTTGGACTTTGAATGCCAGTGTAAATAAGCCCCATGGACTCAAACAAAATTGCGGTTGCACCCTTGGTGCAATGGTTTGAAATCATGGAACCGTGTCATCCATGGTCTTTGCCTGCTTGAATGCACAGCTGTATCTCTTTTTTTTTTTTTTCAGCGCTTAAAATTTTATGCTCTTTAATTTTTAAAAACTGTTTTTGAGGACATTTGTCATGTCCACCTACTCTCATGCATTTTTGAAGCATGAACCAAGATAACATAAAACAGAGAGACCGCACAGAAGACTGATCGTACTGAAAGCAATAATCCTGAAAGCCCATTTTGAAGGGTTTTTTTTTTTAGAGGTTTACTTTAGATGCATAGCATCAAGTAAGCCCATTGAACTGCATGTGCGACTGCAAAGAAGTGAGGTGAAAGTCAGGTCAGGTTTCATAACCTTACACTTGTTTAAGAAGATGAGTCTAGTGTCAGGCTGACCTGAGGATCTCCATTGGATATCTAGTAATTTCATGGTCCAGAAAGTGCATTTTGAGGCCATAACACTGTAGAGTTCTCAGTTCACTTAAAATAAATGAGCCTATGCTTCCTGTGTCTTAGATGAAAGGGTTGTAAATAATTATTTTCCTTTAAATTGCTCCATACATTTGCTGGAATGTTGATTTTACCAAATGTTATCGGTGTCTTAAATATTGAGACTATATTGAATGAACACAAACATCAATATCCTGGTTAATGACACATAGACGGAAATATGGAGGTGATAGTTTTGTAATGATGTATACTACAAAACAAAAGTTAAAATCATATAATAAATGTAAAAAAAAGGACATTTAAAGAAGGCCAAGGTCGTGTCTGACCTACATTTTTAAGTCTAGAAAGAAACACTTTCTTAAGGAAGCATGAATATTGTCTGGATTATCCTCCTCTTGTTTGTTTAATTCCACCCGTTTGCCATTCACAAGCAGGCCGAGTGGAACAGGTGACTCCAATGAATTTCGTATAGTGACAAAGGGTCTGTATCTACGTTTTAAAACCGCTTCTCTCAAAGGATAGGCCAATGGCTTATGCAAATTCACCCTGTGCATGTCAGTAATTTATTCTCGGGGAGTCACACAGGCTTCAAACCATCCACTGGCCTTAGAGAAAACACTTCTGAGACTTAAGGAAGAAAAAAAGACAAAAACAAATTGTGTGCAGAGGATTATTTCTTGTGATGTGATGTCCTTATGGTAATTGTGCAACTGCTTGAATTGTAGTTTTTTAAATTGATTCTTACGGTCTGACTCTTTAATGGTAATACATTCTTTTACGGTTGTGCAGGGAGTTTGTATGGTTGTGTCGTCTTAAATTCGACCCCTAGGTAACTTAAAATGATTGATTCTGAACATTAATGAATCTTGGCGAGCTTGGATACAGTTTCTTTATCGCAAAAGAGAGTTGCTGGTCTGAAGAGAATCTCTACTGAGGTTAAATTGTACATTTCAAAGAAATCTTATTGCCATCACATTATCCATCAAAGAATGGCCTCTCCCAAACTCACTCCGATAATCTACAAAGAAGAAGCGACTCCCAAGAAAGTGCCCTAATCGATCAGTTGCCATGCTTTCCATTAGTTTGCACGCAACAGAGGAGGGCTGTCAGTCTGTGTGAGATGTCGAGTGGAAAAGATTGTTCCCACAGGATCTCAACTCGTATATCCAGCCCACAGGGTCTTTCTTTGAGAGCCAGCAGTAATTCTGTCTCTGCAGACAGTTGTTGCACTCTTTCTTTTGTGTAGCTTTGGCTTGAGCATAAGCTTTAAAGATGTCTCCATAATCACAGGTCACTGCTTTCTTATCCACACACTTACCATATTCTTGAGGCATGCCTCTTGCTCTCTGCGCTCCATGACATTGACCGCTGTAATGACAGTGACAGTTTCATGTGAGAAGTGGTGCAGTGAACTCACTGTAACTGTCAGACCAGCCGCCACTCACAGGTGCATTCAAACAAATCTTCAAGATGCACTTCAGTAACACTTCATAATAACTTTTACAATGTATGTACTGTGTCAGTTTAAGTTTATTTGGTTTTAAAGAAATTAATAAGCAAGGACGCATTAAATTGCTCAAATCTGACAATAAACAGTATGTTGAGAAATGTATCTTTTTTTCCATGCAATAGAACAGTGGTTCCCAACCTGGGAGGCGCCAGAGTTCACAGCGGGGGCGCGGGAGCAGATATACTTTGAGGTAGGGCTGGGCGATAAAACTATAACTACAATTATAGAGATATAATTTTCATCGATAAAACTAGTTCGATAAACATTCAATGTAATGTTTATGCGGGAAAAGCGGAACAAAACAGCGCTACTCATTTGAACCGCGCCACACAAACCATATCCGCTCGGTTCAAACAGCGGCGCGGCGCAGAGCGAGCAGACTAGAGCAGATGTGTTTACTCACCGATCACGCAACCACTAAACAGCGCTGTGAGATCCAGTGAGAAGCGCTTGAATTCAGCGAAGAACATATGACTGGTATAAACTAGTATCAGTCGATATCAGTCAACTGATATAAACTAGTTTAAATCCAGATAAAACAGCGCTGACAAACAGCAGAAAAACACTGTGTGCAACGATACAGTCAGAAGGCTTTTCAATCTACAAATCGCCATCGTTTACTAGGGATTTACTGTAGTAACATTAACTGCACCATGGTATTGTGGCAGAAATGTGTGGCATTAAATATATCAAATTTATTATATAAATGTAGACGTGTAGGCTATTAAATGTATTAAAGGAGTAATGGAATGTAATTACACTATATTTGTGATTAAGCTATAGGCTAGCGTTTGTGCATTTATAATAAATGTATTTAGACTACTGTTTTACATAGCCTATAAATAGGCTACCTAGAAACCATATAGTTGGATTTTTACCACAGTATTGAGGTGCTATATATGTGGTTTTAACTCTGGTTATCATGATGTAAATGTATGCTACTATGGAAGAACAATGGTTAAATTTAATAAAACTCAAACAGTCAGAAAAATAAAATTTCACCATATAAAAAAGGAGGTTGTTGGGATTTTTTACAGATGTTACTGATTTTGATAATGAACATAAATTTACATCTGCATCCTAACTCAAACTACTACTGTCAACTCAATGTCAAATGTGCATTTCTAAGAGACAAAAAAATTATATTATTATTATTGCGTATAATAATAATAATTATATGAATTCCTTGAAATATAATAAGGGGGGTTTTGGGGGGGCTCAGATTACCATATGTGTACATAGAGGGGGCCCATGAAAAAAAGGCTGGGAACCACTGCAATAGAAAGTCAGCGGTCACAAACTATTAATTCATTCTTCAAAATTTTACCCTATTCATATAAAGACTAACAAAGAAGCATGCTAAAACCTACAACAGTTCAAACACTCATAATTGCATACACACATACCGTTATCCAGGACGGTGACGAGTCTGCTTACAGACAGGAGGTTAAGGAGCTGGCTGTCTGGTGCAGTCTAAACAACCTGGAGCTGAACACGCTCAAAACAGTGGAGATGACTGTGGACTTCTGGAGAAACCCCCCTGCACTCCCCCCACTCACCATCATGAACAGCACTGTGACTGCAGTGGAGTCATTCAGATTCTTGGGCACCACAATCTCTCAGGACCTGAAGTGGGACAATCACATTGAGTCCATTGTGAAAAAGGCCCAGCAGAGGTTGTACTTCCTCGCCAGCTGAGGAAGTTCAACCTACCACAGGAGCTGCTGAAACAATTCTACTCCGCCATCATTGAATCCATCCTCTGCACTTCAATAACTGTCTGGTTCAGCTCAGCTACCAAATCTGATCTCAGAAGACTACAGAGGGTCCGGACTGCTGAGCGAATCACTGGTACAACCCTCCCCAGTCTCCAAGAACTGTACTTATCCAGAGTGAGCAAAAGCGCTAAGAAAATCACTCTGGACCCCTCACATCCAGCACATTCCCTCTTTGAACTGTTGCCGTCTGGTCGACGCTACAGAGCTCTGAGCACCAGAATGACCAGACACAGAAACGGTTTCTTCCCTCAGGCAATCCATCTCATGAACACTTGACAATAAACGCGGAACACACAACACTATAATACATTATTTAACACGCATACATATTTACATTTCAAATTTGCACATATCTTAACTGTACATACATAATTATCTATATTATATATTGTGTTTTTTGCTATTTTGTACATTGTCTGTTTTGTATATTTTTGTATATTGATATTTCAGTCCTGTCGCTGTCATTCTGTTGCACTGTGGAGCTTCTGTCACTAAAACAAATTCCTCGTATGTGTAAACATACCTGGCAATAAAGCTCATTCTGATTCTGATTCTGATGTGTAAGTGAAAAATACTGGATCGCTCTCAGCTCTGTTGCTTTTTTTCACTTATTTTTCACACTCTTAAACAGACATACGGAAACATTCACAAGCCGACAAAAGTGCACACACACACAGACGCTGATCATTGTGTTCAGTACACTTTACACTTAGTGTAACTAGATGCGGTCTTTAGCAAAATGTTAATGCAGTGTTCATGAAAACATTTGAAATATTGGAAATTTTGTGATTTTTGACAAATATAAGGAGTGAGACCAGAAGAATTCTGGAAGCCTATTGAGCAGTGAGGGAAACAAAAGAGAGAGCTTATGGCCCTTAGAGTGTAAGTTAATATTTGTCAAAGTCTCTTTTGAGGAGCAAAATATTGCTTTTGCATGCAATGGCATTGACACCGTAAGGTTTTTATATAACATATGTTTGGATTCTTTAACTGTAAGATGAGTAAATTTTACATTAATTATTAATGGTTTAATCAAACACAGACAATGACACATTCTCTAGACTTTATTGAACAAACTCACTGAATATTCCCTATGCAGGGTGGTTCTTTTTCCACAGTGGTATTTAGCATTCTGGCTGTATATTGGCTTAATAGTGACATGATTAGAAGTTCATTGAATTTGCAATAACAGCCGGCTTTGCATTGGTGTTTCAGGCCTACCAGCTACCTTGTAATTGGATATAATGTGATTTGTGTACATTATTGTAAGCTGCAGTGTTGTGCAATGTGCAAATAACTGGCTCATGGCTTGTCTAATCATCGAATAGTGTTTGTCTTTAAATGTATTTAATGCCTCACTATGAATATTAATTTCTTCATCTGTCCCAAGAGGACTAAAGGTTAATAAGTGCAAATATTCGTGAAAGCGTGACAGTCAGAGAATCGTTCTGTGACGCATATAAACTCAATTAACCAGATGAAAAAGAGGATCTGAAAATCTGGTCAGGTTTGGAAAAGTGTGACATTCAATTTCATGTACCAATACTCATTTAAAAATGCTAACAGTGACTTTCCATTGAGGGTCAACATCGATAGTGTTTAACAAAATCATTATGCATTCTCCAAACTTGCATAGGCAGCGCAGTTCTCATTACTCTCCTGAGCAATAACAAGAATGAACTCCACACCTTCTCAGAGGGAATAAGGGGGGCTAAGATAGAGTATTAAAGCAAGGATGAATGCAAGAGAGAAAAGCCCCTGGCAAGCCCAGGCCCCCTTGCTGCTCCTGACATGAAAACTCCTCGCTGAATAATGAGCTTCTCCATTCCGGTAAATCCCTGCATTTGAGACTGGTGCTGCAGTGTTTTGTGTGCACTGCTATACTATGTGAACGCTTCTCCGAGCTGAGCCATTTATGCATATTTTGCTTGGTGTTGCCATCACTGGTTAGGATTAACTGCCTGTGATAAATGTGCCATCTGCACAGTCTAGAGAGCATTGTTTTAGTTTAGTTTGCTGGGTGTTCTCTAGACTGCTGTATATTAATAACAGCAGCATTTTCAAGTCATTTGTGTCGAATCAAAATATACTGCTGTTTCTTGAGTTAGTTAAGCAATGACATGGAAAGGTCATTCACAGACAAATCTGCTTAGAAATAAACACAAAACACGTCCACCATTAACGCATTAACACAAACATGAATTGTGTTAAAACTGTTATGTAATTTGCCATACAGTGATCTTCTGTAGTAAGAGAATCTCTATTGTTTCACAACTGGTTTTTTATGGGTAATCATTTTTGTACCTGCTTAGAAATGTTCAAAAATGTACTTAAAAAATCAATTAGTTAAGTTAAGTTTTTTTCAATTATGTATGTAACTGATCACTGTAAACAACAAAGAATTTTTTTTCATATTAAATTCACGTATAGAATTATGAAAAGTAAATAAGCACATGCTTTTTGATTTTACTCAAAATGAAGTCATTTTTATATGAAGCCATACATTTTTAGTAGCAGTGACTGCAAAAGTCACTGGTTTTGTGCAAAAGTAGTGCTGAAGTCAAACTAAATATATACTATATATTTAAGTATATTTGATTGCGCTGCAGTGGAGCTATTGCAGGTATACTTCAGGACACGCACACTTTAAATATCTTTTCAAATAATATTTTTCAAAGATCATACAGTCCTCATCAATAGTGACATTAAAACACATATTAAGAAATGTGCATTTTGCACAATTAGTACTCCAAATAAAGTTTAATTATAATTTTATATCAAGTCTCAAGCGATATGTCAGTAAATATGTTAACAGATTTGAACTGAAATAAATGTATTTTAAATATATTATTTTATTTTATTTTTACTAGGGTTATCTTAATTTAATTCAGTAAATTGAATTATAAATTCAATTTGAAGTAAATTTTGGCAATTAGCAAATACAGTAACATACATACAGTGCCCTCCACTAATATTGGCACCCTTGGTAAATATGAGCAAAGGCGGCTGTGAAAATAAATCTGCATTGTTTATCCTTTTTATCTTTCATTCAAAAAATTCACAAAATTCCAACCTATCATTGAAGTAAAACAATTGAAAATGGGGGGAAAATCTCATTGTGAAATAAATGCTTTCTCTAGTTCACGTTGGCCACAATTATTGGCACCCAATTATTGCAACGTCCTTTTCCCAGGGTAACAGCTCTGAGTTTTCTCCTATAATGCCTGAAGAGTTTGGAGAACACCTGATAAGAGATCAGAGACCATTTTCTTCATACAGAATCTCTCCAGATCCTTTAGATTCACAGCTCCATGTTAGTACTTCTCTTCAGTTCACCCACTCATTTTCTATAGGGTTCAGGTCAGAGGACAGGGACAGCCATGGTAAAAGATTCATTTTGTGCTCAGTGACCCATTTTTGTGTTTAATTTGATGTTTGTTTTGGATTGTTGTCCTGGTGGAAGATCTAAACACGGCCCATTATAAGATTTCTAACAGAGGCAGTCAGGTTTTGATTTATTATCTGTTGGTATTTGATTGAATCCATGATGCCGTGTGTCTAAACAAGATGTTCAGGACCTCTGGCAGAAAAACAGGCCCACAACATTAAAGATACAGCAGTATATTTAACCGTGGACATGGGGTACTTTTTAAATTTTTATCCCTGTTTGTTTCAGCTGACCATAGAAGCCAGTCCCATTTGAAGTTCCAGTCGTGTCTGATAACTGAATATGCTGGAGTTTGTTTTTGGATGAGTGAGGAGAATTTTCCTTGAAACCCTCCCGAACAACATGTGGTGATGTAGGGGATGTTTGAGATATATTTTTTTTAGGTTTCTGACCCCAAGACTCAACTAATCTCTACAATTCTCCAGCTGTGATTCTTTGAGAGTCTTTGGCCACCATGCATTAGGACGATATAGACACACGTCCTCTTCCAGGCAGATTTTTAACATCTTTAATTGATTGGAACCTCTTAATTCTTGCCCTGATGGTGGAAATGGGGATTTTCAATGCTTTAACTCTTTTCTTACAGCCACTTTCTATTTTGTGAAGCTCAACAATCTTGTTCTGCACATCAGAACTATTTTACTCCTTATGAGGAACACAAAGGCCAAATTTCCTTAATCATCCATTACATTTATAATCCTGTGGAACAGGAACAGAATAATGGCTGGACAATTTCATGCTCCTAGTCACCCTGGTGTGCTAAAAAATTTAAAGATGAATGGGAATATACTTTAGAGATATTATACTCATAATAATTTGTAGGGGTGCCAATAATTGTGGCCAACATTCATTGGAGAAAAACTTTTTTGTCATCATGAGATTTTCTCCCCACTTTCAATTGTTTTACTTCAATGATAGGTTAGAATTTTGTGAATTTGAGTGAAAGATCAAAAGGATAAACAATGCAGATTTATTTTCACAGCCGCCTTTGCTCATATTTATCAAGGGTGCCAATATTAGTGGAGGGCACTGTATATGTGCTAAGGTAACAAACAAAACTAACAGAGCTTTACACTGTTCTGGAAGTCAAATAAAGCAACATGCAGTGTGTGTGTGTGTGTGTGTGTATATATATATATATATATATATATATATATATATATATATATATATATATATATATATTAGTCTGACGAGATCTCGTGTTACGAGATCTCGCGAGATTAAAACGCGACGAGATTTCTCGTCGTGGTGAAAAGTTGTCTCGTAAATTGTGATGTCAGCATGATGGAGCTTGAGGGTGAAATTAGTATTGAAGATCCCCCTGCCACTTTTAAATCATTTGTGTGGCACTGGCAACATTTTGGTTTTCCAGTGGAAATAAGAAACGGCGAAAGAGTGACAGATAAGACGAACACAATATGTAAACATTGTAAGAAAACAATGCCGTACACCGCGGCTAACACGAGCACTATGCAAAGACACATACAGAACTACCACAGCTCTCTACTAAAACCAGCCGCACCTGTGACGAAAAAATTAAAAGGGCAAACAACTCTAAATGCCTTTGCATCTCTTCCACCGTCATGTGAAATCGTAAAGGGGAGAAGCCAGTCGGTAGAGTTTATAGCAAAACATTTTGCAGTGTTTGCATGTTCTTTACTGCATAGAATTCATTAAAATACAAGTAAAATAACATTAATTACAAGTTGGTTTCAAAATGCACCTAAATTGTTTTGCATTTTGTGATTTTCATTTGAATAAAATACTATTTTCCATTCATATATTTCATCATTGAGGATTTCTTAAAAATAGTGTAAAAATCTCGTCTCGTCTCGTTCTCGTGAACCCAATCTCGTGTCTCGTCTCGTCTCGTGGAGTAAGCGTCTCGTCACACCCCTAATATATATATATATATATATATATATATATATATATATATATATATATATAATATAATATAATATAATATAATATAATATAATATATATATATATATATATATATATATATATATATATATAAGATCTGCTTAATATAATCAGCTACTGAGTTTTTCATGTTAAAAAAAGAACTTATTTGAGTAAAACAAACTTGTTTTATTTAATAAATTTCATTGCCGGGTTTTACATTGTTGCTTTCTGGTGTATTTATTCTCAATAATGAAAATATTTTAATAAATGTATTTTAAATTTCCTATCACATTATATTACCAATGCTAAATTTGGTCAAATTAAACCATTTCTCATTCTTTGTGTTTTCAGTTATAGCCTACCAGTTTAGTACAGCAGAGAATGGTAAAGAAAAGCTTTTTTTAAACAAGATATCACAATAATTCACTATACCACAACAACGATTTGCTGATTTGACATTTTGACAACGAGTCCTCTTCACACGGACCTCTCAGCAGAAAAATGCTGTTAAATTTCCAGAGGGCTGCACCTAATGTCTTTCTTGTATCTGGATGACTTAATGACTTGCTTTCAGGTAGCGCTGATATAGGACACCATTTTCTATAAGGGCCATATGTTCTGCTTTCTGTCATTTTCTCCTTGTTTCTTCCCTTTGCTGTTTCCCCTCTGTTTGTTTTCATCTGTCTTTCTCTCCAGGGAGCATCACAATCAGCAGCGGATGATGGGATACGAGGCCCTGAAGCAACTAAAGCATTCCAAACACCTGCCAAACCCCACACACACGCACACACACACACACACACACATACATACTGTCCAACTTCTTCCTCATTCTTCAACACACTCTTGCAGAGGTAGCCCTGAATCCCCAATGTGCTTGTTTTGTATTTGTCAGCAGAAACAGGTCTGCCGATGCCCTCTGTTCAAATCCAGCGGTACATGCTCAGCCTTTAAATATCTTACCAAAGACACTTGTGCACTTTGGATGCAAATGAACGAATTACAGTGACAGGATGGGATTGTGTAGGGCTGGCAACCTTGTGTCTCACCTTGTGGTGAGAGCAGGGACTGTATCTGTAACTGTCATCACAGCAGGACAGATCAATCCATATAGCTCAGCATGTGCAGTTCTGGTGACAGGCCTGATGAACCCACGACCTTCCTTTAAGCAGAGAGGAAAGGAGGAGACGAACGAGAGGGTGGGTGTGGGACTATAGTGGAGGAAGGCTGTCTAGGCGTAAAGAGAAATGAATCTGACACCTGCTGTGAAATGTCATTTCCAGAGTTGGTTGTCTAAAACTGGAGATTCAAAATTGTGTTTTTGCCCCAAAATACATTATCTCTCAATAGCATCTCAGTTCATCATTTAACATTTGTCATTGGGAACCCCTACCGTCCAAAGCTGCCTTTATGCTTTTGGCTAAAGTTGGCTCAAGCGCATAACTTGCATTTGAGAAAGAGAGGTAATTTAATTTGCACCTAATTTTTCCCCTTGAAAGGATAGTTCCCCAAAAATTAAAGCTCTGTCATCATTTACTTGGTTTCAAACTTGACTTGACCTTTCTTTCTTCTCTGGAACACAAATACGATATAGACTCAAAATGCCTACTTCCATTCTATATAGTGGGTGAAAAGCAGTATGTGAGCAGAGTATGTCCAAATTCATAGTATTCATAAAATGTACCTGGATGACTAACTACTTGTAGCAAGATTCTGAAATTTGCATCTGATGGACACTTTACTATCCCACGAGGCCACGGGAGATGATTTGTGAATGACAGTGAAGTAACAGTGAAGTAGGCCAAGTCACAGTGACAGCGTGGAGGAAATGTCATTACGTTTACACACATTCATACTATATACAGTATTTTTAATGGTTGTGAAGAAAGTTCCAAACCAAATGTAGTATCTTCTTGTATTCGATTTAGGACTGTTTTTTCTTCTTTGTCTATATAAGCTACACAGAAGGTCTTTGTGGTTCCTTGTTGTCTTGGACTCCACTGACTGTCACTGTATGTGCAAAAACTGTTGATTCATTCTTCAAAATAGCATCTATCGTATTCCATAGATAAAAACAAATCAAAAAAACATCCAGGTTTGGAACAACATGAGGGTAAATAGTGACTACATGTTCATTTCTAGGTGAACTATCACTTTAAATTAAAAAGGCTCATGAGAGTAAACAGCAGGTGTCAGTAAAACCACTTCAGATGTGTTTGTGTGTTTCTCTACACACAAATACAAATTTTGTAAATAAATGTACCTCTAGATATCACTACCAGTTTTGGCTGAACAAAATGGTGTCTTTGCCAATGACGTCTGAATTTACTCGCTGTGGAACTGGTTTTAGGAATGTCTGAAAAGTCTGATTCTGCACTGAAAATGTAGTTTTGAATAAGTTAAAAAGTTCTGTAACAAGAAATTTCTGAATAAATTAATACAAACTTATGGTGAGAAAATATGAAAAATTCAAAAGATTTCAAGGTCGTTAATCAATATGACATTGACCATGTGAACCCCTTTGAACAAAGTCGGACCTCCACAATATGTTCTTTGAAGAATGGATGAATATAATTTCTAATTCAAGAAAAAAAAAAAGGTTAATGCAAAATAGCAGTATTTTTGCTAGTGGTCTCGGACCTTTGGACCTTTGCATTTTGATGAAGCACTGAAAACACATGTAAATAAATATTTTTTTTATAAACCTAGATATTTGCTGCTGGGGCATGTTCACATTGAAGATATCATTAATTCAGACTTTTTCTTGAACACTTTGTATCTCTACTCTTATTATTCTGCAACGCCTCTGTTCCACAGATATCTACCATCTTACCCTTGTGAATTTTACATCCACTGCTGAAGGCACCGTTCTCAATGCTTGATTGTGCTGATGGTGTCCGGTTGTCTTCCCATACTGTAGCCTTGTTAGTCCTTTTATGACATTTGGCAAAGATTGGTGCTCTGAAAAGCTGAAAATAACAAGCTAGCCATTCCTTTTCTTTGCTTTAACTTATGCAGTCCAGTGAGTGTGCAGCTTCACTCCCACTAAGACTGTCAGTGTGAGCTGTCAGCATACATTCTCTAAGTTTGTAAGCTCTACAGTATTTGCCACTTTTTGACTATTTGAAATTCAGCAATGCAATTTCAATCAACCTTGGGGACACAAATAGAAAGACAGGAAGTTAGTCAAACACAAGGCTGAGTAAACAAAACATGCTGGGCTTCTTTTTTTTTCTTTTTTTTTTACAATTATATATTTATTTCATCAAGATGTGGGAAACAAACGTGAGGATAATTATGACCAAGTCAGAAAAACTGCAATTAGTCAGCCACATTTGTGACTGTGCAATGTTTTATTAGTAATTAATTAATGTGAGACAATTTAATTAAATGAAAGGTATTTAATTCTTCATGTTTAACAAATCCTGCAGAATTTATTGTAGATTTAATGTATCATAGATTCTGAAATGCTGAAACACCATGTTGATTAGTTTGTTAATCTCAGGTAATTGTCATCACACATTTTATAACAAAATATGTAAATTATATTGAATTATTGGGTTATTTTATCAGAGGGAAAATGTGTGGTTTGATTATAAACAAGAGCTTAATAAACATCTAATTATGAATGTAAAATTTAAATAACAGGAATCTTTCTTATTTAATTGTAATAAAATGTTCCAGACATCCCAATCGGTTCAGCAAAGAATAAATTTATATATCAGTCTCTTAAAAACGACTTTTTAGTCAGATTGTGTGTGTGTGTTTGAACTTCTTATCAGGCTGTTTTGATAAAGAAATTCCTTTGGCTCAGGTGTACACTTCAGATTTCCATTACAGCTTCTTGACAGCTTAGTGTCAGAGATTAATAATAGAGCCAAAGTTGTGACAGGTCTTAATTATTCAGACTTCAGATGCAGGAAACAGACTGGCTGATAAAAATAAGCCACAGTTCTTATTCAAATTGCTCAAACTTTCTATGAAATAAACAAAGGTAGTTCTTCCATATAATCCTAAAAGTCACATAAAGATTATCCACATCTCACAGGTCCTACAAAAGCAGATAATCAACACTTTTAACAGCTTCATCCACAACTGGTCATATCGTGTCTTGACCACTGATTTCCTTTCTCCATTATTTGTTTCTGAAAGTGTTTAGTCTGGTACGGAGAGCAATAGTTAGCTTGAAACAGCAATCAATCTACAATTCAAAAGCCATTCAGGTCTATTGCAGTGATATTGATTACTTTAGAGCCCTTCATTCTTCAGCATAAGATTTGTTGTTTAAAACCTGAATTGCACTAATTGGCTGTATTGTGCTGAGGGTCTAAGTGTATCACCCTTTAATAGCTGCCATCAATATGTCAAGCAGTACACAATTAGTTCTTTCTCCATTTTGGATTTCATTGGTCTGCAGTCCTCAAATTAATTTTAAATGTGTACCAACATATCCTGCTGTTGGACTCAAAAGAAATCTGGACTCAATTTTCTCATATTTTGTGTTCTCTGGACAGATGAATCCCTTTCCACTTACAGCCACTCTTATCGTTTGGCAATGATGTGGTACAGTGAGTCGAAATAGAAGCCTATACATCTGGTGCATCTGTTATGCTTTTCATACCACCAATGAGACAGGCTTGAAATATACTTGCTATTGTATTACTGTTGGTGTGCTGGTAATGAGCGCAGTTTGAAAGCCCCACTGTGGGAACTTTTTTGAGAATGAAATGCATTTGCTTTGAAATGTAGAGTTATGAAACTAAACATAATCACATCCTGCAAAACCATCGCCTTTTCTACACAAAAGCACCAAGCAGTCTCGACAGGACAGAATATGACATCTCCTGTAACTAATCTTAGAAAAAAAATGCATTTTAACCAAAAATAACAAACCAGCCGCATGGTATCCCAGTGGATTTTAGTGGGTGTATGTCAGTCGTCCCCCGCCCCCCAATTTACAAAGGTGTACCAGCAGAGAAGTTCATCACAGCTATGTTTGTCAACCAAAAGTGTCAAAATATTTTCTGATTATGTGTACAGGCTATATTAATATTCACTATTAATATTTTTGTCACTTGCTTGGATGTTTTACATTCTGATGGAGTGGCATTTATACAGTTTAAAGTGTCTAAACACATTTGGGCCGCTGTACATATACAGGGATCATATTATATTCAGTACAGGAAAGGTTGATGAACTGAAAAATGAATGTACCAAGTTAAGATGACTTTGATTGTCACACATCAGTGGAATTGTTTAAGAAGCAATATTACCACTTGACTCAGATGTGAGCAGACCATCATTATTATTCATTTGGCCATCAGTGCTGATGGCTGCAGAATGATGCAATTGATGTGTGAGAAATCTACTTTTGCCCCTAACTCAAAGTGATGAATTAGAATTTGTTAATTGATTTTCTGGCTGGTCCAGTGGCCTCTACATCACATTAGGTGAAGAGTGAGACGCTTTTTAATTACAGAAGCAGTTGACTTATTCTACCCTATTGAATATCATGACGTTTTGTTTAGTAAAATGCCCATTTTCTGCCGTATGTGAACAGCTGCTTTTAACCAAACAATGGTCCCAGGGTCAGGCAGCTAACAGCATGTCAAATTAAACACACTTTAAAATAGACTTGTGTTATTTACCAAACAGACAGACAGATTATGTACGATGTGTTTTCCCACACTGGTGACGCGAACAGAGTGATCTCCTGTGAAAGAAAGCTATGAATGGAGTAATTAACCTCTCAAGGGTCACAACACCCCAATGATTGACTGAATGTGCACAAGGTAAAATATAAAGATTTGCCTCGTTATATTGATTCAACATTATTGGTTCAATGACTGTTGGATATGAATGCATCACATTTAGTGAGAAAAACACTTGTGCATCATAGCCCAGGTTTCAATAAATGAGGACTAAAGGGAGACAAGCTGACAGGCCAATGGATTTGGCACAAGCTCCTCTGTCCAATGTCAAACCCTGTGGCTGCTCTCTTTGTGGCCTGTGCCTTTCACAGATGAGTGATGGAGACTGTTCACATCAGATCAGTTCACAGCAAACTCACAGAGGTCCTAATATACCTTGGCAAATCTTTAAAGAGTTTTCCCTTTTAACAAGTACATGACCTTTTGAACAATTATACATAATATTTTTTTTTGCTTTGTTTGTACGAATACTTTCATGACCCATGCTGTACATCAATTTTATTTTTTTATTTTTCCAAAAAATCTATTATCATGTTATTTTATGTCATTTCAAATACAAAACATTATATATCTACATAAATGTATGGTATGCATACCAATCACAATAATCATAATCTGGACAAAAAAACCTTGATCTGAACATGAATACAATAAGGCTACTAATAAATGATACAACATTAAACAGAAGAACCCTTTTACAAAACATTATATAGATCTACATAAATGTATGGTATGCATACCAATCACAATAATCATAATCTGGATAAAAATACCTTGATCTGAACATTAATACAATAAGGCAACTAATAAATGATACAACATTAAACAGAATAACCCTTTTTACACCAGTCAGCATTATACTTTTTTCAAAGTCAAAAAATGTATTTATGTATAAATGTATTTTCCTGTTTGCTGCAGCCATAAATAATGGCAAAAATTTCAGGCACACTCATTTGCAGTTGTAAATTGTTTTAGTTGACATGCATGAAATTCAGCCATGAATATTCTTGGTAATATGACTGAAACACATTTTCCATTATACAAACCTAATGCATTACAATCCTCAGCCGCTGGGCCGGCTGTATGTGGGAATGCTTCATCAGCAACACATCAGTTCAAGTTTACCCCAATACGACTCCATTTCCTTTAAGGCAAAGAAGTCTTTCATCATCGACACGTATTCACCCCCTGCAAATGCAGTGAAAAGCCTTGCATTCTTGCTGAAGCGTTTTTATTGAGGAAAGACATTGAGGTTTAATTGCAAGGGGAAAACTGTGCTCTCCTTGGCTCTGAAAGATTAACCATTAGAGGAATTTGAGGAAATGGGAAGTGGCTAGCAGAGGGGAAAAAAATGCCACAGGGTGCCATGGATCACTTTCCTTTTAATGGCCCGGCGTCGTTAAAAGCTTTTCTCTCCCTCCTGATCGTGACTCAAAACATAATTGACCTGTAAGGCCCTTAATGAACATCACATATCACAAGCCTCTGAAACTGTAGCATCTTATCAATGAGCCAGGCAGTCTGCCGGAACAAAATTAACACTCAACAGATGCCCGTTTTGTTGAAGGTCATGTTCCACAAACCAAACAAGCCCTCATCATTTGATGCATTGATATTACCTGTGGAACAAACCATTAGGAATAACACATTTATTTGTACAGTGCCTTTTATATTTCAAGTACTTTCATGGGATATTAAAATGTGGAGACTGATGAAGGATTTGATAGAATTACAAGATACTGCATTTTAATAGTGCACTTAAAGGGTGTTTTACATTTATTATTATTATTATTATCATTATTATTGTTCATTTTTCCCATGATAGCACTGTTAAGGAGGTTCTACACACGTTTTGACATGCTGAGCTAAAACTGGAGCACAATAACCTTTCCACTTGCAGTTCTGCCAGGATTCTTATGCCGGCGTGAACTGCGAGTTTGTATTGATTGAGTGTCCAGTGCGGCAGACATGGATGCCCTTTGTGCTCTAATTAGCAAAGCCGTGAAAAATGAGCACTGCTGCAAAGCTGATAAATGCATTTGTCAGAGTCTGACATGCACTGTGTTAACAGAGCTATTTCGGCACAAAATTCTTCCCGGTAGGGTGAGGCCATGATGCTACCTACAGGGGTCAGTAACAGGGTGAGAGGAAGATAATAGGTAGCATCCTACTCTGCTGTTTGAGTGACAGTAGCTAATACTGAATATAAGGCGTTAAAGGAATTGCTGCATGAGTCATTGGAATGCTGGATTCTGATCAATCATGGCATTTAGCAGACAGATTTCCTAATATTTACTGTCATCCATGTTCATGTCTCTGGAATCACAACGGAAATTTTGATTCATACAAGTGAAACTGGTGGCATCTTGACGTGAAAAAAGCGTCACATCAGTATTAATATTACTGTTGTAATGTTGCAGGGTTCTCTCAAATAGTAGTACTTCAATGACCTACACATTATACAAAATGGCAGGCCTTCACAATAGGTGACATAGATCCCCGGTGCAGGCAGTGGGATGGGAGTCTAATCTCGTGATGGCAGAGGCAGAATCTGAACCAGCCTCCATGTTCTTTTGTGAAGATATCATGGCGTCAAGTTCTGAAGCTCAAATCATTTGGCTCTACCTCAGCAAGTGTGGTTGGCAGACTGAGCTGCCAGATAAGAACTGGACAATCATTTATTTAGTGCAGCTACCTGAATAAGAGCATGAGAAATGTGTTATACCCTCTCCCTCTTCCCTGGAACACCTGGGTCTTACTGTGCTCTCTGATAATGTGGAAATGATTTATGGAGAAAAAACAGTTATCACAGTTGGGTATCAAACCTTGTTTGTTTGTTCATGTTGATTATTTATTCACTGTTATATTTTAGGGAACAAGGAAAATAAAATGGCCACATAAATGCACTTCTTTCAGATTTAGATTTTGTAAAGAGAAGATACATTGTATAACTGCAAGAAAGTATCCAATATTTTGTTCAAATAACCTCATATGAAATACAGCATTGTTGTTGTTGTTATTATTGTTATTATTATTATTAACTTTTCACTGTTTGTATAACTCAGCTTGTCTGAAATTTTCAGTGACTTTTTGCAGGTTACATCATTACACCAGTAAGTGGTGACAAGTGACTGTTTTTATCACTTATTAGCTCAAAAACACTGATACATTCAAGAACAAATCAATTATGAGTGACTCATTGAATCAATCACTCAACTATTTTGTTCAAATACACCGTTTCATTGGGGAATTAAACAATTATAGGTGAGTCATTGATTCATTCACTCAACTGATTTGTTCAAAAACACTGATTCATTCAGAAACTAAACAAATTATGATCATCATTGATTCATTTACTCAACCAATCCATTTAAATACTCTGACGATAAAATAATTGACGGTAAAAAAAAAAAAAAACAGTTGTTGAATGAATCAAAGTTATTATTGTCAATGATTCATTCACTCAACCGATTTGTTGAAATACATTGATTCTTTCAGGAATTAAACAAATTATGAGTGAATCATTCATGCACCATGATGCCTCCACAGGTCTGCCTGATATATGTCAGAACATTTTGAGCCAGTTTTGGAGGATGAATCTTCGGACACACTGCACCCAATCACAAAGTGGTTTTGAGGTCTTCATTGATTACGACTGATGGACAAACAGGTAACGAATTATTTTAAATACATGGTTTCATTCAAAACACCACAGTTGTGAGTTGCTCTGAAATGCGTAGCTCTTGATTCTGCATTGGCTTTGTATAGAACTATTTCTGTTGGCAAATACGAAGAAAGTAACTGCCAATAAAATTGTCAAAGCTGTGATTCAGCCATAGGTAATTCACAGTAATTTGGTACAACAGTAGTCTTGCTTATTCATTGTTACATATATTCAATGCATCATCCACACTGATTGAGTATTAATTGTTAGTAGTCTGTTTGCTGGGAGAATCATTGCAAATTGTTTCAGAGGTTTGTGCCCACTCTCAGTATTGTATTCTCATTTTCTATTTGACATTTTTTAGTTAAATCTAGTTTAGATGGCACTGTTTGTTCTTATGGTGGAGACACATTTGTTGCTTGTGGAGGTAAATAGTTTAAGAATCAATAGGAAGGTCAATGAAGTACGAAAATAAGTGCAGTGAAGACCGGGATAGAAATATTGATTTCATTGCATGCAGCTATGAGGCATGCTCAACGGTTACATAGTGTATCATGAAGTTAATTATGGTGCTCTTTTGCTGGGGTGTGGGGAAAGGTGACTTTATCAATATCCTTCAGCATATTTCTCATCCATTAAAATCGGCTTCTTGTTGGGCTCTAACCCATGGTGCCATCTTATTTCCTACTGAAATGACACAAAACTTTCTCTTTCAATTGAAAAACAGCAATAAACTTCCAAATAACAATAAATGATTATTAAGGGTTGTTTATCCTTTAGGGAAACCAGTTAAAAATTCGTATTGCTAAGTAACAGTTTGATAGGCAAGTCTGTGTGATTTAGTAATTGCTTTGAGACAGAGAACTCTCCCCAAATAAAACTTGAACTGAAATTGAATGACTCTCTGAGGAAATCTTGATAGTTGCAGAATGAAAGGTGATTAACTGCTACTTAGAGGTCTACACAATCTGATTTTAAGGCTTAGAATTAGTTCTGGGGTGGGATTATACAAAAACTAAGCTTTCTGACATGTAGGTGTAATGATCAGGTGGGTTGAAATACATTTGAAATGGGATTCTTAATAAAATATGGAAATGTAGAAACACCATCTTGGCTCTGACTTCTGAACAATTTCATAATGAAACATGGGCACCACAGTCTCATGCACTCACATCTGCACTGACAGTGGAGATCCACCTGCAGTTTAACTTCAGCAAAATGAAAAGGCAGTTAGCTAGACCATACAGGGTAAGAATTGGAGGAATTCTATTCTGTAAATAGGACAACCGACAATGCCAAGTTTTTAAAAATGTTTTATTTATGTGATTTGCTTTAGTGGCAATGTCAAATTGTCGATGAACAGAGAATTCTGTGTATAATGGAGTGTGTGGAGTGTTGTGTTGTAGCTTCTGAAAGAATATAATAAATATGTGACCTGAATGGGTCAGTGTTCATTTTGGAATTCTACAGGGAGACTTGACATTTTCTTAGTGACTCTACAATAAAGTCAGTTTCAGAATAAAATTTACTTTGCAAAAGAAGGTTGGACTATGTCAGCACTTAACAAATGTGCTGAGACTGAAAATACAGGTGCCCGATTGAAAAAAAAAAAAAAAAATCTAGGACATAACCCATACTCCATCCCTGTTCAATATGGCCCACTATATCTGGGCCACTGCTGAAGGGGGAACAATCATAAACTAAAAAAAAAAAAAAAAAAAGGCTTGCCATCATTTTATATTTTAATTATATTGTGTCTTTCAGTTTTCTTTATGTATATAGTCTAAGTATCGTGTTTTTCTTTTCTTTTTTTTAAGACTTGAACATCAGCTTTGCCATCGGTGTACCATGCCAGGATGACATTTCATTCAGTATCCTCTTTTGGTATGCAAAACAGTATGTTACAAAAGATTTCTATTTTAAATAACTGCTGTTTTATGTATCAAAGAATCTTGAAAAGATCTGAAAGATCTTGTGACACTGAAGACTGGAAGTAATGGCAGCTTTGCCATCATAGGAATAAATGACAATATATTAAAAGAAAAAAAATTAAATTGTAATATTTTACAACATCACTGTTTCCAGTAGTGTCTTTCAAAAAGAATAAACATCAAAACAAATATAGCCAATATAGCTCCTTGTGTTTCTCCCCCATATGATGAAATCAATCGTCAAATTTTTGTTTATATGTGAATAAGAACAGCATTTGATCAAATATTAGTGGATAAATAGTTCTACAGTAGTAAGGGAAAATAGCTGACTAATGCCATAAGAGCACAATATACAACCAATTATGCTTACATTTGCCCCCTCTGTCTATAAAGAAGTAACATTTTATTGGTTCTGCTACTGCATTAGATTATTAGACAGTCTGTCTGTATCTATAGAGTAAGTATCTGCTATCTGTTTATGGAGACTCTAGAATTTCTCAAAATTTGTTTGAATAGTTTGAAAAGTGCTGTCAAATGCCAGACTGCGCCTTTATTTTGACAGCCTGCCCACCACATTAATAGTGTTATCAAAAAAAAAAAAAAGACTTATCACAGAAGAGCATAGTAACCTTTTAAAATTAAGTGCTTTTTAAATAAGCAACGCCAATAAAAGACATTTTTAATACATGCCAAACCTTTTTCCCATCAATAATTTTCAAATCCTTATTCCCCATATGGACCAGTAGCATGGAGCTTATTCTTCTTGACTTACCATATGCATCCTCACAAAGCTTAAGGAGCAACAGCAGGTCAAATCAGCTGGCTTTAAACAGGCCGTTCTGGGCTGTCCATGGGTTATGATATGATAAACTGCTGAGGAGGCCTTCAAGTCTATCCAATTAAGAGGGGATACAGAATCCTGACTTCAAGGACCAGAAGCAATTACAAATTCTGACAGTAGCCTATTTATTATTAGATGCACATTCATTCCCCTCATGCTTTTTCTTCCTGCCTTCATTTAACTCATGAAATATAACTACTAAGCTACATTGTCATAGGTAGGTGATATATATTTGCAAATGTTTGTGTCAGAGGTTTGGAATTCATGCTGCTGGCACAGATTTGGTCAGTATTGTTTCTTTGTTTTCAGGCATCTTTAAAAAATTTTTTATATATATATATATATATATATATATATATATATTATTTTAAAGTTTAGTGTTCTTAGTGTTGTCTTTGTTAATTTTGCCCTCGTTCATTTATCTGCCAACAATTCATTTTGTTTTATTATCAGCTTTTCTTGTGCATTTAGTCATAGTTTCTTTTGTCTTGTCTCATACAGGCTGTTGGTGAACAAATCTTGTGTAATATAACTTGTGTTTGTTTGTTTGCTGGTTTTTATTGTATTTGTTATACTTGTATTTTTTACATTGTTTTTGCCATGAAAATAGCCTAAGATGCTGACATGGCATTAAATAAATATATACTACTACTACTACTGGCTGTTGGTGAGTAGTTCTTCCTCATGCTTTCTTGTTCCTGGATTATTGTGGTTTTAAGTAAATGCTGCATTTACATCCTCCTTCTTGGGACCCATATTACAACTGCATTTTTAGGTTTTCTGTTGATATTCAGTTCATTTACAAGTACAACACAGCCGTATAGCAAAAGGACTATAATAAAATATTGGCTAAGCTAAAATGTAAACCTGAAGCAAGACAATCACAAAGAAATGTGTGTGTAATACAATATGATCCTTTATACAATTCTAATGTTTTGCAGAATATTAATGATATGCAAACACACTTTATGTTCACAATATTGGAACATTTGTTTCAAATGAAGAAATATGAATGAGAAAGTTTGATTGAATCTGTTGACAATATCTTTGCCTTTTAATTGTGCCTCTTGAGAACACTATGTTTTGTTTTTCAATATAAATAGTCTTATGTATAAAGATGCAGATCTCCTAAACCCCCTCCACAGGGATAATAATGGCATGTTTCTTATAAATAAATAAATAAAGCACCAGGCAATATAAAAAGAAACAAAACTCACAAAGGAACTGGTGCCAGACAGTGTATCTTACAAACCACCTAACTTCAAAGTCTATTCAAGCACACATAAATGTGATCAAAGAGATTGTACTCCATGGAAACTATACTTTTCTCTTCTTATCCCCCAATCTTCTAATGTGCTGACACTCAGGGCTGTATAAAGGCGTATTTGAATACAGCTGTAGAGCTACAGTACATGTGGAATAGAGGGGGGCAAGTGATACCCAGAGAACAGAGGGTATAAACAAATAAAGTCATAGCCACATGAGTGACATTTAAGCCGGTCAGTATTGCTGAGATTCTCAATCTCTCGCTGTATCTTGATATGACAGCGGTTCTCACCATCTCTGCGGGAATTTTATATTCAATTACACTCTGCATGTTTGAAAACCTCCCAGTAAATGTCAAAAAATAAATAAGGTGGGAAGCCATGCACCGTGATTCCCTTGAAGATGGAGATCTGGAGTCACCGTCTACTTTGAAAGGAATATTGAGGCTTATGCTCTCAGCTCGCTTCCAGGTCACTGGAACATTGAGAATCAGCACAGACCAGCCCCACTGCTTCACCCTGAGCCTCTGCCTTTGTGGACACATCCGACTTTCATAGACGTTAATAAAACATCTACAAAAGCTTTTTAAAAGTAGATTACGCCTTTATGAGAATGTGCCTTTGCTACTGTTTGAGCAGGTATCAGGGAAACTATAGTGCTAGCTGCCACTTGCTGTACTCCAGTGAATAGTTCTCATTGTGGGTTTATTTCTGAAGGTCATTTATAGTCTTGGCTTTATTTATTTAGTTTGTCAATGTTTCTCTTTTTAATTGCACTGCACAGTGAACAACATAGTTTGAATAGACTAATTGTGGTCAAACAAATGCGAGTTGTCTTGAAACACAATAAATTTGACGTGCACGCCCATCAGCAAGGTTTGTGCAGTTTCTACCTGGCCTGACTGTCAGGACAAACAGGAAGTAGGAGATTTCTAGGTTACTGCTGGAATCAATGTTTTAACGACAGAGCCAAAATGCACAAGGGGAAAATGTCGCAGAGCACTGTTAAATATAAAGTACTTGCAAGCGATGTGCGAGATGAAAACGACAACGATTGTACCGAAGATGAGGACGATGAAATTACGATAGATTTCCATTCGTAAGTGACAAAATGAAAGTAAAATTTGCAAGACGTCTGTTGCGCAAGTTAAATGTCATTTCAAAAGAATCTGCTTTAATGTCAAGAGCATGTTCTCCTATTTCGTGGCTGCTATTTTCTTTTAGGTGCTCAATAGCCTTCTAAAGACGCGACAAACTCGAAGAGCACCTGCAAATGCTTCGTGTTGTAATGGGATCTTTCCCGTGTCCCGGATTTTTACCGTGTCGCGTCGCTAGCAGTGTAGATTCCAGTATAAATGTTCTCAGTGTTGTTATGTCGCTATAGATATTCTTTTTACAATTAATTTAATATATAATTATTTAAAATTCTCTTTTAATGCTTTCATGCCAAATTAATTTAAAAGCAACAACCACACACACAAAAAATAAATAAATAAAATGTTTACAGGAATTAAATCCAACCAGTTCACAAAATGGTTCGAATGATTCAGGGAAATGTTTTTGTTTTTTTGTTGTTGTTGTTGTTTTCAGAAATCTGGGATTGTCATAAAAGTAGCCTAGCTCTTGCAATATAACACAAGTCATTCAAAAACTTTGTGTGAGGAACAGACTGGAATTGATCAAATTCCCATCATCTATGCTTGAAAATTGCAGTTTGCATTTTAGACCGAAGAAGTGATAGCAAATGCTGCTTGTTTTGTGTGCGTCTGAACACGGGTTCACCAGTTCAGATGTGAACAGCATGGGTATGACAGAATTTTCATTTTTGGGTGAACTTTTCGGTGTCCAGCTGTGCATTGTATTCCTGTTATAAGCCACAAAGAACAAAGTGATACGCCGGCAGCTGATATAGTCTACTCAGACTAATTCAGAGCAGCATCGCAGAAAAGCAAAAATTTGAGCTTTGTGAATAGGCTACTGCTCCTGTGGACTCCTCATTGTTATTGTTATTACAATATACAGGCCCTTCATCAATCAGGAAGGAAGGACAAGGAAAAGAGACACCTGTATCAGGGTCACAGTGGCTGTGATTCTTCTGGGAATTGTTTTCGGATTTATGATCTGTGAGTGGAATGGCTATTGGCCTGGAATTGAGGAGTGTCTGGACCTTTCAGATCATCAAGGCACTAACAAGACACACAAGATTTGTGAGGATGAAGACCACAAACACCACCATGAACATCATCATCATGATGACCACGACCATGACCACAAAGATGGAGATGATCATGATATTCACACTCATGAGCACAGTCGATCGCTGTACCACAATGCTGCTATCATCACAGACTCTGGCAAGACTCCTTTCATTAATAATTAGAATACAAACAAATATGTGTATAGTGGCAGAAAATCCATAAATATGTATCAAACATATTTAATGGCTCCTGTGTGACTTATAGCAAACTGTTCCAGTATTGGTAAGGAGCTTCTTCTGGAGAGGGGGAATGTGGTCGATGCAGGGATTGCTGCTTTACTCTGCCTAGGAGTTGTTCATCCACACACCACTGGATTAGGTCAGTAATACTATCATGCACTTTTCATCACTTCACTTCTACAAATCAAATGTTTCAGTGCACAGTCTTGGTTGGTTAGAACAAAAAGTAAAATTCTCAGTGTTGTAGTCGAAACCAGCACATTGGAGTCTGAGCCAAGACAGAGACCAGAAAATTGTCAAGTCTGAGTCAAGAATAAGTCCATATGGTTCTGAGTCCATGACAAAACCATTAACGTGGACTCAAACATAGTCTTGGTCTTGACTAGGACTCGAATGAGTTGGTTTTGACTACAACACTGCCAGTGTTATTAACATTCATAATTGATTTTGAGATATATCATTGATTTCTAGCTCTTTCTTATGCATGATGTAATTTCCTGAAATCTGCGGTTTTAATGTTTAACTTGCAATATTGAGTGTAATTTTCTAAAAATAGCATGATCAAGACTTGTTGAAGTGTTATACATTTCAAATGGTTTTAGGGAGTGGTTTTTAAGACTGTCTCTTTAGATGTAAAATAATGCTTATGAAAGGTTATAGAAATTAAGCATGGAAAAGCCCATTAGCAATAAAAAAATCACTCCTACATGAATATATTTAAGCAGTTAAGACTCTCAAATGCATACTACTTGTTGTTAATATCTACAACTAATTAGCGCCGCACTTGCCTTTCACAAGGTTACTAAAAGCATAAACTGCTTTTTGAGGCTGCTGAATGATTCATTCATTCATTCTTCCCTTTCCTTCAAGGTGGAGTGTTTTCTGCAATTTTGTACAATCACACTACAAAATCATTTAAAGCGATACATGACACCTCTCAGAAGTGGCCTACATATGGTGCTCCCTCATTATTGCAGGGCCTTCGACTGCTGCATTCCAAATACGGGCAATTAGAATGGAGTCGACTTTTCGAGGGTGCCACAAAACTCGCTAAAGAGGGTTTCCTTATCGATAGAATTCTCTCCAGGGCTTTAGCAACCCACAAGGACAAAATACTCCAGTCAAGACTGTGCGATCTGTTTTGCGATATGACCGGCAGTGTGAAATCAGAGGGAGAGCATGTTGCCAATGGGCATCTATCAGAACTTTTGCTGAGCGTCAGCCTAAATAGTTCCCATTTCCCTGAAAACCTGGCCGTAAAATTGGCTCAAGACATTTCTGAAGCAGAGAGACCGGCTTTCCTTGCTGCCGCTCAGGCCAGCGGCGGAGAAATCAATGAGCCCCTTATCGTGACAGAGGAGAAATACAGTATTCTTTCAGCCCCCAACCAGCTCACAGGTAGAATGGTATCCAATATATTAGATAGAGTCCGAGAGCAAAACCTCACTTTTCAGAGCCACGGAGATCTCGGTAATGCCTTTGCCTCTTATAATGCCCTCCTAAATTTGGCGAATGAATTCTTCAACACAAGTCAGAGAGAGATGTTCACATTAAATACCACAAGCAGTCATGTAGGAATCCTCGATAGTCACGGCAATTTCATAGTAATCTCCACCTCGCTCAACAGCACGTGGGGATCTGGGCAATACTTACCAAGTAGCGGAGTGATTCTCAATGACTTTACCTCAGACATCACTCAGGAGCCTTATTTTAGTTTTCCTCTAGTGCTAAGTATAACTGAAGATGGGGTGGATGATCCAGATGAGAAGCAGTTTGTTGCCGTGACCGGAGGGCTTTCTGCCCTGCTTCATTCTGTGGTTATGCTGAGAAACCTGGCTGACGTTGGACTGTCTGCTCATGAGACTCTGAGCAGCCCTCTGCTCCATATAGAGCAGGGGGGTTCCGGGTCTCTGTCTGGCTGTGTTTCTGGTGTCACAAACAGCTCTGTTGTCTTCCGGTTGTTTTCAGATGGAGACAGGCCTGAAGAGAAGGTGGGCGAGTGTTCTGATTGCTTTTTGTCCATGCTGCTGCGACTGAATGCAGAACATGTAGGAGCTTACGGAGCTCCTGCTATTGAGGTCCATGCTGATGGATACTAATGCAAAGAAAGATCTGTACTGTAATGACATATCATGTAAAAAAAATACTTAACGCACTTTAAGAGCGTTGCACTCACACTCCACGACTTTTTTAAGAGACGGTCTTTTGATTATTTTCAAAAATACTGCTTTTTTTCCCCAGTGAAGTTACATCCTAAATGTTAAATCTTGTGAATCATAGCCTATGCAGTGCGCACAAACCCTAACAGGTTAATCGATTTGATGAACCTGATGAAGGACTGCTGCTTTATAATGTTATTTTGATAAAGGTCAGTTACCAACAAACACTTACAAATGTTTTTATGTAGTTTTCTGCACTTTTTTAAATTCGTTACTAGTATGTGTATGTGAAGGTTATTTGTTTCTGGGCTTGCTGATGTCAGAATTATGTGATTTATTTAGATGAATTCATGTGAGATTTTTATGAGTTGTGTGAGGGTGTATAATTTGTGGGACAAAAAGCTTTTGTTTGTAAAATCTCATAAGAAAACATACCTATTTTATGCGGTGGCAGTTTTGTATGAATTTGTACGATGTGAATCATATGGAAATGTATGATTTTTAGGGGGGAAAACCTAACTGTAAGTGGAGTGTAAACACTTCCTATGAAAATGTGTGAATGAGAATTCATACGAATTCACCACCAATTAGGTTCAAAATAATTACGATACGATGTATTTATTTTTATATTTTTTGTTCAGATTACAATAGGTGAATATTTTGTGCCGATGCAAAATATCTCACTGCCGCTGAAGCTAATTTTGTGATTGTAAAAAAAAAATATTTGGTGGTCTGTCTGTCTGTCTGTCTTTGTGTTGATTTGCTGCACTGTCAGTTTTGATTTAAGTTCTTTTGCTCTTCCCCTCATCCTCTGGGTTATGAGCCAGGAATTATGAGCAGAATACATCAAGAGACTCCCCCATTTTTGTTTCAGAATCTGTCATTATTGTTTAATGCTGGAGTGTGTTCATTTTTTGCTTTAAATACTTTTTCCTAGGCCAGTTTATCAAGTATTTGTGCATCTCTGTCATTACTACTGAAATAACAACAGCACACAAGGTGTGGAACGCACAAAACCAGCAGGTTTTGATGATTCCTCATATACATACTATAAAATGCACTGATGCCAAAAATGCAAGACTTGAATAACATGCATGTCTAATAAAATGTAAATGATTAATAGAAATGCACTACACTTTATGTATTTCACTGGTGAAATGTTTAAAATGACTTTATTCCTACTGTACGTGTTGAATTGATTGCATTAAAATGCTTTACAGTTTTTCTGGATTGTTAGTCTTGTTTCCTGTTCAACCACAATGCTTCATGTGTCAGAGTGGGTGTCAGGCTTAAGTGTCGCTCATTCATTGGACTAATTCATGTCCTGTCATTCTGCCCTCAGTGGCTGCAAACAAATTCATATGCATATCTTAATTAAAATACGTTACGCTGCTCCTCCCATTTGCAATGTTGCTGTCAGTCCAGACTCCTGCTGAGCCACTTCCTTTGCAATACAGATACTCAGACAGAAAGCGCATGGATTAGATCATAATTTTAATACCATGTTCTAATTACACTGCAAATAGTGGACATTCTGTGAATCAAAACTGATTTTAAAAGAGTGAAATAAATGGTTTTCATTAGCTCAGAGGCCTAAATCGTTTACCTACTCGCCATCTAGAAACTGCAGCCAATCTCACCGTGTCCCCCATCTCAGCGTGACATCTCTCATCCATTCCCATTTTGACTAGAAAAATTGCAAAAGATTGCTCCGACTTATGACAGAGCCTTAGCGAATATGTTATGTGAGGAGAAATGAGCATAGTGCCCATTGGCAAAAAGCTGAATATCAACACAAAATGCAAAATCACACAAGATCAAGTTTAGAGAGGCCTTGATTTGTTTGTGGATGTGGGAGGTACAGTACATACAATGAGGTTTATAGATTATTATTGCAAAAACAATTTAAAGTACACCGAAGTACATCTAAATTAAGTACAGTTTGTTTCTGAGCAAATAAACTTCACGACCGGGCATAAATGTTTTTTCTTTACAGCAACTTTGCCCATATTAGGACAATGATAGCAATGATTTCATTTCAGTTAGAATCACTGGACGTCCTTTCAATTAAAAGGGGGTTCAGTTTGGAGAACGATGATAATTATTCATTAACAAGTAGCATGACACATGATTCATCCCCAGTCATAGGCAGATATGATAGAAGAATATATTGTACCACTGTCTGGTGTCAAGACAGAAAAACAGACCTTAAGCTCCATGTTGTAAGACTGATGTGTGATATGAAAGCGCATAAGCCGGGAACTTTAAGACACACATCCTCATAACAACTGACATACAGAGGATGATGTTATGATATGAAGTTAGGAGTAAATTATTTATTTTTTTGAATCCCAGAGGCCCCTACTTCAATATATCAGAGTATGACAGCAGTCTGGTGTGCCAATTTCAAGTAGTAACACATTACTTTTTACACCTAGCCAAATAAAGAATCTGATTTGATACCGAAAAAATAAAACGTTTATTTGCTTCATAATTTGCGTTTGCTTTAAAATGTCTCCCTCTGATCCTCACTAGGTAAATACAACAGGAAATATGAGGTTATTTATCTGAGGTTTCGTATTAAAACCTGGTCTTGGCAATGGACACTTTCCTAAACCCTCTAAAAATCGACAATCAATTATGCTGCAAAGGCAATACAATGCAATCCAAAGTACAATCAGACATTCCACTAAAAACAACTATACTATACATGTACACATTGTGACTGGATCATAACTATACTTATATTTAAAAAATGTACAGTATCACATTTTTTGTGTCTCAGTGCAAAAGATGTTTAGAAAGAAAACTAAAAAAGCAGTGCCCTTGATACATCCACATAATGTTCTTCCTTTGCATCCTCTAAACACAATAAAACATTTGGTCATCTGAGTGCCAGAAAACAATGAATAAATTACATGACACATTTTTCAATTTTACAGTCACTGTCAATAGCAGCAGAAAAATCAGCTCAGACGGTTTAAATAATGCACTAATAACAGTGCATCGCTGTACTGACACAAACCATTCCCATATATTAACAATGCAAACGATATTATTAACGATAATAGTAATCCAAATAACGATGACAAAAAACTTGTACATACAGTATATGCAAGTGCGTGTGTATGTCTGTGTGTGTTTCGGTCAAAAGTTATTTACAGTGCATCAGTAAGTAAGTTCTCTGGCTTTGTTTTCCGTGTTTTTTATAATCCAAAGGAAGGAGAAGAAAGGCAAATAAAAGTCCATGTTGCTAAGCATCATCAGCTGGTGCATATGCTGTTGATGGTAATGATCGCTGGGTCCACCAGTCCCATCTCCTCGTGCTCGTTCACACAGAGCTGGTAGCCACAGCCTCGCCGCCGCTTCAGGGGAGTGACTTTCACGTCAGGTTTGGCACGCGGCGGCAGAAGGAAGCCGACGCTTCCGGCGATGAGCATGTGCCAGATGCTGTGGATGTAGAAGTAGTTCTCCTCTGTCTCCACGAAGGCGTATAAGGCCACCGCTGATGTGGCAATGGTGGTGCCAGGGAACAGGAAAAAGACCCAGCGCTTCCAGGTCGGCGGGTAACAGCGGCGCCGGCGGATGGTGCGCACAGTCTGAAGAACACAAAAGTCAGTCATGAATAAATCAGCACAGAGAAAGATGCATGAATTAATAAGACACACGGACCAACTGGGTATCATCAAGTTCACCGATTCTGGTTGTCTCAAAGACTGAACTTAATCAATTAAGTACAGTTAACAGTTAAGTATTACCGTGTTTACTTAAAACTAATTTAAAAAACTTTTTAAAAGTATTAAATCTGAGATTATACTGAACATAAAATTATTTTTCTGGGTCAGTAGCTGAACACGCTTCTGGAAGCCCATTTCTGCCACTGCTTTGGTAAATCTTAATTGTGACATAAAAAGTCATAATTATGACAAGTTTAATTGAGACACTAAGTCATAATTATGAGAAAAAGCTAAAAAGTTATAATTATAATATTGTGACTTTTTATTTCATAATTTAGACTTTTCCCTCAATTATGACTTTTTATTTCTTTCGACTTCCATAGTTTAAAGTTTTTATGTCAGAATTTGTACTTTGTCACATTTATGACACTTTGTCTCAAAAATATAACACTTGTATAGCTTTCTTTTTTTAATGTGGCAGAAATAGGTTAGGTAACTTGATTTAACCCAGTGTAAGAGTAGCAAAAACACAAACGTTTAATTTGACATTGACAAATAATAATAATAATACAAAAAAAAAAAAAAACTGGTACAACTGGAGTGGACTGACCAAAATGAGACTGACTGACCCAAATATGACTGTTTTAATAGTATTTAAAACACCCTTTTTATTACTTACAATAATGGTGCAACATAATTTTTTAAAATCCAGCTGGCTCAGATATCTGAGCTCACCCCATTAGATTTAATACCCATGATGCTTCTGCAGACCCATAAAGATGCTCTGATATACACGAGCTGCTGCTATTAGAGCTGGATCCGAATGCACACAGTTATAAAGTTGGACATACAATTTACAGACTTCATAGGAATTCAATTCTCCAGCTTGTAGGGATCCTGATATTTATGAAGACCATAAAGCACGCTGTCCTCCCACACTTCACACCACACACTCTTCACACCGCTCATGCTCCTACTAATGCCATTACACGGTATTAATCTACCAGCTGAGTGTAGAGAAACACTGTTACACAGATTAACAAATGTAAACTCTACGGTTAGAACTGGAGAGGCTCTTTTGCACAGTTGTCACTAGTTTGTGTCCATCAGATTTGCTCTACCACCTATACATGTTCTCCAAGTCATTATTAACCTTCCTTCTGCCCTGACAGTGCAGAGAGAATGAAATGCTATGCTTTTCTCCCTGTCTGTCATGACATTTCAATTATAATGTTCCACTGGTTGACGACATGAAGACTAGAACTTTGCCCAAGGTTACAATTTTTTAGCCATGGCATGAATTTTAACTGTGAAAAACTGTCCTGTGCAGCTGAGGGAATATACAATGGGAGCTCTAGCACACATTCAAAGCCAATGTTTAATATCCTATGACAGTATAGCAAGCCGCAGGATTGAAAGCAAGGGCCCGAAATGGCCGAGAAGCTTTAAATTTCATGATTCTACATAGTTACCGCTGTCGAGCATGTGCA
This sequence comes from Onychostoma macrolepis, assembly GCF_012432095.1. Taxonomy (NCBI): domain Eukaryota; kingdom Metazoa; phylum Chordata; class Actinopteri; order Cypriniformes; family Cyprinidae; genus Onychostoma; species Onychostoma macrolepis. Next base: position 12,127,663 of record NC_081159.1, read on the forward strand.
GCAGTCAATCAAACACACACACACACACAAACACACTCAGATGACTGCTGACGACTCAATCACATTTCTCCTGCATAAAGAAAGTTGTGGGTCCTCCAAGACATTGCATATTCCCTCTGATTACGGATTCGACTCCAGCTTTTGCCGGCTTCCTGTGCAATTTCAAAACTGAAGTTACTAAAGTTTGCGAAACTTTATAACTGCTGAGGAATTCCATTTCTTGTCACATTACAGTCACATACTTCAGAAGATCCTTATCTGAAAATGTCCCGGAAAGCCTTCAAAGCCATTATGTATATTTAGTCATTTCCATACATTGGAAAGAGCACTCACTGAATCATTTCTTACGCCGATTGTGCAAGTTTATTGAATTTACTGCTCAAGTGGCCTTGACAGTTATTTTACATGCATTTCTGTCAAAAATGCATTTGATGAATTTTCCTGATGACAGTTCAGCTGTGATTCAACCTGCATTTTATGCCAACACCCATTTATTTTATTAAAGTTTTGTCTTTGAAGATACTGAAGTGGTAGAATCATTCCTCAGATTCACTGTTCTCTTTTATAGTGCTATAACATATCCATGTTTTCCTCTAAATGAGAATAAAAAAAATATTTCCTGCAATACACAAACATTTTTTTCAAAGAAATTAATAATAATAATAATAATAATAAATTGAACAACAAAAACAATGATGATGATGATAATAATAATAATAATAATTATTATTATTATTATTATTACTACATTAATGGTCATCTCAAGTTGAAATAGTCCTTAATCTAACAAAGGCACATTTTACTTGATTTGTACACTACATAAAAAAAAAAAATAAAACAAATATTTTCTTTTATTTATTTATTCATACTTGCTGAAAATGTGCATTTGTTATTATTGTTATTGTGGTGCTATTTCTACCTGTGCTGACCCCTAAAAATAACTTTCTTTGGTGTAACCTATAATCACATTCATTCAGTCATATTTACCTAATAAAAACAAATGCAGTAATAACAAAATAATTAATAAAAACAGTTCATTTAGACAGATGACAAAACATTTTTACAGTGAATGCAAATATCAGTATCATTATGAGTTTATAATGAGTTCTGTGGCTTAAACCATTAGGAGAAAGAAACATCCTGCCCTCGGTCAACATTTCCTCACTCATTAATCTCCAGGCACATAACAGGTGCATGTTGTAAAAGGACAGAATGGAAAATGGATGAGCTCTAAATGTGACACTTAACTGATGGGCCTAGTCTGAACCAACCCAACAACAAAACAACACTTCATACTGGTGCACATCACAGTAAACCCCAGATGTCCTGGTCTTCATGTAGCATGCTATTTATAGATGAGGATTATTCTCAAAATATGCTTGACTCCCTTATGTTCCTTTTGACTTACACTGAAATTGATTGTAATTTATATGTCCCATTGTAAGGCTGCTGTTTTGACAGTGGGGCTGGAATCCAACACCCACGGTCCTGACCACATCCTTAAACAGTACAGGCTGCTCCTGAGATGAATCACACTTATTTAACCACCTCTGAGGGATATGTACTAATATATTTATAAAGAATTCATCAGTCAAGCAGGATATGCCTTCAGATATTGATTGGATGACGCATGAATCAATAATGCCTGGACACAAGCTGAAACATGGTGCTTCACGCCTCAAATCTGGTTAGCATGCTTCTGGAGCATTGAAATACAAAGCAAAATGTATTATTAGCCCACAAACTACTCAGCATAATTGCTTATGTTTTCAGCAGTTATTTATCATTCTGTCTGTGAGATGCTGCATCATGCATGAAGCTCAGGCAGTATATTCACAGCACAGAATAGAAGCTTATTAACTAGAAACTAGTTAGCATGGTTCAGTTACAGTAGCCCCTGTTGGTAGATGCCGTAAATACACCATCTGGCCAAAAAGAGTATCTTTCCCCATTCAAAAATATTAATGTATTCTGAAAAATACAATTTATCCCAGCAACAGTAAATCATCACAGTTGTCACTGTTAAATAAAACTGTTTAAGATCTTAGATTAAAGAAAAAATGAAAATTATCGATTTTATTAATTATTAATTGATTAATTAATTATTTTATTATTTATTAACTGAAATTATCTAAGTTGAAGTACTAAAATTACTAAAACTAAAATAAATTTGAGCTAAATATAAATAAATTAACATACATACATACATATGGGTAGTTGACAAATAAAAATTGGACTGTGTCCTATGGTGTGACATAGCAAAAATGTAGGAAAAAAAAAAAATGTATGAGAAAATGAGAAAAATGTATCTTCATTCTTAGAGTTACAAATAGCATGAGAGATTTATCTTCAATGTTAGAGTTTTTTTTTTTTTTTTCTGTCACACCATAGAACACATTGGGTCTCATTTATAAAATGTTGCGCAGAAACCGTCCTAAATTTGATTTTACGATCGTTTCTCAGAAATGCGTACGTGCGATTCATAGAATGAACGTACGAACAGAAAACGAGCGTACGCGCCTCTTTCAGATGTGAAATCTATGAATTGCAAATTATCTTGAACTTGCGCGCAATTGAATGGTTTCAGCTCTCTGCCTTGTAAACGACTCCTAATTAATATCATTAACATATAGAATATCACCAATCATCATAATTTAGAACAGCGACCTGCAAGAACAGCTTACATTTGAAAAAATCTGCATTACTCCGACAATAAAAAGTGCGTACGACCCTGATGTTACGCTAAGCACTTTTCCACGTCAAAGACCGTTTTTATAAATATGAGCGTTGGCGTGGATTTAAGCGTACGCACACTCTAAGATCAAATCTGTGCGTACGCACGCTTTATAAATGAGGCCCATTGATACGTCAACTACCCATAAATACACTGTACAAAGTAGAAGTTTTACGGGCCTCCCAGACAAATTTCTTCAGTTAGTGGGGAAATCATAAATATTTCCTTTTAAATTTACAGCATATCATTTCTGTTTGAAATCTGTCAAAAATAACTTCCCATATATTCCTATGTCATTGGGTTACAGTATATATAGTAGATACCATTTCATAATATTTGTCAGAGAGTTTGTAAAGTGGAGTTGTAAAGTGGAGAAGTGGAGTTGTTGATAACAATAAAATGCATGAGTCATGGATCAATGTGTACAGAATGAAACAGAGCCATGGGAGGTCACCACAGAGAGAAAAACAAAACTCTTTTAAAACATTACTGTTGATGACCACAGAAAGTTTGCAAAGACCTCCTCCAGGTTCCAAAGCATCACTGAAAAAATGAAATATTTTATATCTGAGGAGAAAGAAACCTTATCCTGTATGTGAAGCATGGGGAAGTGCAATGAAATTTGTCAGCTTTGCTGCATCAGGGCCTGGCTGCACTAAAGTTGTATCAGGAAATTCCACAGCAGAAGGTGTTGAATGACCCTGATTCTGAAACTCAGAAGGGTCATGCAACATGACAGTCCAAATGTAGCTGTATATCCACATCAAATACATTCTTATTATAGCTTTGCTAAAACGTTAACCTCCAATAAACTGCTGTGACATAGTCAAAGCAGGCCATTTTAGCAAAACATCCCAAAACCCAATTAAAAATTAAGCAATTAACAATTAAAACACCAGTTAAAATACCTAACTGCTATGAGTGGTATGATCCAGAGAATTCCAAAAGGTTTCTTATTCTTCCCCTCACAATGCTATGGTTTAAACATCATGTGCCTTTATTTGGTTTGTAGGTGATATCTCAAGCATTATTCTACTGTAGAAATAAAATGTGTATTCCTCCAGCAGGAGTAATTTGATTTTACGTGTTACAATTCAAATTGTGGCTGTTATTGGATATACCAAATGAAACTCACATCTCACTGTAAGGGAAAGAGAGAAGACCAATCCAGACAATATGTTTCTCTTTGTCTCTCTGTCTGTGTATGTGTGTATGTGTGTATGTATGTATGTATGTATGTATGTATGTATATATATATATACACACACACACACACACACACAGTATCTCACAGGAGTACACCCCTCACATTTTTGTAAATATTTTATTATATCTTTTTATGTGACAACACTGAAGAAATGACACTTTGCTACAATGTGAAGTAGTGAGTGTACAGCTTGTATAACAGTGTAAATTTGCTGTCCCCTCAAAATAACTCAACACACAGCCATTAATGTCTAAACTTCTGGCAACAAAAGTGAGTACACCCCTAAGTGAAAATGTCCAAATTGGGCCCAATTAGCCATTTTCTCTCCCCGGTGTCATGTGACTCGTTAGTGTTACAAGGTCTCAGGTGTGAAAGGGGAGCAGGTGTTTTAAATTTGGTGTTATCGCTCTCACTCTCTCATACTGGTCACTGGAAGTTCAACATGGTACCTCATGGCAAAGAACTCTGAGGATCTGAAAAAAAGAATTGTTGCTCTACATAAAGATGGCGTAGGCTATAAGAAGACTGCCAAGACCCCGAAACTGAGCTGCAGCACGGTGGCCAAGACCATACAACGGTTTAACAGGACAGGTTCCAATCAGAACAGGCCTCACCATGGTCGACCAAAGAAGCTGAGTGCACGTGCTCAGCGTCATATCCAGAGGTTGTGTTTGGGAAATAGACGTATGAGTCTGATGAGACCAAGATAAACTTATTTGGTTCAGATGGTGTCAAGCGTGTGTGGCAGCAACCAGGTGAGAAGTACAAAGACAAGTGTGTTTTGCCAACAGTCAAGCATGGTGGTGGGAGTGTCATGGTCTGGGGCTGCATGAGTGCTGCCGGCACTGGGGAGCTACAGTTCATTGAGGGAACCATGAATGCCAACATGTACTGTGACATACTGAAGCAGAGCATGATCCTCCCTTCAGAGACTGGGCCGCAGGGCAGTATTCCAACATGATAACGACCCCAAACACACCTCCAAGACAACCACTGCCTTGCTAAAGAAGCTGAGGGTAAAGGTGATGGACTGGCCAAGCATGTCTCCAGACCTAAACCCTATTGAGCATCTGTGGGGCATCCTTAAACGGAAGGTGGAGGAGCGCAAGGTCTCTAACATCCACCAGCTCTGTGATGTCATCATGGAGGAGTGAAAGAGGACTCCAGTGGCAACCTGTGAAGCTCTGGTGAACTCCATGCCCAAGAGGGTTAAAGCAGTGCTGGAAAATAATGATGGCCGCAAAAAATATTGACACTTTGGGCCCAATTTGGACATTTTCACTTAGGGGTGTACTCACTTTTGTGGCCAGCGGTTTAGACATTAATGGCTGTGTGTTGAGTTATTCTGAGGTGACAGCAAATTTACACTGTTATACAAGCTGTACACTCTTTACATTGCTTTACATTGTAGCAAAGTGTCATTTCTTCAGTGTTGCCACATGAAAAGATATAATAAAATATTTACAAAAATGAGGGGTATACTCACTTCTGTGAGATACTGTATATGTATATATCTATGAAGAGTTCAAATGCAAAAGCCTCTAAGTGCCATCTGAAATTTTCATTTAAAATGTATCAGGCTGCCATGTTTAGGTTCAGTAATTTTACTCTAATGGCAATGTATAGGTCCTTTTCTGTGCAATTAAATTGAGATAACGGAACATAAATATAGCAGCCTGATAAAAAAAAGCTAATTTTTGTAAGAAAATTTCAGATGGCATTTAGAGGCTTTTGCATCTGAACTATTTATATATATATATATATATATATATATATATATATATGAATAGTTAATTTGCAAAAACCGATAACTCCAGTTTTAACAATTTTCAAAAATCATGTTTTTTCATTGTGCATTCCAATTAATCTCAATCAAACCCCCCTCTGGTTTATGCATCCCTGCCTCTGCTGAATTATTTTTAAAAACATCCCACGATCTCACTCTGAGGTCCTGATCTAAATCAAATGATTCGCGATACGTGATCCGATTAGAGGGCTTCGAAACAGTGAATAATTTTGCGACTCAATGGTTTAACTGATTCGGAGTTTCAACAAGCTCCGTTGATACTGTGTACTTTGCCTGCTTTCTCTATATAATTTATTCGTTGCTTGAATAACCATGGAAATGAAATCATTACAATTAATAGGCCTAACTTACAATGTTTTTAATAGATTGTGATCACGTTAAATACAGTTTTCGTCGTATTAAAAACATGTCATGACATGACCCATTAGGCCTATATTACTTGCCTAAAAAGGCGTGTTTATGATATGCATTATTAACAGATTACACTAAAATTAGGTTACTTAGGCTATTACCTTCCTCCTATGGAGAGAGAAAAAAGTTTTCAAAAGCATCTACCCCCTCTGCTTTTTTCACAAATCGCACCCTGTATGTATGTATGTATATAATATATATATATTCTTCATTCCAAAAATTAATATTTGATAAAATAATAATTACATTTTTTAAAAGTTTGATGTACACTGATGAAATTATACAGTATTTGTAAAAATTAGTATGCATATGGAGAAAATTACAAGAAAAGAAAATCACTTTTTACTTGCTCTAATTTAAGCTTTTGGTGTACATTCAGAATGCAGAGCCCAAAAACACAACAAGAGGATCACAGAAGATAATGATAAACTGCACTGTAAACAAATTGTGTGGATGTAGCATGTCACAAGCTTGATAAATTGTAGCTTTTTCCTAAGTGCTAAAAAGGATGTGAGAATCACACAGTGGGACGCTTTGTACTGTGTTTGCGTAGGCTCGGGGAGCTTTGAAATAGAGGTGTCAACTGACATGTTTTAACTACAAAGCCATTATGTGCCATGGAGATGATAGACGTGTGTATTTGACAGTCAATGTCACATTCAATGAATTTTAGACAGAATTAGAGTAATCTGTACTCTTGTCTTTCAATATGACATTCATAAATGCAAGAAGATTTCAGCTTATTCATGTATTTAGTCTGTAGTGTTTATATTAAAAGTGTTTGCAGTGCTGTGTTAATAATAGTTATTTATATTAACAAAAATTTTAACAACATTCTTTTGCATCACCAGTTGTCATAAATGTAAACATCAGGTTTGAGCGTAGCAAATTTGTAGCACATCAAAACCAAAATAACAAAATACAAAATAAAGTGTCTTTTATTCTGTTCAGATGTGATTTTCCTCATCCTGTTCTATTAGAAGCATTATTAGTGCCTTCAAATGTAAGTTTAGGTCACGGGAGGAAGAAATGATCTCCGCTTGTCGTAGTCTTGTTGAACGTTTGCTATTCTCTCTCATTATTTCTCTCTCACACAATACAGTATATCTTTGTAGCTGCAAGTTCACTGGCTCCTCTTCTCTCTGCATGTATATATCCAGCAGCACATTCGACTCAAGGGAGGACGTGCTTCTCACACTCAACTGTAATTTGCCAGAGGCTCTGGCAAAGACTTTTCCTTGTCCAACACCCATTATTTTTTATCATTTCACTTCAGGAAAGCAGTGTGGTCGCTTGAGGAATTAGCCTAAAGTACAAGCTGCCTGGTAATGGAACAGCAAGGGCGTCTCTAATACTGACAGAACAGAAAAACTTTTAATGCCACACCATGCTAATGCATAGATAAATGCAGCCTTGAACGAGGGGGTGCATGCTGGACCAGGTAATGTGAAATGCCTTCATAAATTATAGATATTGAAAAGGTGCTTTGTTGTCACTCACAGCCAAAGAAAAAAATAGCGCTGGCATTTAACTGCCGGATCCATCAGACTGAAAGAATAAGGTTATTTTTGGACACACAGGCACATTGCCTTCTAATATGATGTTTCCATTACATTTGCAAACAATCATAAAATTTATTGTATCCACTTACAAAACTGAAAAGCTTTGAAAAGTTGGTTTTGCTGGCCTGTTGGCTAGTTTTAAAAGGGTTTTGGGCCTAGTCAAGCTAAGACCAGCTCAAGACAAGCCTAAACCAGCCAAGGCATCGATAAACCAGCTGCGAGATCAACTGGCAACTTAAAACCTGCATGGCCAAGCTGGAAGACCGACTAGACCAGATGGGAGACCAATTGGCTATCCGGTTAAACTATCTAATGACCTGCTTGGCCAGGCTGGAAGACCAGCTAAGACCAATTTAAACCAGACTATTAAAGTCCAGCACATCAGCTTTTGCTGGTTTACACCAGGAGTTTCAGCAGGTGTAGGTTTAGAAGAAAAAACTAAGGTAACAATTACTTGTGACAAAAAACAATGCATCTATCTTGCAACCACAACGCCAACATCTGTTAATTTTTTATGCTCTGAGCCATATAACTGAAATCCATTCTGGCATGATTTATTGATATATTACACATTTAGTAAGGATGCATTACAGTCCTAAACACATGGAATGTATGCATGTGCACAATGCTACTTACCCAGGCGATGGCCATGATGCCTAAAGCGAAAAGACTGGGGCCCAGCAGGTTCCACAGGCCATGGCGGTCCAGCTGTAAGGCCATTGACAGAGCCATCGCCCCCAACAAGTACAGCACCTGGTAGGGGAGCGGCAAAGAGGAAAAATATTAGTCCAAACATCGACAAATCATCATGTCTAAAGGCGACAGTGAATCCCCAGTCCAATTAGGACCATCTTGCATCGGCCACCCTCTGTCAGACAGACTGTAAGTAAAGAGTGGTGGTGCTAAAAATGTCTCTCTCACTCTCTTTCCTTCCCTCCTAAAGTTCAGAACTGTTGTGACATGGATGATTTGATTAGTGTCTGCAAACTGCAGCACTCAGCAAAACGCACGCAATCACCTAACGCATATACTGTAGAAGCGTTCTCCCTAGAGGAGAGCTATTTTTTCTTGTTCTTTCCATTAGACGTTTCCATCACAAACAGCAGACCTCTCACTGTATTTCTCTGATTCTCAATTACTCAAACATAAAGTTAATCACATTCTTACTGTCTTTCTCCGTGTGCGACTTTCCTTAAATCTCACTCTTTCCGTCTGCGGTTGAGCAGCTGAAGACTGAACTACAGAGACTATGCACACACCTGAAAGTGTCCACCTATATTTAGTCAGCTCCACAGCGAAATGTCACCATCATTATGACAGCACATGACAGATTGCTGACATTCGTATATTTACACTCTGTGTGAGTGCTTTACTGAGGTGGACAAAATTTCTGCTCTCTTGCACATCTTGGAAAGCTCTTTTCTTGGCAATAAAGTCCATGAAAAACTACTGGCCTCCATGAATCACACAAAATGAATTTATAGAAATTGATGACACAAGAAATATACAGCATTTCTGGGCCCAAGGGCCTTCATATGTAATTTTAACTATCAGATTGTGGTTCTTATACAGTGGCCCTAAAAAGAGAATTTTGGGCATATACACACTACTTTTCAAAAGTTTGAGGTCGGTAATATTTGTAATGCGTTTGAAAGAAGTGTCTTATGCTCATCAAGGCTGCATTCATTTAATATAAAACACAGTAAATCAATAATATTCTGAAATATTTGAAATAATTTTTACATTTTTTATCAATTTTAAAGCGTAATTTAACTTCAGTCTTCAATGTCACCTGATTGCTCAGAAATATTTTTTTCTAGAAACTGTGATACATGTTTTCAGGATTCTTTAATGAATATGTGACCCTGGACCACAAAACCAGTCTTAAGTCGCTGGGGTATATTTGTAGCAATAGCAAAAAATACACTGTTTGGGTCAAAATGATAGATTTTTCTTTCATGTCAAAAATCATTAGTATATTAAGTAAAGATCATATTCCATGAAGATATTTTGTAAATTTACTACTGTAAATATATCAAAACGTCATTTTTGATTAGTAATATGCATTGCTAAGAATTCATTTGGATAATTTTAAAGGTGATTTTCTCAATATTTGGATTTTTTTGCACCCTCAGATTCCAGATTTTCAAATAGTTGTATCTCGGCCAAATATTGTCCGATCCTAACAACCCATACATCAATGGAAATCATCAGCTTTCAGATGATGTATAAATCTCAATTTCGAAAAATTGACACTTAAGACTGGTTTTGTGGTCCAGGGTCACATATAAAGTTCAAAAGAACAGTATATATTTAAAATAGCAATCATTTATGACATTATATAATTCTTTACTGTCACTTTTTTACCTTGTTGAAAAAAAAGATTATTTTAATTTAAATGAATTGGTTTTGAATGGTAGTATAAGATTCAGTTTGGTTTGACTTTTTTCTTCTTTATTCAATGCAAACACATTCATTCTGAATATTAGCCACACTTACAAAACGTTTGGAGGCACAGAGTGAAGAACCACAAGGTTTATGGAAATTAAATTTGCTCTGAGTTTGCATCTGAGTGATTTTTACCTGTTTGATAATGGATTTGAGTCTGGCCATGGCGATAACAGTGACCCACACAGACATGAGCGAGCCGAGGAAGTCACAGAACTGCAGCACGTCATACTCCATGATGCAGAAGACCACAATGCCTGGCTGGTCACAGGCATGATAAAACTGTTCAGGGGTGAAAGAAGAAAACAAAAGGTCAGAGGAGGCATGAATAAAATATGACACTCTGACATGTCACTGGTTCTTAACTGTAATCTCCATACTTCAGCTGCCACTGATATGCTGAATTAGGACTCATGATGGGTTTGTGAGATAGTCAGCAGGTCTTCAAGCACTTATTGCGTTAATTAGGCGTATTTGTTCAAAACTGGAACAGAATGCAGATCTAGTATAACATATAAATTATACAACAGTTAGTTCCAGTTCTGGTCCATTAAGTTGATTTACAAGTTACAACGGCTTTGAACATATCTCATCAAGTCAGAATTTAGAGTTAGGATGATTCATTTTTATTATGTTTGAAACTATACATATCTTTATTTAATTTCAGATGATTCATGAAAACAGAAGAATATTACTGTCAATATTAATGTCAACATGCAAGTAGTAGCAACTGAAATGTTTATGCTATCCCCATTTTGGGTATATTTTTGACAGGTTTAAACCAGGCTTTCAAACTCACAGTGGAAAAGAACATGGTGAAAATATAGACAGACGCCTCCAGCAGGTAATGACTGCGGATGGCGATGGTCACAGGTGGGACGAACATCAGGTTGCTGAGGCACAGAAGGAGAGTTGAGAGCAGCTGGAAGCCGTATGAGTACGCCTCTGTGTTGTCCGTGCAACCCCAGCCATCCCAACCTAGAAAAGCACACACGCATTACTAACCAAAATGGTCCTAAGCTGGACTCAAAATGGACCAGAAAGATACAGTTTTAAGCATAAATCTTGAAAACTTCAGTCCCAGTTCCCTTTAATTACATGGAAAAATCATGCATGATGCTTTCCACAAAAATATGAAGGCGCACACCTGTTTTCAACATTGATAATAATAATAATAAATGTTTCTTGATCAGCAAATTGTCAGTCCTTGTGTCGTGTCTTGTGTGTTTCCCGCCCTCTTGTGTCCATTTATGGTTATTTTCCTGTCCTTGTTTAGTTTGATTAGTTAATATGATTTCGTTCAGCTGTGTGTGTTTGATTATCCTGTATATTTAGTTCCTGTCTGTTCAGTTCCTTTTGGTCTGGTCTACTCGTTACTACCCGGTGTTCCTGTGTGCCTGTGTGCCTGCCCTGCTGTATGCACCGTGACACAAATGAGCATATTAGAATGATTTCTGAAGGATCATGTGACACTGAAGACTGGAGTAATGATGCTGCAATTTCAGCTTTGCCATTACAGGGATAAATTGCATTGTAAAATATATTCAAACAGAAAACAGCTATTCTAAATAGTAATAATATTTTATAATTTTACTGTATTTCAACCTCAAGTTTTTGAAAATTAGTGCATACAATATACTCCTGTCCATATCCTCAAAGCAAACTAAGCAAGCAAAAGACAAAATAATGAAACACACACATTGGCAATGTATGTAAAGCTAACAAAGAAAAGAAAAAAAACATCACAGAAATACACATGTACTTTCTTCCTCGTTCACACACACATTCTGTTCCTCATCTGTCAGCTGTTGTAAACAGCTTCATAAATATAGATTGGATTCAGGCAGCCTACTGTTATATAAACACCATGAAGGAAATAGATGTACTGCACCTCTAACCTCTCATAGAAAATGCTAGAAAACATACCACAAATCTCTTTGATTATGAAGCCTTAATTAGCCAAACCACAAACAAAAATCCTCAAAGGCATGTCGTGATTGAAGTCTCGCTGAGTGTCGACAAAGACGGTCAATTGAGCTTTACCAGACACTCGAGAACAGAGAAGAGCTTTGCATGCGTGCTGTATCAGAGCACTCAACTGTTTGCCAGGAAACATTCATTAAAAGGGTAAATTTGTCTATGCTAATGACAAAAGAAGCTATGGGTAGGAATCCAGGGGGAGAAGGGAAACGAGGCACCAGAGCTTTATAATGGCGCTGTAATTGAGAGGTTGTGATTAGCATATTTTTCAGGATCATCAAATGTCCTCTAATTAAAAACCACTTGATTTGTGATCTCACAGTTGTACAGAAACATGATTGGCACATGTGTAATTGAAGCATTTAACATGCCAATTAACTTTGATTGGCATCTGACAGCAGAGGAGAAAGATAATAAATGGAATTATAAAATATTACTGCGATTATCATCATATTAACCGCAAGGGTGATAACACCCTGGGGAGGGAAGACAGACTTGTTCACTTAGTTAAATGACACAGAATTCCTGCTCCTTTATTTTCCTGAAAGATAAAGTTTCAAGGAGTTTTCAAGCACACATGTCACATTATAAGAATAGGAACCAAAAATTGTCCAGCACACCACTTCTAAGGACTACTGGGGGATTTCGGTGCCACTTTTGATTTGTGACACATAATTACATCTAATATGGCAAGTGCATGAGTTGATTATTGGTGAAACAAAACAAAACAAAACAAATTGAAATTGTAGCATTATGAAGAAAAGGCACTACCTTTCAAAAGTTTTAGGTCAGTAAGATTGATTGATTGATTGATTGATTGATTGATTGATTGATTGATTGATTGATTGATTGATTGATTGATTGATTGATTGATTGATTGATTGATTGATTGATTTTAAAAAAAAATTTCCAGCAAGAACACAGTAAAAAACATTTATAATGTTACAAAGATTTCTATTTAAAATAAATAGAACAAATAAATATAACTTTTGAACGTAACACAACTGTTTTCAACACTAATAATAAGAAATGTTTCTTGAACACTAAATCAGCATATTGGAAGGATTTCTGAAGGATTGGAGTAATGGCTGCTAATAATTCATCCTTGAATAAATTACAATTTAAAAGTTATTTAAAAAAACAATAAACAAATACGTTTATTTGTAATAATATTTCTCAGTATTTCTGATCAAACGAATGCTGCCTTAGTGAGCTTAAAAACCTTTAAAAAATCATGAAAATATTATCTATGTTTGACCTAAAGCCAACATGTACAAAATATATCAAATATTACAAAAATTCTTTTGAATATATTTTTACTTAAGTCCAGATGATATAAAAAGTGACATTAAATGTTTTTTTTGCTGATCAATTTCCACTCTTGCCTGTTTTAGGGTTAAAAATATGACTAAGTTACACCAATCATTTTTAAAAAAGAGAACACGAGGGTTAAGGAAGGCTTTAGGTGCTCACCTGCTTTACACTCGCATGCAGCATACAGGTAGTTGTTGGTCCGCAGGAGTTTGCACTGGCCATAGGTGCCACAGTCATTGATGCAGGGGGTCAGGTAAGAGCGGAGGTACACCTCTGCGGTTACATTAGTACACATCTCAAACCTGTACGTGGAGATGACAAGAAAAAGTGACAAGTCGAATATAAGCTTTTAGGAAAACTACAATGAATGAACAGTCTGAAATTTCTTTGAACATTCTGAGAATTCTGAAAATGCAGTTACAATACACGTGGACTGAAGCTTTTAGGGTTGCACAAGCTTTCAAGCTTTGTGTGACAAACAGCCCAAAATTCCGTGTTTATCACACACAGCGATAGCATGGCTTCACAAGAATTAGAGCTCACAAGTTGCATAGATCACAATGTTTTTTTACAATGTTTTTGTGGTGCTTTTGTGTCCTTTTCTTGAAGTTGAACAACATGAAGTTGAGTAAATGATAACAGAACCTTCATTCAGGCAAACTCTTCCTTTAAGATAATATGAGACGTGAATATTTGAATATTCGTGATATGTGAAAGTCGAAACTGATGCTATAATCTCCATGGTAGTGTGAAAATACATACTGTACAGCCTCTGTGTGCAATTTTGAATGAAGATATCAAGCTTAGCATGAATTCTCACTGTCAAAATTCATTTTCATTTTGAATGAGATAAAGTAAGGTCATGAGAGTCTAGGTCAACATAAAAGTGAATTGTTTCACAAGTACTATATTTCAGAGCAGCGAATGGGAAACATCCCACAGTTCACATGCTGCTACTACTGCACTTGCTAAATGTTGAAGAAGGTAAATACATGGAGCGCTATGAATATTTTACATCCTTTTCTCAGCAACTGCAGTCTGATCATTTAGTGCAGAAACACAAACAGAAAGACAAATAAATGTGCTCACCCGTGTTCAGTGGCACACAGGGATCGCAGGCTCAGATACCACGTGCCCGTTTGCGGGTAGGGAATCCTCAGCTTGGTGATATTTGCGGTGGTGTTAATGGAGAGATGAAATCCTGAAACTGATTCTGATAAAGAAAGAGCACAAACAGGTAAAGGACAAGACAAAACTTAGTGCCACCATTAGCTATGCTATGACTTAACTCACAATTATTATTGTGAGCATTCTTAAGAAAACCCTGCTAAGTGCATATCTGAGTGATGTGCTCAACCATAAAATGGACCATAAAAGAAAATTTATGTGGTAGAAGCAAGTTTACCACATCTCACCTGCAACCATGAAATGCAATTTATGTTGCATTTGCATAGAAATGGCGACATCTTTCTTTGTTTCACCTGAATTGTTTCCAAAAAAAGCACTTCATTGTTTTTATTGCCATGATTTTGGATCAAAGCCCTAGGGAACGTGAGTTGTCTTCATTAACATTACAGCAAAGGGCCTTGGCCCAAAGCAATTTAAAAGACAAACGGAAATCAATTTAAACATTGTCTGTCCCTAAACTTTTTTTTTTTTTTTCACTGGAAAATAAAGAAAATCCACTGCAAAAAAATTATGGTAACAGTTTTTCAACAATTTTTCACCAAAACACATGACACTAAAATAATGTCATGAACATTAACAAAACAACATACAATTTAACATTAAACACAATATGGTACATAACTGATAATAAATACATACATATATATATATATATACATATATATATATACTATTAAATATAAATATATAAATAAATACATATACTATTTTTATAAAAATAATAATAAGAGGTTTTAGATTCTAATCTAAAAAGTAAGTAGATTTTTTACTTAGAATTAATACATTTACATTTTAATACATATATTATCAATATTTTTATTAATCAATATACCACTATAACTATATATTTGCTCATTTTAGTCATTTTTCACTATATACTGTATGGTGATATATCTTATAATTAGCCTATTATTACTGTTATTTATTTTTTAATAGTAACAAATAAAAGGTTTTTACTATTATATTTAAGCATTCTTTTTTTATTAAGATTTTTAACAATAATGTGATGGTGAAGATACTATACAGACTGCATATGGCTTAATGAGCTTCCTCTTAGATTAAATCATAGACTGTCCTACCAGATTCACATGAGACTGACGTGTTGTCGTGAAGGGACATCGGCATCCCATGATTCAGGCAGCCAAAGATCGTAATATTCTCTCCTCTCACTGAAGACTGGAGGGGGGAAAAAAAGACAAAATAGGTTTGAATCCTGTTAAAGATAAGTGAACATCAAAGTTAATTAACAAGTTACTTTGAAACACAGACAATGGGTGACACAAAGCGGGTCAAACGAGGGTTTGGCAGGCAAAGGAGAAGGCTGTGATATAACTGTTGGAGATGTGATAATTTCATAGAAATATCAAAGGAAAACGGTTCTTTGTAGATAAGCGAAAGGCCAATCATCTCCCACAGCAAGGCCCTTATCCACAGACATCTGAAAATAAAGATGTTCGCCCTTGTCTTTCACCCCATTCATAAATAATACAGAGAGGCCTGATGAATAAGCAAATCCAGGACATGAGGCAAATTAGTGATCTCTCGCACATGCACAAATTGTGGGAGAGAGAGAGAGAGAGGGAGAGGAAAAATAACACTTTGAAGCAAAGTATCATGTTCTCTGACTAATCAGAGTTATTAATTACATTTTATGACAGCAAGCAGTTGGATAGCAATGATAGGCTAATAATTCAATTACATGTCATGTTCTTGATGCTATCTGAACCCTAAAGAAACCATACACAAACATGCCCTCTGGGGGCTCCAAAATCTCAACCTTTACTCTCTAATCTGGACCCCAAGAAAAAATAGTGCTCAAGAGTCTGAATTTTGAAAATGTATTACAGAGTGAAAAGTATAATGCAGTGTAAACAGGTGTAAGGATCCACTTGCTGGCCCAAACAGGTTGAAGGTTTAATGCATGTTCGGTCTTTTACTTGCACCTCTGAATTTCTATAATCACGAAAACTGTAACTTGTTAAGTCAGTGACAGACAGAAATCAGAAGATCCCCAATGACGAGCCCCCGCTTCATTCATTGGTACTTAAGTATGATCTGTCCTGGATGCAGATTTGTGGAAACACTCGATTACACATTAATCTACTTGAAAAAATCATTTCTGAAGAGATCAGAATAAGTCAAACAACATAACATTTTATTATCAGTCAGGTAAATATGTATTAATTATGCCAATTCAAAGATGTCAAATCATATCAATACAAAACATTGAATTCTCAAAGATTAATCTAAGAGTAAAAGATGCATACCAGACCTTAGAAAATACATAGTATGGAGTGTAGAGACACACCACACTACGGGCTTATTCTACAGTATCGCGATGAGTGATTTGAAACTTTCTCTTAAATACTACCAGAACAAAAGGGCCATAAACATTTATTCTCTGCCCCAAAACAGATTACATCTGTGTATGGGGGATGAGAAGCCTCTTGTAGGAGCTGTTCTCATGCACCCAAATGGTCACACCTGGTGTAGAGCAATGTTTATCAGAATTTGAAAGGAGACCACCCACAACAGAAGTACAGAGTAGGTGACTACTGTAAAATTTAGACCAATTTACCAATCGCACAGAGACCTTTAAAATGATACCAAACATGAAAGGGAAAAACAACATTGACAAGATATAACACTTATGGATATGGATATTCTTGCTTTTTGGGGAAGAAGAGTGAGGGAGAGGCAGGGGGGAGAAGGAGGAGGAAGTTGGGTCATAAATGATCAAGGAGATAAGTTTGGTCAGGTGGTGTTATTTGTTCTCTTTGGAGATCTCTTCTCCAGATTAGTTTTATGGTTTTATTGCATGGCATCTGTCTTTGGGAGAGTTCCTGAGTTTTGGCCTCAGAATTAATTTTATAAGGAAATAAATTCACTCCTTGCACAGGTGAAGTGTATAATTTCAGGGTTCACCAAACAGAACTGAACTTGTAGAAACAGGCAGGTGGTATTTATTTGTTCATTTAGCCTACATATAATAATTATTTTATATGATTATACATATTATGATATTTATATATAATCCGTGTATATACACACACATATACACTGCATGGTCAAAAA
Organism: Onychostoma macrolepis; assembly: GCF_012432095.1. Taxonomy (NCBI): domain Eukaryota; kingdom Metazoa; phylum Chordata; class Actinopteri; order Cypriniformes; family Cyprinidae; genus Onychostoma; species Onychostoma macrolepis. Next base: position 12,145,389 of record NC_081159.1, read on the forward strand.
AAGTAACCATCTAGATTTAAATAAGCAAATATGTTAAAGTTTAAGATTACATTACTACATTATTGTAGTGATTAATATGTTTCTGGCATGTTGTATTTTTTGCAACAATTCTTTTATCCTTAACTTTGGCACACCTAATAAAAAATGATTCAGTGGTGAAGTAAATAGGCTACTACAGAAAAACAAATGTAATTTCTACATGGAAAAGTTAGTTCAGGCAATAATTTAAAAAAACAAAGCAAATTCTATATTAGTACTCAATTCAAGCGTGTACAAATTAAAGCTTAAATATAAATGTTATAAAATTAAGGAAAACCAAGTTTTGGAGTGCTGAATTACAAAATATGTATATATATTGACTACATGATATCTATTGTATTATTTACTTAGATTTTCTAACACCTACACTTTAAAAGCATGGTTTAATTCAATGCTACATTAACCCTTGTGCAACCTTATGGACATTTTTGTCCATTTTATTAATTTTTATTTATTTTTTTATAATTTTGCCTGTGTTAATGCTAAATGCATAAATGTATTTTTATTGGAATTTTAATATTCCACCCTCATTTCCTTTAATAAATCTATTTTACACTAGGCACAAAAAAATAGTTCCTCTCAGCGCCTTTGGACAAAAATGTCTCCACTGAAACCCATTGAAACTGCTATTTTTAATCGCAGTGCTGTTTAACTGTAAAATGATGCAATTTTTGCTAATAGGCTTTCATTCTGTTGGCAAGGCTTCAAAATGTAATTTTTTACTATTTTTTACCAGATGGTGCGAATTTTTAGGTTTGGTCTATTAAGGGTCTATAAAGCAAATACTCGCTTTATTCCTGTTTTCTGCTACTGCATATTATAGAGCCAATTGGATAAATAATGCAGCTATAATTGTGTGGGTGTGTTGGTATAAATGTCAGACTGTAGTTTGTATGTGTGTCATAAAAAAATTGTGTGTGTGTGTGTGTGCTTGTAATATTTGAGAAAGAAAAACTCTACTGTAAATCACAAATCCAACCAATGTGTGCACCAGCGGAAGTTTGCTGGCATCTAATGGGGAACATTTGGTACTGCGCCCAAACAAAATCTTACTGAAAGCTCATTTTTTGAGATATCAACCTCAAATTTCGAACACAACTTGTTTAGATTTATGGCTTTGATTTTCTAGCAGGTTTAGAGTTCAACGTGTTTCATAAAATATATATTTGATATAAAATATTGTTCATAAATCATTTTCATAAACTTAACCCTGTACAACTTTTTTTTGGTTTCACTTTTTAAACTTTTTTTACTTCAACAATAATCTGCCATGGGTCTTCTTTAAAATGAGACCAAACTTAAGTCTGTGCTCCCAAGCTTCCAATTTTTATGACTGTTTTATGACATGGACATTTTTGTCCACTATGGACCTATGTGTAACTTTTTGTTTATTGATGCACAAGGGTTAAGTAAAATTAAAGTAATGCCAAGTAAGCTTTGACTAAGTAAAAATTACTCTAACTTTTACTGGCAAAGCTAAAGTTACTTATTTCCTTTGTTCATCTTAACTTAGGCAAGTAGATTTTACTCGACAATAACAAATAAATTATACAGAGCAGTAGCAGTAAAATTTACTTAAAATGTGTTATGCAAATTGTTATGAAGATTTTATCAAGTAAATCCTACAAGTTGTTTTTTTCAGTGCATGTACATATTCCAGGATCACAATACCAAGATTCACCAGGCTCAAACTGTGAAAGATTGACCACCACAGAGTCCTGACCTTAACCCCATTGAAAAACCTTGTCACGAATCCTGTCCGTGGCCTTCCGTCCACTTGCCACCAGAGGTCGCCCTCCGATTACATTGACTTTCACACCACACAAACTGTTACACATCACCCTGGACTATGTTTCCCATGTTCCACTGCACTGATTGGATTCATCTGCACTCAATTACATACACATAGCTGTAACCAATCAGACACTCTTTATAAGCCTTGGACTTCCTCGTTCTGATCGCCGAGTATTGTTTAGCTTTTAACACTGTGATAGCTGATAGCTACATTACGGAGCCTGCTCTAATTTTTATAGTCTAGTCATAGTCATAGTCTTGCCTTGCCTGTTTTCCTGGTTCCTGATTCTTGCCATGTATCTTGGATTAACCCTTTGCTTGCTGTTTCGGACTGTGTTTGCTCCTCGCCTGGATTTATGCTCATGTTTACGGATTACCCCTCTTGTCAAACCCTCTGGATTACGTTTTGCTGTCGTCTGACTCAAGCCCGTTTAGGATTGCTCTTTTGTCTTGCCTATACCATACCTGTTTGCTGTTATTTGACCCTGCCTGTGTTTTTGAATATGTTTATTAATAAAAGCTTGCACATGGATCCGCACACTTCTCGTCTCGTCAGCTCCATTACAACCTTTGAGATGTGATACAGTCGAATTTATACTGCCTGTCCAAAAAAGGTTGAACACTCTAAAAATATTTAAATGGACTGCCTTTAGCTTTGATTATATTGTGAATTTGTTGTGGCATTATTATGCAAGATTACAGCATTTATTGCCATCAAGGGTTGGATAAATTTTTGGCCAAGATCTTATATTGACAATGGGAGAATCAAACCACTCTGTAAAGTTGCCTCCAGCACATCCCAAAGACTTTTGAATTGGATTCACAATGCGGTGGCCAATTCATACAAGCAAATGATTCCTCATCCTTAATCTTTCCTCATCCTTGATTCTGATGACTCTCAGTATTGTCATCCTGGAATATGACATGGTTGTTTAAGAAGTGAAAAGCTATGTACTTTATCTGTTAGGGCTAAAATAAACATTGCAAAACATACAACTTGCCGGAAACATGTTATTTGCAATAATGATTCAATCCTAAACTCTTCAGTATCTGCTTATTTAAATACAACTGACCAGGCAGTGTATATACAGTGACACACATTATCTATACATATTCTAATTTAAAATCAACTATATACAAAATAACCATATCCTGAGAATTTCTATGCTGTTCACATTCGTAATATCTATTGTGTCAAGCTTTAGTCATCCATCATTGTAAACCTCTGGGATTGTCTCTTCCTGCGTAAGGCCTGACAGCTGTAGAAAATAGACAATAAAGAGTAAGAGCCACTGTCTGTGACATAGAACTGTCTGCAACCATGTAATCTAAATGAACCAAGAGCGTCTCAACCACAGGCTTTTATCAAGCCAGTGTTTTTAGTAATCAGTACAACAGCAACTGAAATTTCCTGGCTTCTCTTTTGCTCGATATTCAGCGTGGAGTGCTTTAATGTCAATGCTGTGCCAAGCACCTGTGTTGAGCTGGCCTCAGACCAGACCCCAATCAGGGATGTAAGTTTTTAACAATGACGGATGACCAGCTGGGTTCACTCAAGGCAGCTCTTGGCTGTCATTCAAGACGGTTTAAAAATTAACAGCCCACAAAAGTTTCCTCCATGCATTTCAAAACTGTAGTGACCACAAAACGGTTGACACGTCTACTGTCAAATGTAAAAGCCACATCTACCGCAGTATTGGCATTCATTAGACAGGGCAACACCTGATGCGTGGAAAGAATTGATTGCAACAGTAGGAGAAGCAATGATGAGCAGTGTTTGCTGTTAAGAATGAATATTCTGCCAATAACTGAGAATGTTTTTTTTTTTAAATTCATTATAAGGATTTTGGCTGTTTAGAAACATACTTGTTGAACTTTACTGATCTTTTCTTTTGTGTTATGACATACACCCACATGAAATGGATTATCAAAAAAGACAAACAAATGTAGGGGTTCAATTTGTCAGTTGTTATTTGGATGGAGGCATCTCTGAATGAGAAGCCTGTTGTTTGCTATATTTTGATTAAAAATTACAAGCCAAAAAAAGTTAAATTAAGCATATGCATGGATGAATTGTTCGCACGAGATCAATAAGATGCATTTAGCAAATAGATACAGTAAATGTTAATTTCATACCGACTCATTTAGAAACACTAATTCTTGTAGAAATGAAACACATCTTTATGAGTGAGTCGCTGAATCATACACACTGATTCATTAAAAAAATGCTGATTCGTTGAGAAACAAAACAATACTAATGCGTTTTCGCTCACAGACATGCAACAGCTATGCTGTGAATTTGTCTGAAACAATTTTCATTGGCAGAGCAAAAAAAAAGGAACTAGCAATATTGGGTCTAAAATGTATACTTTATTATTTAATTTTCTGTTTATTAAACAGCTGTATATAGACAATGTCACCCTCACAATTGTGTTGTTTTCTCAAATATCAGCACTCTTGTGATAAACTATACAAAGCATCAAAATAAACATAAAATTAAGTAGCACATTTTATTTAATTGACTGCGCTTAAACACTGGCCAAACTGAAAGCATTTTATGCTGCCAGAGAAAAACGGCTGAATTACATCTAATTTAGGGAAGCACAGAGAGCTTAATAAATTGAAGAACAAGAAAGGAACAATGACACCCAAATGGGAGGAAAATCGAGGTAAATCAGATAAAAAAACACTCTGTGTCTCTGCTCTCCTTTAAAGCTGATGGGGTCCAGCTATTTAGGTCTGTTTCAGATCTTTTCATGTGACAGTACTCTGAGCTTCTTTCAACTTTTTATCTTTAGTCAATGGAGTATAAAAAAAAAAAAAAGTCTTTTAACTGCAAAGTATTTCAACTGTAGTGCCATTAGAATCAGGCTGGCTTCCCAAAGCACTAAGAAAGATATTAGTTGCACGCAAGTACTTAATCTCCATGGCAAGTATCCCAATAGCGTTGTTATCTAAGCTGTTTGTGAAAATGTTTGTAAATTGACAAGAGCCTCTGACTACTCGTGACCCATTACAACTTGGACCACTTACTTTTGTAGTTTTATTAGGATAAAGGGACACATAATAAACACTACTAATGCATCTTTATTATTGCAAAGCTATTGTACAATATCATCTAGATAGAATAAAAAAGCGTTGGTTAAAAAAAATGTATTTTTAAAGCAATAATGCAGAGTCTGTGCATGTCACAGGTTTAAATTTTTGCATAAATACAAAAGGGTATACATTTGCATTGGCCTAATCCGATAGCATAACTAACCTATGAGAAATGGTGAGATAATAAATTATTATTATTATTATTATTAATAACAATGTTAATAATAAAAATGTTCTTCAGTAAAAATTTAATTTAATTTAATTTAATTTAATTTAATAATTTAATTTAATTTAATTTAATTTAATTTAATTTAATTTAATTTAATTTAATTTAATTTAATTTAATTTAATTTAATTTAATTTAATTTAAAACATTTGAGGCAGCATCACCTAAATGAGTACACACCATAGACTGTAAAAAAAAATGGACGTAATGTCCGTGACGTCACCCGTAGGTTTCTGTAAAGCGTTTTTGAAGCCTAAAGTGGGCGGAGCCGACCGCCGCCATCTTGGAAGCGCGTCACCGCGCGTCACTACCGGATAATCGAAAATGGGCAAAAAGGCGGGACGTGGGTGAAGCTGAGCTGAAACCACGCCCCTCTATAGTGACAGCAGTGCTGCCGTGCAAAGACAAAACACCATAACTTCGTTTTTGGTCGAAAATGAGTTATTGATCATTTTGGGACATTAATGACCTCCTTTATCATGTGTTTAAGTAACATGGAGAAAAGCCCCGGAGAAACCAAGGCAGAACACAGTATAACATCAGTTACCGCGCTTTGACTTTGTTTTGGAAAGCTCAGATAAGTTACAGTGCTCTGCATATGTTTGCATTCGTTCGTCAATACTGTGCCAGCCTGGTGTATACGGTATTCTGCCTTTGTTTTACTGTCCATTAAAGTCTACCGCGTTTATTGTGTAGGCTACTTCTATATCTGTTGGCACTTCATTAGACAAACAAATGAGAGAGACCGCGATCTAACAAACTGCTCCATATAAGCACTGTAAGCAATAACGATTAAAACATCTAATTGCTAGATTCCCAGTGTCCTACCTATAATTATTTTCTCTGTACAAATACAAATCATTAAAGCCAGTTTTCTAAGTTTCGCACTAGAGAGTTTCACACTCTGGAGCAGAGCTCGCGGCAGTCCACCTGTCACTCAAGTGACCACGCCCTTAATTATGCAGAACTTTAAGGCTTAATATAATTTAAACGGATGAGTTATAAAAAAATTCACCCCCCTCACAGTTGTCACGAAGGGCAAAATTAGCTATATAGATCAAAATAATTTTTTGTACCAGGCTGTAAACATGTTTTTTTCTGCTGTAAAGTTGGGCATTTTAACATGGAGAGTCAATAGCTGTGTCTGAAACCGCTCCCTATCCACTATATAGTGCACTATATCGGGTGTCAGCCATTTTGTAGTGCTGTCCGAATTCTGAGTGAACGACTTCATTCCCTACATTCGTTCACTACTTTTTACCCACAATGCATTCTGATTTCGAGTGTACAACCGATGTACACTCGCTGAAGCACTATTTCCCACAATCCAATGCGGAGAACCGACCAGCTGTTAGAGCGAGCGGGAGCGAGCGAGTTTGAACGAGAGATGCCGTTTAATTTGCAAAAATGATTCATTTGGTGGATTTTTAAAAATGTTTGTTGGTATTCATTCTGATGTCAAATTAACGGTCGCCTGAGGGCGCTCTACGGCCATCTTATTTGAGTGCAAAAACGCTGCTCGGGAGAGTTTCAAGATACTACAAACAATAAATACATACAATTATTAATGTGTGCTAATGTGAGTTTATTTTTGTTGACAATATTTTAATAGTATTTAATGATTATGACCATATTACAGAACAAATGAATAATATACCATCAATGAAACCACAAAGCTGATTACAATAGTCATTTTAAGTGTTATTGCTATTAATATTATTTTCTAAAATGAGGTACATGAAATATAAAAGTACATCTAAGATGTTTTTGCAACAGCCAAGTCTCACGCGCAGTGTACACGTCACCGTCCGAATCCGTTCACTTAATTTCGTTCACTCCTTTCTAATATAGTGCACTCAACTGCCTTACACTATATAGGGATTAGTGAATGAGTGAACGAGTGAGCGATTTCAGACACAGCTAATGTGATTGACTCCCTTTTGGAGCCAGCCTCCAGCGGCCAGTCGATGAATTACAGTTTTAGTCACTTCCGTGTTGGTTTCACTAGAGGGAGCGGGAGGTTGCCGCTTGGTACACACACATACAACCTACATATTAAGTGTCCAGCATACATTAACTGCTACTTAATCAGTCTACATGTTGGTTGTCATTCCATTGTAAAATAAGAAGTTAAGATAATCTTCTAAGTGTAATTTGTAACATTATCTGTATGTCTTGCAACAACTGATATTTCCTGTAACTTACTGGATTTTTACTGAAATGCTATCCAATTCACATTCTGTTTGCAATATTATAGCCTTGCTTACTAATTACAAATATGCTATTTTGTTAGTCCTCCCGAGGCTGACATTTTTTGTTTGTCAGGCTTTGTTTTTAAAATGTCTTCTGAGGGACCTGGTGCATTAACAGCCTGCCTTCAGACTTGAAGGACGTAATTACCTCGGGAGCAACGAGCACTTGGTTCCTGCAGAAATCACTTAAGACCTGACGGCAGGCCTGAGTCCGACTTGACCTCAAACTGTCCATGAGAGCCACTCAGAGCAGCCGGAGGGGGGACGATTCAACACACACACACACACACACTCAGAGATATACAGACTCACCTTCACAAAGGGTGGGCTTCCTCACACACAAACATACACACTTTTCCTATCCTCTGGCCTGTACTGCAGCTCATTAGCCCAACACACTGGCTCAGCTCTCACCTCTTGGCTTTCTGTCAGCCGTCCATGTCTGCTTGAGGACAAACTCATGAGCCGAAGGGACTCTGTGTATGTGTATATCCGAAAAACTGCCAAAGCGGTGGGCTAAACCAATTACAATTAAGCAGGTCCAAAAATTCTGAGAGGTTAAAAAAAGATATTTATGCCAATTATCACTCAAAAGTATGGGTTCAGTAAGTCAGTAATTGAACAAAAGAGTCTTTCAAAAAAAAAAACTTTTTTTTTTTTTACTTCCTATTCATGAAAGAATACTGAAAAAATGTCACATTTTCCACAAAAAAATTAAGCAGCACAACTGATTTCAACATTGGCGATAATAATGTTTTTTGAGCACCAAATCAGCAGAATAGACTGATTTCTTTTACACTGAAGACTGGAGTGATGGCTGCTAAAAATGTAGCTTTGCCATCACAGAAAAAAAAAATAAAAAGCATTTTACAGTATTACCGTTTTAACTGTATTTTTACTTAAATAAACACAGCCTTTATGGACATAAGAAGCTTCTTTCAAAAACATAAAAAAAAAAATCTTACTGACCCCAAACTTTTTACCAATAGTGTATATGCTAGACACATGAAAAGAAAAACTAGTCTAGAAAGATCTGTCTTATGCAATATGATCAAAAGTGATGACTCTCATAACAAAAATGACAAGTCATATGAGATTTAACTCAAAGATGTCATTCATTGAAGGTTTATAAATACCACTAAATAACAGTACTGTCTTGTTTCATTAAATATTGCCCCTTTTTTAGTATGGAAATGTAATAACAGTTCTAGCATATATTGCTGTTGTGAGAATTTGAGTCTATTGATGAAATTAAAGTCTGAATTTAGTATTTGATTCAAATATCATTTGAGTGACCATATATTCAACTTCTTACAGGCTAGAGGCTTGAGCAAACGCACAGCGACTTGGGAAATCTCCATGCAGTGCCTTCAGGCACATCATATCTAAAACCATTATCTCGGCAGTACAGGGCATCAGTGCTATTATATCGGTTTTTTTAAATTGAGACATTTCATCAAACAAGCCTGTAATGCCACTTGTGCTGTTGCTGATTTCTTTGGCTCTCTGAGTAATTGTCACTTTCATTTCATTAAAAGAAAATTCCTCTTTTTGAAACTTTTTCAAAGCTGCCATTCTGAGTGGATCCTGACATGAGGATAAGCCACTACTTCATCATTAGCTGCTATGACAGCTACTGCATTCACTAGTACTCTTATTATTGTTATACTACCCAATGGGAGCCACTAGAACCGTTCAGAGTGATATGTGGCTGACTGGAAAGGCCCTGAAAAATCTCCAGACCAGCTTTGCAGTCTGACAATTAAACCCTGTAGTGGTTTTAATTTTTGTTTAATTTTAGTAAAATTGGTAACATTGGCTTAACTGTAAACGGGTCAAGTGCCACGTTCATCCAAACAGTGATACTGATTCACAAATATTCAAAAGGACCTTTAGCTCATGTACAGTTTGAAATGTCTGTTTACCAGTACCCAGGAGTAATTGTAACCCCGGTAAACATATAAGCAGTGTAAAACATAAAACAAGATCACCTAGGTTTCTGTTTCGGGTTATGAGAATTCCAGCAATACCCCATTTATAATTCCTAGCCAATGTATCATGACTTCGGCCTATTGATACTGGATGAACCTTTTCAGTGGTCCAACACTGTACACTCCATGCTCTTAGCATAGTTTGGGAGCTACTCCTTCTATAAATTGTTCAATTCTCACCAAATTTGGCTCCTGACCTTAAGAACACTATGACAAAATATAATTGAATGGATTTTTTTGTATTTAAAACCATGCTGTCACAGCTACAGCTATACTGGGTTGTGCTGACTCAATGTGGTATTTCTTTTTGGCAAATGTCAAAGTTGTGGCAGTCTGATGTAGTTGTTGCTGGAGGTCACAACTCACGAGGTGTTTAGTTCAAATCCCACATGTAGTGACTCATGAAGCATTCTTGTTTCGTTCTTCCCTTTGAGTTATGTGCTGAGGTGACGGCATGATTTCCCTTAATGATGTAATCAGGAGTGGAAACTGGAATCTGAAAGGCAGCGAGGTGAATCTAGGACTGATTAGATCCTTTCTAACAATCTGAGAGAAATAATGCAAACCTGAGGACATTTACCTGTTGTTTACCTTTCCAACTGTGCAGCCATGTCATTTCCCCCCTACTGACTTCTGTTTGAGGAAAACTCAGTCGGGAACTATTCCGCCGTAATATACTTTGCGCTACAATTCACTTTTCCATTGTCTGCTCTGTCCAAATTTCTGATGACTTGCCCTGAGTCCAGGAGAGGCCAGGTGCCTGCTGGTAGAAACAGGAATGGCTCCTATTAAGCGTGGTGCTCATAAACCTGAGATATGTCAATGGAGCAGACATCCATCATCTAGCCGTCTTATCAAGATATTTCCCTGATGGCAGCATATGGCTAGAAGATGAAAATCATTTACTTTATGACCATGGCACCCACTCACAGGCTTGGTCTGTGGTCTACCTTTAAAAAACCCTTTAAAATACCCTTGATGGCCAGTAAAAGACAAAAATACCACCAGTCTTCATCTACCTTCCAAAGTGCTGAATAGAGAAATTGATCTTCTTCATAATCCAAACCATTTTTGCCGAAAGTGGAGCTTAGTTCCTTGCCAAAAAATGCTCAATCAAGAGCGTTTGTGGCCTAATGTTGGTTACCACAAAAAAAGAAGAAAAAAAAACCTGTATAACAATATTATTAATAATAATAATAATAATAAAGTCAAAATAAAATAAAATAAAATATAAAAATAAAAAATATTACAGTGAGGCACTTACAGTACAATGAAAGTAGATGGGGCCAATGCATAAATGTTAAAATACTCACTGTTTCAATATTACAAACACAAGACAAACACAATTTCTAAGTTAACATGATTTTAGTGTGAACATCTGTGAAAAGTTACAATACCAAGTTCTTGGTCAGTAAGAGTTTTTTCTGTTAGTACTTTCATTCAGCAAGGACGCATTAAATTAGTCAAAGTGACAGTAAAGACATTTTACATTGTTACAAAGAATTTCTATTTCAAATAAATGCTGTAACTTTGTATTCATCAAAGAATCCTGGAAAAACAATGTATAAGAGTTTCCACAAAAATTTTTACCATATGAAATGTTTCATTAATATGCACCAAATCAGCATATAAGAATGATTTCTGAAGTATCATGTGACACTGAAAACTGGAGCAATGGCAGCTGAAAATTTAGCTTTACAGGAATAAATTATATTTTAAAATATATTTAAACAGAAAACTGTTATTTTAAAATTGTAATAATATTTTCTCCAAAGTTTTGTACGATAGAGTATATCCAATTTTACAACTCCGTCATCATAACATTATAATGTCATAAACCCTAAAATGACTGCAAAAATGATTAAATATGAAAACTTAGGTGCTTTTATAAAATTATAAACTTCACATTTATGCTTTTAAATCCTCTAAATACCGGCCCCATTTACTTCCATTGCGCCTTTGAAAGGCACATACTTGAAAGTGCCTTTTATAACCTCCATTTTTAAAGAAAACAAGAGACAAGCCCATTGTATTTTATTTATTTATTTAATTAATTACTTTTTGTGTTGAAATCAACATTATGCCACAAATGCTGTCAACTGAGTTTAACTCGCATTGAACCCAGAATATTACTTCAAGACAGTAAAGATAACAATTTCATACTTTGTTTACATGTTCGAGCTTAAATATTTAACATGTCAAGAGCTCCTCAATAAAAGTCGTATTATGCTCTCAGAGACTGAATTTTTGAGACTCTGGGAAATGGAAATGGGGCCATTATGTGATGACTCTTCACACCAATGCAGTCGCAGGCATTTAAGCTGTCAAGAAACCTGTTACCAAGCACTCACTCTCCCTTCTTCATCACCAGCTATCATCCCCTCCCTCCTCAACAATACAGTCATAACCGCTCAGGCATCTCACAGCGTTCACTCTCGCTGCCAAACAACCAACCTTTCAGCCACTGAAAGCCTCATATGTGGCTTTTTAAAGTAACCTTTGCCACAGAGAGCTCATTCTTCTCTCCTTTTCCCGTTCAGTGCCACTGGAAACATCCATTAAATGCAACAATTCAATCTGAGAGAAATGGAGGCTGTTGAGAGAACGGTGGCCTTCAATACGGTTTCAGTGGAGGTGGGAGATATCAATTAATAAATAGGTCCATGTTCGTCTTCTGTTTCTTTGGACGTGTGGACTTGGCATAGAAACTTTTAAGGGCTTTTTAGTGACACACAGATGAAGGCAGATACACATTATCAACAAGAAGCCAACACTTTCACCAAACACCTGAGACGAACAAGCATGGTGACATTTGCAACCATCCCCCTTTTAGTTTTACACCCCTCATGCTGTGAGAACAGGCTGACACTTGCTAATATTTGATATTAATCAGGCTATGGTGCATCAAGTCTCTGCCACCCACAAGAATTTAGCTGAAGAGCTCCTGAGTCGTAACCCTGACTCAGTTAAATGCCATACGGGCTCTTGGTTTCAGGACAAATGTAAAGATCTGAATTATTCATAATCCTTCAAACACCTTAGAAGTGCCTGTGTGACTCCATCAAAGGTATTTGGGTACCAGAGTCCCAATGGGTATTTCACCGACCGCCTGATCTTTCCAGCAGAACACTGCATTAAAGATATTCTTTCAACAGAAACATCAAAAAATATATATACAGAATGTAGACGAGGTCCCATTGTATAATGGATTTTGCTGAAGCTGAATTTACACTACGACTGAAGTGTACTGAGACTTGCGAGATGATAATTGTAGAAATTTATGTTAATGAAAAAGAAAGATTTAGGACAATAAATAATGAAGCAAAACCTCTGCTATTCTACCATTTTGAGTGGAGGTATCATGCTTTTTTGATGGATTTTAGGCGAGTATATGTAATACCCTTAAAGATTTAAGGGTATTACAGATTATGAATGCATTTGCTCTGACAAGAACCATGGTGGCTGGTACAAGGTAATCCGTTCTAACATAAAGTAGACACATTTCAGAAGGTAAAATAAAAAAATAAAAATAATAATGCTCTTTGAATGTTTACCTGGATATAAACTAAGTAAAACTGTAAAAGAGTCTATGTACAGTATTCTTGTAGCTTAAACTGTAGAGCATGGTGTTAGCAACAGCAAGGGCATGGCTTCAATTCCCAAGGTTTTGAGGAACGCTTCTCAATCATCACAGTATTGAATTGCATTATATTTTTGCCACCCACAATAAAAAATAAATTAAAAAATTAAAAACTACAGAGCATACCATACCAAAATTGTGGCATTTATCAAATAAATACAAATAGATACTTTTTCAAATTGTTTATCATTTTTTATGTAAGGAATAATTGATGACAGGCCATTGAATTATTAGAAAAATAATGCACACCCGAGGTGGTGATGCGGTGGTTACACCTCGGGTGTGCATTATTTTTCTAATGATTCAATGGACCGATTCCACTTATACTATGGATACCACACCTCAAGACATCGATCAGATTATATATTTCAAGGCATTCGTCCGGTTTTTCTACTTAAATCTCTATTGTGCGTATTATTTCTTCCGTATCTCATCCAGCGCCTCTGTTGCTAATTCCAAAATGTTTTAAACCTAGTAACGGAGGCTTGAGCCATTGATAGCAGATTAATGCAGTTAATAATTAAGTTATGAGAGAGAGAGAGCGAGAGTGCGAGAGAGAGAGAGAGAGAGAGAGAGAGAGATTAACGTTACCTTTGTGAGTCTGTGCGTCTCTCAATAGTGTTCGGCAATGTCTCTAGTTATAGTGAAACTTTAAGTTAATTTCATGAACAGCGCCGTTGTTGTTACCTCGCTTGTGTCATGTAGTTTTTAAGTTGTTAAACTATGTTACTGACGATAAAATCGTCAGAGTAGCGCTAACATTAGCGCTTATGTTAACGTGTGTGCAAACTGTCTGTGAGGGAGAGAGAACGGGAGAGATAGAGTATGTCCTTTCCGTACATAATAAAACGTAATTTTGTGGCAAAAACATGAACATGATCTGTCGTTTTTATACTTTTGTTTACTATATTTATTTGTTTGGCCAGTGTCGTTGTGGATTTTGGTTCTTTTGCTGTAAGGACCTTTGAAATAACGCAAATAATTTGGCAAAGTGATATGGTCATGTAATGCGGTCAAGACCTGTCTGGAACTATGTTCGCCGCGCATTTCCCTGAAAATAACTGCACACCTTACGTTCGTCAGCCAATCACATTCAAGCATTCAACGGCCCCCTAGTATCCACCTTTTTCTTCAACACAGAAGTAAGCCTATGGGTGAGACTTCCGGTCCATTAGCTGCTATAGGTAAATAAAGAGAAGAATAACAATGTGCAGTAAACGATAAAACTGTATGCACTACAAACCAGTGTGTTCATAATTAATATAATACATTAAAATAATATAGTTAGACACACCAATTTTCAATATCAAGAGGCAAAACTAACTGTTTCGTACAGCTAAAAATAGCTGGATGCGGATGAGACTGGAAGCCAGACCCATAGAATTTACAAATGGCCGCGCCCATTTTATTTTATTTTTTTGGCCGCGCCCATTTTTACGGCAAGAAAAATGTGGATAAGCAAAGAGTTTAGAAGACCAAGAGGCGAAACTCTGTAGAATGTTCAATTGCAACAGCGGGGCCCTGCGCTTCCGCCATTTTGGGGTGAAAGCGACTCGGCTGTCCACTAGATTCTAGCTGTTGCTATGGCAAATATCAGCTGTTTTGTTTAAAAAACCGTGCATTAAAACTGAAATACAGCCTGAACGATGACAACAATAACGTACAATCACTAGACTAGTGATCATCAAATCCTTTTAACAGTTTATTTTACAGACTTTATTTTAAAGTCTTCCCTTTTTTTCATAAAACCTTACTCTCTAGAAACCATGTCAGTTTCGCTGAAAATATTTCAAGATCAAGTGTTAGCACTACAAACACTGAATTAATACCAACATATGAAATTAATTAAATTAATGACAGAAAAATTAGGAATGTTGGACAATAAATATATAACAGCTTGACTGTAAACGGTTTTTGCAGTATTGTCTTATATTAACGTCCGTTAAAGGAAGACTGTAAAAGAAAAAAAAAAAAGTTTTATGCAAAAAACAAAACAATCGGCGATCTCCAACCTCTCTCTCTCTCTCTCTCTCTCTCTCTGTGTGTGTGTGTGTGTGTGTGCGTGTGTGAGTGATGTGTGTTGGTTAGTGTGCATCAATTAAAGCAGCGCATTAATATGGAACGGTGATTAAACTGACTTGGAACTACCTGTGCATTAAACGGTTATACTGCATACCTGCCAGCCAATCAGAATCCAGTATTCAGACAGACCATGGAATAATTAATTTTATGCAATAGATAGAAACAACTCCTTTGGTAAGATTTAAACCAACTCACCACATTGAGTTTGAGCTCCATGTTGAGGACGCCTCCGCTATCCAGCACCGGCATTAGGTTGATGGCAAATATCGCTGCCCGGTCTGGAGGAATGGAGATGTTGGGCCCAAAGAAGATGTAGAAATGAACAGAAAATGTGTCCAGTTCATTCCGCAGTGTTGGCCGGATAGGCCAGCATTTATTCGTGTCTGCCGTGGGTGCTAAGTAAGTGATGCTGTCTTCAGCAGTTAACAGAGATCCTTGATCCGAACCATTCTGGGGCACGTTAGGCAGGCTGGCAGCAGGCAAGGTCTCTGATAGAGAGAAACCCATCGCGGTGCCAAATGACTGGGGCATGTTCATGGCTGAGGAGCCCTTGGAGACACTGGGCTTGGAACAGTCTGCAGAGAAAAGATCAAAGGAGTTGTTTAAAATTGGGACAGCGCACGTTTCCACTGAGGAACTTGAAGGTAGAGCTAGTTATGAGAGATGTGAAATAAAGATGTCTTGAACTCTGACGAATCCCTTGACTGAAGCTGACAGCTCAAACTCTCTACTCAGGTTACTCTGGGGCTAAAAGCATCTTCCTGTCATTCCTGTCTCTTTGTGCTAGATCTAACTAGCATTTCAGCAGAGACATACTTTTTTTCTGTTTCATGCATATGCTTAGATGTCTGCGGTGAGATGACAGGCCAAATGATTGCTGAGCATCTATGTAGTCTGAAATGATCTGAGTGGGGTGTGTATTGTGTTTTATGCAGGACCACAGAATGGCCGAGGGAACGTCTGTTTTATCATATTTCCTTTAATAGGTCTCTCAGCTCTACGCAACTTTCATGCCACACACACAGTTTAAACACTTGCATTTGGAGTTTAAAGTCTTCATGCAAATAGTGACTGATTTTTTGCAATACAAAAACAGTAAGTCCCAAACCACATAAAAACGAGTTCATGATTGTTCTTAACATCCTTTAATTGTGGGCTTTGTTGTAACATGGTACTTTGTAAATTAAGACAGGATTATGGAACACACTTGTAAATTTGCAAAACAATGCTGCAGAATTGAGATAACTAATTGGCACTGATGAGGACAATAAGGAAATTCTCCACATATCTCATTGTTTCCTGATTGCCTCAGGGTGTGAACGTTCAGTTATGCTACTGAGGACTCAGGAGTTTTACAATCATATTTCTCTTCTCACCCACGATTATTGCAAAATGCAGTGAATCAGGTGGAAATGGTATCATTATTGAAATGCCAGGTCGCTTTCCCCCCACAGCTCTGTTTGCTGTGTTATCACTTACAGTACGTATCTTGCTCTCCTACTAAAACTCTTTCAGTTTCATTTTACATCCAGCCATTGAGCCAGTCATGAGGGAATGTTTCCAATAGTCATCACTTTTGATTAAGGTTTTTTTTTTTTTTTTTTACATATCCACAATCCAAAACCAGTCCTGATGAGAAAGCCCATTATGCTCAAAAGTGGATCATTGCTGGGTGGGGTAATTAAATGTCAGTCACTGACGAGCTCTTGGATTCTAGCGACCCAAATGTTTTATGCTGCATGACATTACAGGAGTGCAGAATGTACATTTCATCACTGATGTTCATTATAATAAATGAGATCACAATCTAACAATTACTGAATATGAATCAACAATAATTTATACTATGGGTCGAGAGTACCATGTAGTATACTTTATTTTTTAATTAATATGGACTGAATTGGTCAAAAGTGACAGTACAGACATTTATAATGTTACAAATGATGTCAATTTCAAATTAATTCTGTTCTTTTGAACTTTCTATTTATCAAAGAATCCTGATAAAAATAAATGTATCAGAGTTTCCACAAAAATATTAAGCAGTACTGTTTTCAACATTGCTGATAATAAGAAACGCTTCTTGATCAGCAAATCAGCATATTAGAATGATTTCTAAAGAATCATGTGACAATAAATACTGGAGTAATGATGTCATTAATATAGTACATTTTACAATATATTCACATAGAAAACAATTTTTAAAATTACATTTTAAAATAATATGTGACACTGGACCACAAAACCAGTCAAGAGTCTTTTTTTTTTAAATTGAGGTTAATACATCATCTGAAAGCTGAATAAATAAGCTTTCAATTGATGCATGGTTTGTTAGAATAGGACAATATTTGACCGAGAGACAACTATTTTAAAATCTGGAATCTGAGGGTTGAGAAAATTGCCTTTAAAGTTGTCCCAATGAAGTCCTTAGCAATGCACATTACTAATCAAAAATTAAGTTTTAATATATTTACTGTAGGAAATTTACAAAATATCTTCATGGAACATGATCTTTACTTAATATCCTAATGATTTTTGGCATAAAAGAAAATTTGATAATTTTGATCCATACAATGTATTTTTGGCTATTGCAACAAATGGCCCCAGCGACTTAAGACTGGTTTTGTGGTCCAGGGTCACATATTCAAAATATTACTGTTTTACTGTATTTTTGATCAAATAAATACAGCCTTGATGAGTATAAAAAACTACTCTCGAAACCATAAAAAAACACAGACCCCAAACATTTGAAAGCTGTATGCACACACACACACACACAAATGCACACATATACACACACATACTTAAACATGCACCAAAAAAAATAAATAAATTAAAGTAAACAATTTGTCACTGAAGGGTGAAATTGGCAGAAACATCTCAACAGAACCTGGCATGCCTGATTAGTACGCAAATCCTGCAGTGTTTATAAGCCCTCGCCGTCTGATCAAATCAACCCTTTTTGCTCCTCTGTAATTACATCTATTTTGCCATAAAATGTCATTATAATACTTGCTGACAAAAAGCAATGATGGACAAAAGGTGACATCTTTGAGGGCTTGCACTTACACATGCCGTCTGGTTCAGGATGAGGATGTGCCATCATGTGCTCTATTCAGCACCTGTTTGGTCACAGGCCCCGCAGCTGTATATGTACAGCTCAGGCTGCGAAAATAACGCTATAACTGTATCAGGATTCCCTGACTCATTCTCTAACTTACCATTGTCTATTTAGATATAGATGTGGAACAATATAAAGGGAAAGTGTCAGAGATTTCTTTGTCAAGAGATGGTTACCTAGCAACCAAACATCCAATAAGCACATAACAATGTCAAAGTGGCTTTCCTGGCAAGAGTTTCTCATGAAAATATATAACTCTATGCATACTTGCATTTCTGAAAATAGCTCAACACAATCCAGTGTTCCCTGATGTTTGAGGAAAACAAATGTGGAAAACAATTTCGATTATGATGGATTTGCACTAAATTAGTTTACAGTAGTTGCACACCAATTAAACTGTAGATGATTTATGGGATGACACTGTCATGTGTTATCAAGATGATGATGATCTCCACACAAATAATATTAACTGTTCACCACAGGATGAGGGAAATCATTAAATATCATCTTATATACATTTTGTAAGCCTTTAATTTGTTAAGTGTGCATAAATAAATAAATACTACCAAGTTTAGGGTGAGTAATTTTTTTTAATGTTTGAAAGAAGTCTCTTATGCTCCATTAGCGCATATTTATTTAATTGATAAATACAGTAAAATAACTGTTTTATGTGAATATATTTTTTAAATGTGATTTATTCCTGTAATGGCAAAGCTGAATTTTCAGCATCATTACTCCAGGCTTCAGTGTCACATGATCCTTCTGAAATCATTTTGATATGCTGATTTGCTGATCAAGAAACATTTCTTATTATTATCAATGTTGAAAACATTTTGTGGAAATAGTGATTTGAAAGTTCAAAAGTTCAGCATTTATTTGAAATACAAATCTTTTTAAATGTATTCACTGTAATTTCAATATAAATTTTATCTTTGCTGAATAAACATTATTTTCTATCAAAAAAAGGACTGACATTTGAATGGTAGTATATATATATAAACACAAATACATCATAAAAAAACAAAAAACAAATAAGCAAGAATACATACCAGGGTAATACTAGCACCGACGCACCTGCATACACTGTCTGATCTTCTTTCTTTCTTTCTTTCTTTCTCTTTTTCCTTTTTTTTTTGTTTTTGTTTTGTTTTTGTTTTTGGTCAAAAGTGCACATCGGCAAATAACCAAATGTGAACAAGTCTTATTTTGAGGGATATCAATACTGTATATCAAGCTAGTTACAAGCAAAAACAGAAATAAAAAGGCATTTCTTTTCATGTCAATATGCTCAGAAGGAATGGAAGGTGTGTTTTAGGGTCAAATGCAGTCCATGTTAGCCACAGCCATGCTAGCCAAATCACACACAGCCTACACATATGGGCTGTTATGTACAGGCTGCTTTTATCAACAGCTCTGTGGGCACATAAAGGATTTAAAAGCCGTGTGATGTATTCGTCAAGGGAGGCTACATTCAGTGCAGCTTTTCACAGGTACCTTTAAACACTAAGGGAAAAAAGTTCCTCACCTCCCACTGGATATTCACTCAGAGATTAAGCTGAATTCATCTGCAGTAACACGTCTCTCTTGAGGGCCTCACAACATCTCACAACAGTTAAAAGTGTTGATACTGACAGACTGACATGACGTCGTCAAGCAGAGGGAAAAAATCCTCAGGAAAAGCACAAGCAGTAGGCCTATATGTATTTTTCAGGAAATCCACTCCTGGAGACCTACAGACCCTGACACTGAAGCCAGCACAGAGCTTTTCCAGCAATGTACTACCATCAGATCACTGCAAACAGACTCCACCATGTTGTTCACTTGTGACTGTCAGCAAATGTTTGTTCATTTCTCACTCAATGTCAGAATCACAACCGAACGCAAAACAAAGAAGAGGCATTTTTGTCAGATGTGTCTAGAATACATTTCCTGAGGCGTTATCTTTGGACCACCAAGGCTTAATATTACACTTTCTGGGAACAAACTTCAGCTTCAACAAGTTGGGCTTCCGACCGTTTCGTGAACCCAGCATATGGTGATGTAAATGCATGCAAAACTGCCTTCTAGGGCCCCGAGATTTCCTCCCTGAGACCGAGTTGGATCAAAGTTTCACTTCTTAACTAGTGCTTACGGCTAATGCAGGCTCAGTTTAGCTAAGTACCATTTTAATGACACTGCTAATATGTATGATCAAATGTTGCACAAATTAGTGGAGACATGGAGTGCCTGGGAGAACAAACCTGTACTTTTATGTAACATTGAATTCATTGCACTCACCTCTGCTGATAAATGTGTTTGTTTCAAGTGATTTCTTGAAGTTTGAAATGTGTTCAATGTTAGTGTTCAATGAATGATGCTGGTGTATTATTGGTGGATTGATTCTAGCATCAGTTCTTCAATTCATCCTTCACTTGAGTCCCCAGTATCTTGCAACAAGTCGATCGTAAAAGCACACAAAAGGTCAAAATGTTTGTGTAGTGATGATGAAAAACAAAGAAAACAAAGAAAACATCATGCTGAACGCAGAGTGAGAGTGCAACTTGTCTCTCATGCTGAGTTACTGAAATGACCCCATTATCTGTGCGTCTCTGATGGAGCGAGTGGTCATTTCTGCCACGGCTGTCCACCATGTTATTGTTTCTGTTTTTCTTCCTCATTGTTTCTCTTACTACATGGAGCACCAATAAAGCCTGGTGTGCACATGCTGCTTTCTGATGACAGTGTGCTGGGCTCAGTATTGATTCAAATGCAGTGTGAAAAGAGTGAATAATGTCACTGAGATTAACAAGCCAATATCTGTTACTGAGGAAACAGGTTGCTGGGCTACTGAGCACTCATTTCTTTTCCTTCTTTCATATTGCCATCCATCCATCCATTAGGGATGTGAAAAACTACATACTTTCAAAATCGACTATCTATACATCCATCCATCCATCCATCCACCGATCTCTATGTCTGTCTGTCCGTATAACTTTCTATTAATCTGTATCTGTCCATCCATCCATCTGTCAATCCACGCATCTATCAATTCCATCTGTCCCTCCGTCCCTTCGTCCCTCCGTCCATCCATCTATCTATCTATCTATCTATCTATCTATCTATCTATCTATCTATCTATCTATCTATCTATCTATCTATCTATCTATCTATCTATCTATCTATCTATCTATCTATCTATCTATCTATCTATCTATCTATCTATCCATTGAAATGTCCATCTGTCCCTCCATCCATCCATCTATGCATGTCTATCCATCTATCCATCTATCTATCTATCTATCTATCTATCTATCTATCTATCTATCTATCTATCTATCTATCTATCTATCTATCTATCATTTCACCTAAATGTTCATCTGCCCCTCTGTCTACCTATCCATCCCTCCGTCCATCCGTCTATCTATCTATCTATCTATCTATCTATCTATCTATCTATCTATCTATCTATCTATCTATCTATCTATCTATCTATCTATCTATCTATCTATCTATCTATCTAGCTATCTAGCTATCTATCTATCTATCTATCTATCTATCTATCTATCTATCTATGTTCGTCTGTCTATCGGTTCATCAACCAGTCTATCTGTCTCTGACTGAATGCTGCACCCACTAGGTGTGATTAATGTGAAAACCACAAGCACAGCATAATATAATATTGAAAGTACGCTGTTTCAGAAATAGCGGAAAAGGTCAGATCTTACAGTTGAGCACAAGCTGAGATGTTCATTAAACTCCCACAGTGGTGTGAGGAGATGAATGAGAGGAGTGGACAGATGAGATGTGGGTGGTTGGTACATGTTCCTCAAGCATATTCCTCCCCCAGACTCCTACCAGAGCAAGTCACACCCCCAATCATGAGGCTGGGTGCATCTATGATACACATGACTGTACTACAGTAGAAATTATGCAGGAGTCTCTCTTCAGAATCAGAGGCGATTTAGGTCCTCTTCTGAGATGGCCTCTGGTGGAGGTCAAGTAAAACAGCGGAGAGAGGAAATAACTCCTGCTGTATTGCTATGGTAACTATTCTATGAGAAGGGAAAGGTTTAAGAGAGTATATTGAACAGGAGACTTGCACAGATGCCTTTCTCTTCAGCAGAAAATTAAAAGGTGCTACTTTTACTTAAGTACTATTCATTCCTTTGCATTAATACTGTAGGTACAAACTATTTCAAAACTTGAGGACCCTTAAGCTGTATTCAAATGTAAATCTATTTTCTTTTCAAAACCAATTTAGGTTTCATCAAATAGCACAACATGTGAGACAAGATCAAATGCTTCAACATACTCTGTAATAATAGAAGGGGATAAAAAACATTCCAGCTGATGTACTTCTGAAGGTTTTGAGAGTCAGAAAACGAACAGATGAATGAACACCATTTATGGTAGCCTTCATTGGGAGAAAATGTAAAATATTGATGAAGAGGCCATTTTCAGAAATAGCAGATGTTCTTATCTGAACAATTTACTGTGTTTTTAATTTCATCATCATGATCTATCACCATCTGTTGTAATTATTAATTACCACAATGCATCATTGCAAGACATAATTTGTCAGGCTTAAGGTGTCTCAGAAGAGCACACATACAATGTTCCACACAAAAAATTCACAAATTGACAACATTTGACTTTGATGCTCAGGAAAATAGTACAATCTTATAGAGGAAAGATCAATAAAAAACAGGAAACAGAACATAAATGTTCTTGTTTGACACTATACAGATTTGGCAGGCACATCACACACAGAAATTTGTGAAAGAAAGAAGGAAAGCTTGTTAATGAGGACTTGTAAAGATTTTCAGATTTTACAATGCAGTATGCCACAAGCAATGCTGATAATCTGCCAAACACTCCCTGATAATTCATCATTCAAATAATTCCTCAGGCTCAACACCAAAGAAATTCAGACAAAAGCATCTCTGAGACTAAATATATATATATACAAACACACACAAGCTGTTAATCACCAGTGACACATTTAATTAATCAGAAGGGACAGTAAAGACATTTATAATGTCTTTCTGTTTCTATTAAATAAATGCTGTTTTAAAAACATAAAAGAATCCTGAAAAAATGCATGGCTGCTGAGAATTCATCTTTACCATCACAGGTATAATTACAGCTATAATCCATTTATTTTTTTTTACTATTACTGCTATGCTATAGAAAGACTGGTCATGTATAGTGTAAAAGCTGCCTTTGGCATGTATGATGCATAGAAAGCTGACTTTCAATGTGACCTTTCCATATTCTTCAAGAGTAAAGGATATGAAAAGCCCTTGCCCCAGGCTTGCATTAGAAATCATTTTGAGGAAGCCCAATGTACCTTTCCAGCTGTACAATGGGCTCCGGCCTTCTGTTGAGAAGGAGAACAATACTTCCCTTATTCCACTGATAGCACCTATTGTACAACATCCGACACTTGCACTTCAAAGTATACTTCACAAGTTCAAGGTGTCTGAGCTACCAGGTGTATTACGGAAGGACGTGTCTGAAAACCTCAAACCACTGTATATGTGGCAACACTATAACAAATGAAAAACACTTCTCCTGTTATTTCCAAATTAAAACACAATCCACTGATGAAAGCAAGTCTGTAACAAACAGAACATGACAATCAAGATCAAAAGACGAGGAAGTGCAACACCTCTGCAATCTTGAGGAAAACAACAGAGAGAAACTGAGCAACTGTCTGCTGCATTCACAACAACATTCAACCTGAGCTCCCAGTCACTTGTTAAAAGCCTTAGTTGCTACAGTGGATTGGAAGTGTTCTGCCTTCCACAAACTCTTCTGTATGTACATACTGTGACTGAGGTCTTGAGCTCACAGAAGCGCTGGTCCTCTGTGGGACATGCGTCAGGCCCACTGTGATGTTCATTCTATTCACGCTCACTAAAAGCACAGGTTAAAAATGCAACCAGTGACTAACAAGCACAAGTGTTTGCTTTTTGCAAGACCTTTGCTTTCTGTGTTGTGAGTGGGAGTTTTGATAAAAACATACCCTTGTGTAGCCAACTTGATTCAGAAATTCATTGAAATCTTAGCACAAAAGTATTGCACTAACCTGAAGCTCCTTCAATTTCTCAAAGTCCTCAAGTCTCTGGCAGAGATGACTAAGGGTGCCAAATAACGCTGTCAAACAGGTAACCAGTAACCACCTTCTAATTTGATGGTGTATTTCTCCACCACAAACAGAATTGCTGTTTTCGAACGAGATCCCACACACATTCCACACGTCTGCCATTGGTAGCAACAAATATACCATATAATCCTGTCACACCACTGGATGAGTCAATATTGCTCTTACGGGGTGGTTGGGATGCTTAAAACAAGCAGATTCATGTTCTGATAGCACTACAGAACCACACATTTTGGCTCAACAAAAAGTAACAACAGTTTGTTTAAATTCTTCTATCTAAATTATATTTAACCAACAAACTACAAAATAATAATAATAATAATAATAATAAAATAAGTTGATTGATCAAAAAAAGCTGTTCCAACTAATTGAGTTGTGGTTCTGTAAATAATTAATCTGATCTATTTCAGTTAAAATGTATCTTAACTAAATGTATCATAAATGTATCTTAATATAGTTATTTGAACAAGTAGTACTGGATTTGGATATGAAGTCAAATTAGTGTTAGTCTCGTGTACCCACACCTCCAGACTGATGGCAGAAGGTCTGTGAACCTTGGCAGCTTTGAATGGCCAAGGACCGCCCATAGGCCACATGACTGTCAGGTAAAGCAATTCACTGTAAAAAAAAAAAAAAATGGAACGAGTTTTTAAGGCTTGAATTTTTTAATGGAATCTACTTGAATAAATCATGTAAAATCTCCTAAATGAATTAATCTATGACACAATGAATTTAATATAATTTGTGAAATGTGCTCATTTATTTTAAGTTGATCCTCAAAATCTGTGATTTTGAGCGAGGCCTGTTTGTATTTGACTTTGAGTTATTTTGTACATTTAAAAGACTGTATACAGCCAAACAGCTGAAGTAGGAACATACTTGAGAAATACTGGAAAGTACTGCACTAGCACTAGCAAAGCTACTGCTCATTAAACAAGGCTTAATGCCTTATAGGAGTAGTATCCATAATAACCATAATCTCTACTCTTCTGCACAATGGTAAGGATTGCACTGCACAATGGAAACTCTTTTAAATGGCAAACATAACTGAACATTAAACATTAATAGATGTTTCCCTTCACTCAAAAACACATAAAATAGCATTTAATTTCAAATGTACTCTCCATATCCAGCCATATGCAAAGCATGCTGGGAACTAACAATCACCTCTAAAATAAAACTGAAAATTGAGCTAATTCTCTTAAAATAAATAGGTAGCCTTCTTTCCTTATTATTATTTTTTTTTTAGTTTAATCAGTTCCACAATTCAAGCCTCAAAACTGCTTAAGTTTCCTTTAAAAAAAAAATGAGGAAAACACATCTCTTGGTTTTATTAATATAAAGTCCTCAATATTTTCTATACAACACTGAATCACAATTTCTTTAATGAAATATACTCACTATTTTTAATTATCACCTTAATTGTTTTAATGAAAATTACAAGACCCATGATTCATTATTTACAGTGAACCAGTTACGTTTTGTTTTCCGCCATGTCATGTTTTGGGGCATGGAAATGTCCCCACAATAACAGACCAATGTGTAAAACTCTTGGACGCATTTTAAAGAGTCTAAGACATGCTGGGAACTAGAAAACCACTACCCACATCTCAAAGTCATCAAGACTATTTCAATGTTCCAACTTTTTAAAATAAAATAAAAAATAACAGGGAAATTTGAGTTAGAATTACACACAATATTAAGCTAATGTAATGATTAACATTATTGCCAACAGAACTCATCAAAATAATGTTTGAAACTTTTAATTAAATCAATCTAATTCGATAGAATTAAATCAATAAACTACAATTTTTAACTTTCAACCAATTGTGGTACTTTGGGGAATAAACATCCAAATGGCTTAATAACAGTCTCTGTATACTGAACTGCAACAGGAGAAAGTAATAAAGTTACGACAACAGCAATGACATTTCTTACAGTAGAAGGCCATAATGGAGACATTACTGAAGGCTAACATAAGATAGACAGAAATTACTGTTGTGTTCAAAGTTTATCACAAAGCTTGTGTACTGTGACTATATACTCTGAGTTACAAACCTTAATAAAGGGGGGAAATCATCCATTATACACAAGAGTACTACCTTTGGACATGTGAAAGACAATATGATCATTAATCTGAAAAAAAAAAAATGGTGTAATAAATAGATAGCAGGTGTTTTATTCTGTAAAAACTAGTCTGCATCTGTCACTGTCAGCAACACAATTGAAAATGACAAATTACTTCAGCTACTGGCAGGGATACTGATGCAAACATCAATGTTTCTATCACCAAGCTTTTATTTTCCTAAAAAATAAACCCACATTCAAAAACATCTTTACAGTTTTTGCCCTCCTGTAGCTCTAATGTACAAGATGATATTAGTAACACCAAGGTAACAGGATTGATTCCTAGGGCACTGATAAAATGTATGATAATTTACAGACTTCAACAAAGCAGAGACTACGTATCGAAATGATCCGAGTTTAATTATTATTATTATTTTTTAAATTTGTTATTATCTTGTCCTTCGTCTTAAATCTTCTGCTTATAAAAAGAACACAAAAATGTTAGGCCTATTTTAAATATAAGTAATTTGCAACATGATACAAGAGATATGAGAGCAGTGACAGTATGTTGGCATGAACAATGGTGAAATATGAAATATTTGAGGTCATTTGACCACCAGGACTGACCAAAAAGAGTCAAGCTTTCCACAGAGCTGTGTAATAAATGAAAATCATATTACCACATTCTGGAAACTCCAGTCCTCAAGGGACTCTCGCTGAGAAGACGTTAGTCACAGGCAGAGCAATGTAAAGGTTGAGAAAACACGCTTTCAAGCTTTCTAGGACAAACACTGCGTACATCCACAGAGAAATTGCTGCTTTCACTATCTCTCGACTCCCAGAAGATTAGCAAATGCACTGATGTGATCCACCAAGACACAGGGGCGTAGGCAGGTGCTCTGTCCTTCTGTAGCCGACACAATTCCTCTCGCTGTAGACATCTTCCTGACAACACTACTTACAGGGATTTCTGTGCCATACCGAAAAAAGCAATCATGCCTGTCCAGGCTTTATTGTCAGAGGGGATGAAAAGCTCTTCCCAACATCTGACCGTTATCTCAAAACGATGTTAAACAAGGTCATCTTCTATCTCGTAAGATGGATGGGGTTATTATTAAATATCTTTGCAGGCTAATGCAGGACGCCTGTCTGCACAGAGTCGCTTTAAAGTTTAATGCATGAGGTGTTCAGGCACAAAGAGGCAAAAAGATAAAAGTAAACCAAGAATATTTTGGGAAGATGAATCACCTTCATCTGCTATTTGACACAAGATTACTCATTGAATATTTACAACAAAACTCAACTGTTTTTCAGCTGCTAGGCAGTCTCCTGTCAGTCCGTGTCTGCTGCTCTCCCCGTCTGCCTGTGCTGCTTCAGTACGGCATGCACAATATTTCTCATGCTGTTCACTAACATGAGTGGGAAATGAAGCACACTCTAAATCCTTTTTAATTGGCTCTTTGATTCCACAGAGTCCTGATAACGATGGGTCAACAGGCGCATGGAAGTTTTTTTCCCCCAGCTGAGACGCGGGCTCCTGCAGAGACGTGGTTGTATAAGGTTAGACTTCTTTTCTTTTGCTTCTTTTGGCCATTAAAATTTCTTTCTTTTCTGTTTTTAATTCTCACCCATGCACCACCATAACAATAAATGGCAGGAGGGCCAGTGTCAAACGGAGGCTTATCAGCCTAAAACACATGTGCTTTCTTTATCAACTTTTCTGCTCAAATTGGAAAGCCCTTATTTTTTTGTATTCATGGCATGTGTAATTTTATTTTTCAGCACCCCGGCCAATGAATATTTAATTAAGGAGCAAGTGGCCCTTGTTCTAACTGATTTGTATGTTTTAGCTGGACTATTCTACTGTTAGTGGAGAATAGTGAAATTAATTTAACAATCAAGAAAGTAAAATTAAAGAAAAGAAAAGAAAAGAAAAGAAAAGGGAAAAAAGAAAAGAAAAGAAAAGAAAAGAAAAGAAAAGAAAAGAAAAGAAAAGAAAAGAAAAGAAAAAGCACACAAATTAAGAGTTATATTTTTGGAATAGTTTAAAGTCGTGCAGCAACACACAAGCTGTGATAAGCAATTTCTTTATTAATTACAGGCGTTTTAATCTGTACTCCGGTGAAATGAGCCTGTTATGGAGGAAGAATGAAAAATAGGTGTATTTTTATGGTGGTCATGAGTTTGCATGAGTTGCATGTTGGTTCTTTAAATTACCAGGCTGTTTAAAGATGTGTTCAGTATTCTGCAGCACATAAAATGCCATTTACAGCGAACAAGCCTGCAAGCCAAACATTCACATCAGCATAGCATGAACTATAATCGCCTTATTTTCCTTTGAATGTAAGTTGTTTGAAAAAACAAGGCATGAATTCCTATTTTCTTGTTGTTAGGACACCACTGTGTCACAATGAAATTCATTTAAGTTTTCTTTTGTGGAAACTAGAAAGCACATAGCAACAAGACATTCTGTGTAAATCTGAACAAAGTCACACTTGATGGATATATCGTGACCAATCATGAGATTCTGGGAATTTCTGTTCCAGTCACACTAAGGTGAAATTTCCATGACATACTTCATTTCTGAATTCAAATGGGAAGAGAGACAGTAGGGGAAACTACAGGCCTTCTTTGTGGCACTCATATTTCCCAAACAACAGCTTATGCTGCTTTCAAATACTTCCATATTCATCACACTGCTTATGGATCCTAAATTATACTAATTACACCACACACCATATTCATACTAATAATAAAGAATAACTTATGTAAGATCATCTAATGTGTGCACACATACACACATACAGTCATGGCCAAAATTATTGGCACCCTTGGTAAATATGATAAAAGAAGGCTGTGAAAATTAATCTGCATTGTTAATCCTTTTGATCTTTTATTAAACAAATTCACAAAAATCTAACCTTTCATTGGATAATAAGAATTTAAAAAGGGGGGATATATCATTATGAAATAAATGTTTTTCTCAAATACCCGTTGGACACAATTATTGGCACCCCTAGAAATTCTTATGAGTAAAATATCTCATTCTATTCCCATTCATATTCACAATTTTGAGCACTCCAGGGTGATTATGAACATGAAATCATCCAGCCATGGCTTTCTGTTTCACAGAAATATAAATAGGAGGGAAAACAAAGCCCAAATTCCCTTAATGAAATTGAAAGTGAAAGTGACATATGACCAAGTACGACCCATACTCACACCTTAAAAAGTGAAAGTTGACTTAACTTAAGAAAATTGAGGAAACCCGTTGCCTTAAAATTATTACGTACATAATAATTAAAAAAAAAAAAAAAGTTAAGTGAACTTGACAATTAAAATAACTTATTTTTTTTAATTATCATTTACTTAAAAATTTTAAGGCAACAGGTTTCCTCAATTTTTTTAAGTTAAGTCAACTTATCACTTTTTACAGTGCAGAATTTGTGCTCTGCATTTAACTAAAATTCTCCTAGCTCATCCAAAATCAAACTCCAGCACATTCAGTTATCAGACACGACTGGAACTTCGAATGGGTCTGGCTTCAATGGTCAGATGAAAAATGAGCTTTTTAGCAGCAAACACTCAAGATGGGTTTGGTGAACACAGGGATAAAAAGTACCCCATGAGTACAATGAAATATACTGCTGTATTTTTGATGATTCCTGGACATCTTGTTTAGACACATAGCATCATGGATTCTATCAAATACCAACAGATAAAAAAATCAATAAGTGACTGACTCTGTTAGAAATCTTATAATGGGCCATGTTTGGATCTTCCAACCTTACAATAATCCAAACACAAACCTCAAAAACAACACAAAAATGGGTCACTGAGCACAAAACCATGCTTCTGCTACGGCCATTCCAGTCCTCTGACCTGAACCCTATAGAAAATGAGTGGGTGAACTGAAGAGAAGAAGCACCAACATGGAGCTGGGAATCTAAAGGGTCTGGAGTGATTCTGGATGAAGGAATGGTCTCTGATCTCTTGTCAGGTGTTCTCTAACCTCATCAGGCATTATAGGAGAAAATTTAGAGCTGTTAAACTGGCAAATGGAGGTTTCAAAAAGTATTGAATTAAAGGGTGCCGTTAATTGTGTCCAGTGTGTATTAGAGAAAAAAATTTATTTCATAATGATATTTCCCAACCTTTTTAAATTCTTATTATCCAATGAAAGGCTAAATTTTTGTGAATTTTTTAAATAAAAGGATTAACAATGCAGATTAATTTTCACAGCCTTCTTTGATCACATTTACCAAGGGTGCCAATATTTTTGGCGATGACACACTGCCATTCAAAAATGTGGGGTCAGTAAGGTTTTTCTTTTCTTTTTTTAATTAGTACTTTTATTCCTCAAGGACACATTACGTTCATCAAAAGTGACAGTAAAGACATTTAATAATCCTTTTTTTTTTTTTTAAACAACTATTTCTTATAAATGCTGTTCTGTTTATTCCACAACAACATTAAGCAGCACAGCCACTTACAACATTCATAATAAATGTTTGAGCACTAAATCAGCATATTAGAATGATTTCTGAAAGATCATGTGACATTGATGACTGGATGACTTGGTGTAAAATCCAAAACTTATACCCACACTTATATCTGCATATTGACTAAATATAGAATGAAGAAACATACAGCGAAGTCAACAAACAAATACACCAGATGCAAAAGCATAATTCATTTCTGAAATTATAAAATGAAATGAATACATAAGTAAAACATAAAGCTGATCAGTACAAATTGCCCTGATGCCGCTTTTGTTGCATGACGTCATATTACAAGACATACAATAGTAATGGCATTATAACGACTTTGCCATCTTATTCTGTTTAAGAGGCACATCACTCACTATTTTAGAAAGGTTTATGTTGCTTTTTAGCCCTTATCAGGTGGCCTGTTTATGGTTATGCTTTTAATAAGATAAAAGAAAGAATGAGAGCAATAACTCTAAGACCAAACAATGTCTAAAATAAGCTAGAACAGTCATAAAATTGTGAGACATTTCCATCAATACAATTGATTTTATAGGAAAAGCTCAGCATTTATTATGGCCTTCCCCATTTGCCGCATTAAATAAGTTCTGTAATATCCACTGATGGTTTTGTTATAGCTTGTTTTTCCCGCTGCGTTGAGCGTACAGCAGGTAATTAGTTTACTGAAACTAATGTCTTCTGTTACTACCAAAGTCCTGCTTCACTTCACTAATTGACTGAGTAATTAAAATGGTTATCTGAAGCCATATCAACATATCGGCCTGCTGACCAAGTGCCTTTTGCTTCATTAACAGAAGAATAAAGAGAATGACTATCAATCGTGTCTGTTTATGTTTATTTTTAAAGGTGCAGTCGGTAATATTTGCTTTATGTTTCATTGACTTTTATTTGTCCCAGTGGTCTTGAGCGTTATACTGACACACATCATGCCTTCATTTAGCTTATTAAAGGAATAGTTCACCCAAAAAATGAAAATTTGCTGTACAAGGTATAGATGAGTTTGTTTCTAAATAAGAACAGATTTAGAGAATCTTAACGTTACATCACTTGATCCTCTGCAGTGAATGGGTGCCGTCAGAATGAGAGTTCAAACAGCCAATAAAAACATCACAATAATTGATGACTCCAGTCCATCAATTAACATCTTGGTGTGAAAGGCAGCATGTTTTTCATAAACAAATCCATCAAGACAATTTTGATTAATAGTATTAGTGTAAATATGAGTTTTCATCTCATGTCTTGTCAAAAAACTATTGATGTCTTTATTTGTAAAAATCACTAAGTGCAATATTGAATGTATATGCATGGCTTCAGTGTTAAAATTTTGACTTTGCACTTAACACACTGCTTTTCCTTCTCTTAAATCAAGCGTGACGATCCAGTGATGTGCAAATAATGTTCTCTTAAGTATTAACAACTAAAACTGTTGTGCTGCTGATGGAGAGGAATGAGCTTTGTTGCCATCAATAAACAGAATTACACATTTTAATTATTCAATGGCATGTCATCTAATTATGAAAATGATTTTAAGGAATCCACATGAATGGCCTGAAGAAATTATGATTGCAGGCTTTTGAGGTTACTGTGTCCGTGAAAAAATAATAAAACATTCAATCACAGAAGCGATGAAGGAGATGAGTGCTTTCGTACACATCACTGCACAATATAGAGCCACTGTAAAATGAAGAAAACAAACCCCAGTGTTTATTAGAACAAAAATAATAAATCAAAGCAAACAAAATTAATGGCACGGTAAAATTAACATATGAATAAGACGACTTCTGCGTGTATGTGTTTCTCCAGGTCAAACAAAATTATTTTACATGAAATGTTTTAAATACACAACAATGCACTAATGTTTCACAACGTGCCCTAATGACAAACAATGAGACTGATTTTTCTGATTCATTTCTAGATCCATTATATTTTAGCAGCTGGGATTAAGATTTCCTAAATTTCCCACAGTGGCCCCACGGGACTCAACTCAGTAACATTAGCGAAGCAAACAAACACTGACAAGACATCAGCAGTAACCCGAAAGAACATCAACAGAAACAAAACATTTATGAAAAACATTTTGCATTTCAACAATAAATGCTTACCATACTGCTGAATTGTCTGACAACAAATCACCACAAAAGTGTTATGCAAGCATGTGCTTTCTGGTTGACATGTCAAGACAATGAATGTATTGTTTTGAAAAACAATTTTCTCTATAAAATTTTTTTTTTAAATTAAAAAAAACAAAAACAATGGCCAACAGGTGCAGCTCCAGCTCTAAGGTGTAAAGTAGGCCAAGGTAGGTCAAGGTGACTACACAATAGCCTAACTAGTGAAAAACATGGTTTAATTAAATGTATAATGTTTTAATAGCATGAAAAATACATATATAGCTAGGTTTTTCATATGCAACAATATCTACTGTTGTGCAGAAATACAGTAGTTTTAAACAGCCAAACCTGCATATATTTGTGAAATAATAACTTTTAAAAAAGCACATATTTACCAGATAATGTAATGCCAATTATTTGATTATTATATTATTTGACATTATGTGCCTGTGTATGTGTACAGATATGTAACATTACATATCGCATATACTGTTTATTATATGTATTTTCTGAAATGTAACAATCATTTTATATTATTTTTTGCCTTACTAATTACATTCAATTCTGTGTCGTAGGGCCACTACCAAACTCCCTTAACCTTTGATTTGGTCCAATTAGACTCACAACTGTTGATCCCAATAGAGGTCTGAGGGAAAGTGTCCAGAACAGCTTACATATCAATAGCAACAGTGCACTTTAAACATGTCTCTCCTCATTATATCCTGCCATTATCTCTCATCAGTGTGTCAACAAGAAGGATAAGCAGCTGTTTGTCTCTTTCCACAGGTGTTTGATCTCTCCGCATACATATGCTTATTCTTGCCCAATCTCTCCATGAGAGCTGTGCCCAACAACTGTTAAGCAAGTTGGCACCTGCCAGATTGGTAGGATGCTGATTGCTCAGAGACTTTTTTGTCCTGCTTTGGTCTTCAAACACATTTCAACATTAACAACAAATATATAGTAAGTAAGTAAATTTTATTCATAGAGCACATTTAAATTAGCTTACACTGACCAA
This sequence comes from Onychostoma macrolepis, assembly GCF_012432095.1. NCBI lineage: Eukaryota > Metazoa > Chordata > Actinopteri > Cypriniformes > Cyprinidae > Onychostoma > Onychostoma macrolepis. Next base: position 12,179,479 of record NC_081159.1, read on the forward strand.
AGTGCTGTACAAAACAATCATAAAATACAGTAAAGTATAAAATAAAATACAAATTAAAATCCAAGATAACAATACTAATCCATAAATTAAAAATCAGGAAAGGCCATAGAATAAAGATGCGTTTTAAGTCTAGACTTAAAAAACAAAATAGACGGAGCACTCTTAATGTCAGGTGGCAACTGATTCCATAACTGTGGAGCAGCTACTGCAAAGGCTCTGTCACCTTTAAACTTAAGTCGTGACCGTGGGACATATAAAAGAGCTTTATTAGCAGATCTGGGGGACTTAGGAGCAGAATTAAATGAGATAAGATCAGAAATGTATAATGGGGCTTGTCCATTAAGTGCACTCTCAGAAATAAAGGTACAAAAGCTGTCACTAGGGCAGTACCTTTTCAAAAGGTACGTTTGTACCTAAAGGGTCCATTTTGGTACATATTAGTACTTAAAGTGTACATATTTGAACCTAATAGGTACAAAAGTGTACCTTTTGAAAAGGTACCGCCCCAGTGACAGCTATTGTACCTTTATTTCTGAGAGTGTGCTTTAAAAACAATCAACACAATTTTGAATTGAATTCTAAAGGAGACAGGAAGCCAGTGGAGTGACGCTAAAATTGGAGTGATATGATCACGTTTTTTTGCACCAGTTAATAGTTATAGTTTCAACTTAACCCTTTAAGCCCTGAATCTGAAACATTTTCCTTCTCATGCCCATTGTAGAGAATGTAAAAGTCAATAAAAATGCAATTCCCTGTGTGAAATTGGTTTATGGCTCCATGAAGGTTGGACATTGCGAAGTCATGGCTACCGGCAGGCAAATTACACTATATTTTGCATTTAAAATGCTGTGTTAGAAGGTCACAGCTTCAATATCCTCAAAGTGAGAAAGCCCTTCAATATTGATCACACTCTTGCACTTTTTATTCATCGTTTAGAAAATGTAACTGTACATTTTCATAGCACACTTGAGCTGTAAGTGCAAATAACCAAATTATTTTATACAAAATATGTCTGTATTTACTTTCCAGCTAGCTTAAAGATTGTTTAACAATAACCAAAGTTAAACTCGAAAGAAAATTCCAGATATTCATTAGACCAGCTAAACAATCAATAGCAATAACAATGGGGCTCATCGAAAACACAATTATGTTTAACTGCGTTATTTGTTCTCCGTTTTGCGTTACGGTTCCCAATCACATTTGTGCTGATGTCATTACTGAAGAGAAATATGCCTCTGTAGAGAATGTAGTTATTTCATTCAGTGTTGAATTAGTTCATTCCAGACCTTGGAGCTCTGGAGGGTCTAGATCTATTAAGTCATATCACCATGTTAAGACACTGAAACTCATCATTAATGCTGATAAAAACACATCAGTCTCAATTAAGCCTCCTTTTATTGTGTTTTAACCTTCTCGTCTCCTTGAGGGCTAAATGGAGTCCAATGAGCACCAGAAAAATCAAGCAAAATGTAAAATCTCATATTTGCATTGCAGCTCTCCCAACAACGGTGGTCTGCAGCAATAGCAAGTGTGGCTAAAACCCCAAACCCTTTCTGTTGACACTTCAATTACAGCTGTGTGATGAAGTGCAGTTTGGGGGCTAAAATTTGCAGCTCATTGTTTTGAAACTGCTTTTGAAATCCCACGACTGGGATCTGTTTCAATTTGGCTCTGTAGATGTCTCTTAAACAAAGAGGACTCCCTGAAGCCTGGAGCTCATGAGTGATTAGCACAATCAATGACACTATCAATATGACCATTTGGTGTCACCAACTGCAACAGGGGAAGTACAATTTGGAGAAGAAAAAAAATGTCTCTAACTGCAGCACCATGAGCTACTACGATGTACTGCTATTACTACTACTACTACTACAGTACTACTGATATGTACAACTATGTAAAATCATGCTTAGCGATTAGATTGAGCTAGTCTACTATACAAGGAAAGAAATACCAAAGAGGATTATCTAAGACAGGGGTGTCAAACTCATTCAAGATGGAATTTATTGGTTTAGACTGGACTAAATGTCAGCTTATGTCAATTTTTATATTTAAAAAACCTTGGTGTAGAAAGGAAAAAGAATATGCACAATACTCTTCTGGATTAAAGTCCGAATAACGAGTAGACCAGACAAACACTAACTAAACAGGCAGGAACTAAATACACATGACAATCACTGATAATTACTGAAACACGGCTGGACAAGACTTAACTAATAATCACACTTAACAAGGACAGGAACAAGACCAAATATGGACACAAGAGGCAGGAACACATGACACACACGACAGAGGACGTGACAGTACTCCCCCCTCCCGAAAGGCGCAACCCGCGCCGTAACAGTTCCACCAGGGAGGGTGGGCACTCTGGAGGCCCCTCAGGACAGACATGGACAGGAACGGGGACCTCCAGAGTGGAACAGACAGAGGCCATGGCAGGGCTCGGAGCTCAGGCGGCCATGGCGGAGCAGGGAGCTCAGGCGGCCATGGCGGATGGTCTTCGTGGCCATGGCGGAGCAGGGAGCTCAGGCGGCCATGGCAGATGGTCTTCGTGGCCATGGCCACATTCTTCGCCCGCCCACCCTACCCCAGAGCTCTACTACCCCCAAAATTTCCTTGGGGAATCCAGGGGGTATCAGGAGCCCTCCAGGGCGTAACAGACAGGACATGACACTGGCCAGACACACAGACAGGACCGGATAGCCCTCCAGGGCTAGACAGACAGGAACAGGACAGGGACAGGACAGGCCAGACACACAGACAGGACAGCCCACAGGAACAGTTCGGAAGCTGAGGCTTCTTTTGGGCATGACAGGGAGTCAGGGGCCCTCACAAGGTCCCTCAGCAACCGCCTCCACTTCCACGACAGGGAGGCAGGCGGCTGGAATGGTCTCCATGGCCACAACAAGAAAAGCCGCCTGCCCCAGACGAGTCTCCATGGACCAAGACAAGACAAGGTAAGTTTCATTAAAATATTCCTGTGGGCAAGACAAGACGGCACTCCTGGCCGTCACGTGTGGACTTGATCCACTTGGACCCGTTACTGGACTGGAGTCAGCGGCGTCCGGCGGGCTTGAGTCAGCGGCATCCGGCGACGATTCTCCCGCGAATGGCGGGCTGAAGAGCCGCAGACGGCGGCAGACAGGAGGGGCTCGCGGCCAACGGACTCGCGGCACTCGCGGCGATCCCGCCGAACTCCCACGCCTTTCCGTGGGCTAGAGCGGGAAGGACGAGCGGCGACTTCCATGCCGCGGGACAGACAGACCGGAACAAAAATAAAAGACTTAAAAAAACAGAAAACAAAACGTGGTGAAGGGGCGCCGCTTACTGTATAGGTCTGGTCTTCTGTCATGGTGCACACAGCAGGGAGGAACGAGGAACACGCAGACGAGGATAAACTTCAAAATAATAGTCTTTAATGGTGACATCAGGACAGGGCAAGACAAGGCAAGGCTGAGACAGACAGGAACACCGGCGAATAACGAGTAGACCAGACAAACACTAACTAAACAGGCAGGAACTAAATACACATGACAATCACTGATAATTACTGAAACACGGCTGGACAAGACTTAACTAATAATCACACTTAACAAGGACAGGAACAAGACCAAATATGGACACAAGAGGCAGGAACACATGACACACACGACAGAGGACGTGACACTAACATTAACTAATGGCTTGTTAATGCATTATTTTGACGACCTTACTTGAGAGGGCCCACAATAATTAACTCATTATTAACTACCCATACACTAACATTAACTCATGACTTGTTAATGCATTATTTTGACATGACTTTACTTGAGAGGGCCCACAATAATTAATTCATTATTAACTACCCATACACTAACATTAACTCATGGCTTTACTTTAGGGGGCCCAATCGTAATTAATTCACTGTTAACTACCTACTAAACTCAGCTCATGATTTATTTTATACTTACTATCAAATACACATGTACTAACACAGCGAGTATTCAGCCCGGTTAAGAGATGTGGTGTGGATTTTGAAGAAGTCAGAGTATACAGTAGTACAGTATCATCATGGCCTGCGTCTGGATGGACAGTGAACTGTTTCCGGGCATTTCTTCAGGATTGTTCTACAAATGTTCTTTATGGATTTTGAGGTTTTATTTTTATTTAGCTGTTTATAAATCTGTTTGATTTAGTTTACCCATAAATGTTAATTAATGCATTAACTATCAAACATGTACTAACATGTAATTAAGGCTGCCGTTATTGATGCGTGAGTCCATATGACTCCAGTTGTAGTTTAGGATAGCTCTTCATTAATTCATGATTAGTTAACAACTTTAATAATCATTAGTACTTGATGAATTAATTATTAATTTAGGCATTAGTACATGATTATTAATGTACCCTTATTGTAAAGTGTTACCAATATACCTTTTAGATTCAAATTAAAAACAATCTGTTTTTATGTAACTAACTTAAAATAGTCATGACTAAAAGAAAAAAAAAAAAAATTAGATGACTACCTTGTAAGACTTTATACAACCAGCCACAGAACTTGGCGTAAAACAAAAGGGAGCACATGTAAATTACTAAATCTAATTTATCAGAGTATGAATGAATATTTATTATGGAAATAAGTGAACGGGAATGTTTTCAGCATAATTAAATTTTCCCCCTCAAATCATCTTTCAGTCCAAGTTTCACTCCTCTACTAGTCATGTGTTTGACAGGCCTGATCTAAAAGATCAGCTGAACATCCACAACATGTCTTTTTTAGCAGATATAGACCACGACAACATTTCTACAAAATAACAAGACACTATGGAACAACGCTCACTGTCTAACTTCTGTCTGTTTCTGTTTGTTTTGTTCTGAATATGATTCACTCGGATGACAAGAGAAAAACGACCATACATACAAGAATAATATTCAGTGTCTATTGCCAAATTTCCTGTGACTATAATAAAAAGTTACAATTTGTAATCTTTTTTAAGACATCTACTGGTACAGTAATTTCATAATCGTTTAGGTTACACCATAAGAGTAGTTGGGCTCATCAGATGACCGTATAAAATCAGAATTTTAATCAGTTTAGGGTTTGTTTTTTGACCGTCTTATCAATAAATACAAATGTTGTTGTCAAAAATAGCTGAGAGGAAATTAATTCCACATACCAGATGTTTCTTGTTGAACTTATAAACGTATCTGTTCTCTCCATTAAGAATATCAAGAGAACTGAATGGTGTAGAGAAACGGCAAAGGAAGGACATGAAGGGTCATACCGCCTTGGGAGATGGGAGAGAGATGGCAGCCAGCCAGTATCTGCTGTTCAGAGAAATTGATCAAGGAAAGGGAGCTAGGTTCAGAATAATTGAATTAAGGCTGACAGAAGCGCTGACCAAAACCTTCAGACACAGGTGATACTACAAGGTCAGGAACAAGACCAAATATGGACACAAGAGGCAGGAACACATGACACACACGACAGAGGACGTGACACTAACATTAACTAATGGCTTGTTAATGCATTATTTTGACGACCTTACTTGAGAGGGCCCACAATAATTAACTCATTATTAACTACCCATACACTAACATTAACTCATGACTTGTTAATGCATTATTTTGACATGACTTTACTTGAGAGGGCCCACAATAATTAATTCATTATTAACTACCCATACACTAACATTAACTCATGGCTTTACTTTAGGGGGCCCAATCGTAATTAATTCACTGTTAACTACCTACTAAACTCAGCTCATGATTTATTTTATACTTACTATCAAATACACATGTACTAACACAGCGAGTATTCAGCCCGGTTAAGAGATGTGGTGTGGATTTTGAAGAAGTCAGAGTATACAGTAGTACAGTATCATCATGGCTCATGCCTGGATGGACAGTGAACTGTTTCGGCATTTCTTCAGGATTGTTCTACAAATGTTCTTTATGGATTTTGAGGTTTTATTTTTATTTAGCTGTTTATAAATCTGTTTGATTTAGTTTACCCATAAATGTTAATTAATGCATTAACTATCAAACATGTACTAACATGTAATTAAGGCTGCCGTTATTGATGCGTGAGTCCATATGACTCCAGTTGTAGTTTAGGATAGCTCTTCATTAATTCATGATTAGTTAACAACTTTAATAATCATTAGTACTTGATGAATTAATTATTAATTTAGGCATTAGTACATGATTATTAATGTACCCTTATTGTAAAGTGTTACCAATATACCTTTTAGATTCAAATTAAAACAATCTGTTTTTATGTAACTAACTTAAAATAGTCATGACTAAAAGAAAAAAAAAAAATTAGATGACTACCTTGTAAGACTTTATACAACCAGCCACAGAACTTGGCGTAAAACAAAAGGGAGCACATGTAAATTACTAAATCTAATTTATCAGAGTATGAATGAATATTTATTATGGAAATAAGTGAACGGGAATGTTTTCAGCATAATTAAATTTTCCCCCTCAAATCATCTTTCAGTCCAAGTTTCACTCCTCTACTAGTCATGTGTTTGACAGGCCTGATCTAAAAGATCAGCTGAACATCCACAACATGTCTTTTTTAGCAGATATAGACCACGACAACATTTCTACAAAATAACAAGACACTATGGAACAACGCTCACTGTCTAACTTCTGTCTGTTTCTGTTTGTTTTGTTCTGAATATGATTCACTCGGATGACAAGAGAAAAACGACCATACATACAAGAATAATATTCAGTGTCTATTGCCAAATTTCCTGTGACTATAATAAAAAGTTACAATTTGTAATCTTTTTTAAGACATCTACTGGTACAGTAATTTCATAATCGTTTAGGTTACACCATAAGAGTAGTTGGGCTCATCAGATGACCGTATAAAATCAGAATTTTAATCAGTTTAGGGTTTGTTTTTTTTGACCGTCTTATCAATAAATACAAATGTTGTTGTCAAAAATAGCTGAGAGGAAATTAATTCCACATACCAGATGTTTCTTGTTGAACTTATAAACGTATCTGTTCTCTCCATTAAGAATATCAAGAGAACTGAATGGTGTAGAGAAACGGCAAAGGAAGGACATGAAGGGTCATACCGCCTTGGGAGATGGGAGAGAGATGGCAGCCAGCCAGTATCTGCTGTTCAGAGAAATTGATCAAGGAAAGGGGAGCTAGGTTCAGAATAATTGAATTAAGGCTGACAGAAGCGCTGACCAAAACCTTCAGACACAGGTGATACTACAAGGTCATGTGATGCAGAGTATAGACCATCACAACTGGTGAAAAATAGCATAGAGGAGAAATGAATGACAGAGTTAGATGATGTCTAATAGTTACCTTGATTGCAGAGCTCTCGGGTCAGTGGATTATCTACGTTATATAATAAGCGGTACTAATGAGGGGCGAACACAGGTATAGTGGGATACTTAATCATAATCATCCATCATTATGTGTACATTCTTCCATTACTTTAAATCTGCATTAACTTCATCCGAAATTAATGTGCATTGGCATTGATGTGTCCATTTGGATCATGTTTTAAGAACAAAGCCAGGGACAAAATATTGTCTCACTTTACCTGCTCTGTGACTGCTATACTTTTTAACAAATGTATATTCATCTGCAGTCTTTTCATGGAAGAATTCAATCAACAACAAATATTAAAGAATCACCTAGGACCAAAAACACCTTTAATGCAGAAAAAACCCATGGACTGCTGTAGGCTAGTAGTACAAATCTTTGGTACTTATTATGTTGATATTTCATGAAAAAAAGGACTGAATGCATTAAAAAGGAATGAGAAAATGTGAGATTACTTGCAAATATATTCCTAATAACTTTGTAATAACAATTCCTATTAAACAAATTGAATTGAACTGAAATCTGCAACAACAACAAAAAAAAAAATGATGAAAAAATTGTGATATTTTTAATCTATTGTAATGTTTTAATCTTTTGACAGCACAAATTCATTGAGCAAAAGGGATTTGTTCCTCCTTTATGAATGCGGCAAATAGTCTGAAGTGACAAAATTGACTCTCAGCCTTGAATGTGACAGAACGGCACTGCAATAAGTCCTTGCTAGACAGGTTTTTCCTTTTTCCGCTCCTTACGCGCACAGATAATGCTCTCCGCAGGTACACCGTCTCATCATGGCCAATTGTTTCCCCCTGTGAGTGCTTTATCTAAGCTGGTCTGAGACTGTTCAGCCTCATTGAACATCAATGGCCCTCCTCTTCATCCCCTCTTACCGAGCCATCAGCGCCAGCATCCCTTGGCATCAAGGCTGTAACAAAGGCAGGGATTCTGCTGCACCGCAGGATGTGGAGGCAAAACGGGGGAACAGACGAACAGAGAAACCTCACACAAAATGAGAGAACAAGGAAGATTTGGAGTGGGAGTGTTTTGCCTACTCTTGTGAGGAGGGAAATTCAATTTTGACCTTGTAAACTGGAGGTTTTTTTTAATAGAAAAGTCATTTAAGTGCTGAGTGATAATATTTTAATGCTCTAAAATTGAGATCCAATCAGATATTCTGGGAAAATCAGGTCATATGAGTGTACCATAAACAACAGCTGTGCAATTTGAAAGAACATATAGATTTAAGCAGAATCAAAGCAAATCTGTCTCAAAGAGAGTCTTTTAAAGTGAGCGTGTAACTTCCCGATGCTGCAATACTACGGTCCATGTGACCGAATTGAGTCCACCATCTATTTCACACTTTGCAAGCAGCCCAATTGCCATATTTATCACGACGACTCAAGACACGCAAAAGTACGGAATTCATCAACACTTCATTGTAACATCAGGCAGAATAAAAGGCGGAGGCTCCAATCCATGACAGGGTCCTCATCTGAGCCCACCGAGGTTCCAATTTGTCACAGAGATTCATAACAAAGCCTGTCTCTCTCTGTACACACTTTAATTTCCCAACTCCACCTGGGCCATGAGAACACCTGCCTTTGTAAAAAACCTTCCAGCAGTGAAGTCAGAATGCATTCCAGGTAGCTTTAATATGCTCAAATGCAATTCATCGCGATGCTAAAACCAAACAATGACTAGGAGCCATATGCCTGTAACATTTGTAATGATAAATCCCAATGAAGAATTAATGAAGCCCGGATCAAATCTGCAAGCTGTTGCCCTCTCATTTGTGCTGGACTAATATATTTCCACTGGGGTCTGCTGGGATTGTCGCAACCTACAGCACTACAGGCCATCAATGAATCAGAGAATGTATTGGCATCCAGTAACGTGCCCCCAAACACTGGCTGGAAAATATGGTACCAGGTGGGCCTATTCATAGTGTGATTTTATATATATTTATATATATGTCAGAACCCAAAACATTGATTGTACTGTATTATGGGTTCATTATAATATGGATTACTGCCTTAAATTCTACCTGTTGCAGATTAACAGATGATGATAAAAAATTATACACACAGTGGACCCAAAGAAATGTACTTGTAAGTTTTAATGAATAAACGTCATTTATTATATGTGACCGTGGACCACAAAACCAGTCATAAGGGTCAATTTTTTGAAAATTAGATTTATACATCATCGGAATAAATAAGCTTCCCATCGGTGTATGGTTTGTTAGGATAGGACAATATTTGACTAAGATACAACTATTTGAAAATCTGGAATCTGAGGGTGCAAAAAAAATCAAAATATTGAGAAAATCACCTTTAAAGTTGTCCAAATGAAGGTGGCGCTCAATAAACATTTCTTATGTTGTGTTTTTTGCATCATTGCTGATTAACAGTATTAACTTGCTAAAAAAATGTGGTCACACTTTATTTTAAGGTTCAATTCTCACCATTAACAAACCATTAAATGTGGCTTTTGTTTCAATAAACTTTTTGTAGATGTAGAATATGATCATTTAGAATATGTGCTTTAAAAAATACTAATAAACAGCCAATATGTTAATAATAGGCATGCTAATAAGCAACTAGTTAATAGTGAGAATTGGTCCCTTTACTAAAGTGTAAAGTGTATACCAAAAATACTGACCTAAAATATTTGTACAATAATATATTTCAAGGAAATATAATGTAATAATATATTTTGACTTTTTAAGCAAACCATTCATAAATATTACTATAATAAAATAATAATAAATATTATATTTTGAATCAAAGCATTAAGCAATGGATATGCTTTTAAAAACTAATACAAAATGTATATTCTGGTTGGCAAATTTTGTGGAACACATTCAGTATGATATATCTGTGTGAACTAGGAGAACTTCACACATTCACTAAAATCACTTTGAAAAAAGAATTAGAAAATTAGAGTTAAGAAAGAAAGAAAAAAAAAGTTGTTTGCAGAAATTCTTATGTTTTTTTTTTAGGATTCACAAGTTCCCAAATAGTTTTTGGGGCCATTGTATGTTCATACAGAGCTAAAGGCTTTGCAAAGCCCTAGACAACAGAATCAGAAAAAAATAGAGAATACAGTACAGAGTGATTGTTGTGGAGAATGGAATGATCAGATTGATTATGAAACTACAATTAATCCAATACAAATGTAAAGGTTACACTTTATTTTGATAGTCCACTTTAGACATTCTACTAAGTATAAGTAACGACATGTCAACTAATTCTCATTCATTTGCAACTACATGTCTACTAACTCTCAGAATAGACTGTTAGGGTAGGTTTAGGGTTAGTAGACTAAGTTGACATAGAGCTGATAAAATGTAAAAACTGTAACTTGAATGCAATGTAAGTCGCTTTGGATAAAAGCGTCTGCTAAATGTAAATGTAAATGTAAATAAATACTTGCAAAGTTTCTCATAGTGAGCATGTTGTGGACCTATCAAAATAAAGTGTTAGAAGATATTAAGCAGATGGTCTACCAATACTCTGATGACTGCTAGTTGACATTTAGTTGCAAAGTTACTTACTGTAAGTAGAATGTCTCAAGTGGACTATCAAAATAAAGTGTTACAAATTTAAATTTAAAACAAGTTCTTACCTTTAACCTGAATGCCTATACGAAAGTAGACATCTGAGCTACTGAGGTAACGCTCCACCAAAATGTAGTACCACTGCTCCCAGGATGGCAGCGGGACCTCCAGCTCACAGGGAACGTTCTCTCTGCAGTCCATAGCGCTGGAGTTATGCACCGGCGGGGCCCTTGAGCGGATCTTCAGCAGAACCGGACAGCTCTCCCCGCTTCTGTTCTTTGTATTGCAGTCTACAAGCTGTACCTTCACCCGAGAGATGTAGTTTGGGATGAACACTCTGCCAGGTACAAGGGAAAGAAATGTAGAGGACATCTGCTTGAAAGCTACACTGACTGTAGACATTGTCTCATGAGACATAATAATACTAGTATGCTTATCGAAATGCCAAGGAAGCATTTAAACGGGAATGTGTTTTTGTACTCTCAGAAGAACTTTAAACTTCAGCCCATTGTAACAAACTTTTTGAAAATGCATAAAGCAATTAAATTATATCTCTCCGTCTTAATTTTCTACATCAATAACAACTAATCAGGAAACAAATGCAAGTCGCCCTTTTCAATTTGAACAGAGATTGAGAACAACTGTGAAGTTAGAATAAATAACTAATATCTACATTTTTGGCCATGACACAATTGGCTTTGTCTTTTGGTTTTTGATAATTAACAATATGAGCAGCACACCAAATGCTCAATCAAACAGAACACAAGTTGTTTACAGATCTGCTGGATCCTGTTTCCTGTTTTGGAACGTAAACTTGGTCTTTGAAATTTGCCTTGAATTTAAAAAAAAATTATAATAATTATTGGATGGTTAATTCATCCCTTCTTCCAATTTTACGCACTACTGTTTTGTATTTCACAACTGATTAAATAGTATTTTCTATTATGAATACTACACATTCTTATTTAATCGACAAACTAAATAACAAGAGCTATGCATAATAACTATATTTAACATAGTCCACTAGATTTTATTACATATAAGATGATTCCTATTTCTTCCTACACATTCATGTGGCAGATATCCTATATATGCTATAAAATAGTGCATAATAATATCCAGACATCCATTAAACAGCAGCTGCCTAAGTGTCACAGCATATAATACACTGACCCTCTCAAATGTTCGCTGAAAACCAGCTTTTAATAATACAAAAAAGCCCATCTTCATAATGTCCAGTGCTCAAGGTCTTTACTGTGTACCCTGTTGTTTATGAATGCATTTCATCACCTCTCCCTCCTCCATTTTCCTCTTTTTCATTTAGAAAGACTTTATTTGCTAATTGAGAGGAGAGCTTTAATATCTGAACCTAATGAGAGTAGAAGCCTGAAATGGAGGGAAGCTTGAGAAAAGGATGTGTGTGGAATGGTAAAGTGTTGAGAGCAGAACGAGGGAGAGAAAAGGCGAGAGACTTGCACGGTGTGTGCGTTCGTGTGTCTAATATAAGGAAAGATGTGTGAAAGTCTGCAAAGATGACAATAGAGTAGAAATGCTCACAATCTTGAAAGATGGTTTTATTTAAGTGTTTGGAATCACATGAGGATGATTACACCACCGTTCATGAATTTGGGGTGGTAAAATTGTTTTATGTTTTTAAAAGAAGTGTTCACCAAGGCTGCATTTATTTGATCAAAAATACAGCAAAACTGTTTTCTATTTTATATATTTTAAACTGTTTTCTAATAATATATTTTAAAGTTAATATATTTTAGTGTGTGTGTGTGTGCTACATTGTGGGGACCACACAAGCATAGTAAAAACTGGAATTTTTATTAAAATTAATAAAAAATAGCAATGCAAACAGGTTTTCTGTTAGGGGTAGGTTTAGGGTTAGGGTTAGGGGATAGAAAATATCGTTTGGTCAGTATAAAAGTAATAGAAGTCTATGGAAAGTCCCCACAATTCACAGAAACAAACGTGTGTGTGTGTGTGTGTGTGTGTGTGTAAGTGGATATATTGCATCTTAATTTCATCTTATAAATAATCACTCACTTGTAGAGTACAGATCTATTGTGAAGAGGAATCATCTGGTCAATGAAGTAACCAGGATACAGCACTGAAATCCCAATGAGCCTCTGAACAATAAGCTGAGGTTGAAAGAGGTACTGACATTCCTCGTGAAGACCCTGCACAAAAAGAGTGAAACAAACAGGAAATAGATGGATTAGTTACAGGCTAAAATCCACTCAGTATCCATCTTCAAATACACTGAGCCATGAAATACAGTGTCACAAAAAATGTATACATGCGTATTTATGATATGGAAATGCTCGTGGAAGGGGGGCAACTCCCACTGAGAGAGCCTTATGATCACTTCAAATGGAGGGAAACTGTCATTACATTTGCATCGCTTCTGATGATTTGCTGTGTGATATTTCTCATGGCCAACTGCACAACAACTCTCACCTCAGACTCTGGAGAAAAAGATCAAACACTATTGTCGTTTCTCCACTTGGTGAAAAATTCAGATAAAAGATTTTGAACTGTCTGCAATGTTTACTGATTCCAAACAAATGGAGGATCCAGCCAAAACCTTGTCTTCTTTGAATTCTGCTTTACATTTACAGTTCTTCTTTTAGTAGTGATTTTAAAAATGAGGAACACAGCAACATGAATGATTCATCTTAAAGTACCAGGAACAATTTATTTTGAGAAAATAAAAAAAGACAAGAGTTGGGGATTGAAATTCATGAATAAAAAATTAATACTGAGCACTGGGGGAGTTTTGACAAAGAGTCAAAAATGTTGGATCCTTGCTCAAAGTGTAAGGTGGTGTGCCTTTCACTAGGTGTGCCTGGTGTAAATAACAAACGGAAACGTAACACACATTCAATTTTTTTTTTTTTTTTTTAAATCAGCAAGGATACATTAAATTCATCAAAAGTTACAGAAAATAAATTTATTAAGATACAAAAGATTTATATTTCAAATAAACACTGTTCTTTTTAACTTTCTCATCAATGAATACTGGAAAAAAGTTATTACAGTTTCCACAAAAAAATTAAAAATAAATAACAATAACAATAACATTGCTAATAATAACAAGGATTGTTTCTTGTTGCACCAACTCAGTATATTAGAATGATTTCTGACACTAAAACTGAAGTAATGATGCAGAAAATTCTGCTTTGCCATCACAGGAATGAATACAAATTTTGAATATATTAAAATAGGAAACAGTGTCTTTAAATGGCAATATTATTTCACAATATTACGTGTTTTACTGTATTTTTGATCAAATACAGAAATTGCAGTCTTGGTAAGCATACGAAATTTTAAAAAAGCACTAAAAAAAAAAAAAAAACACACTTACTGACCCCAAACGTTTGAACAACAATGTATTTGTACATGGCACTGATAACTATATGATATGTACTGCTTTGACAGATTATACTAAGGCTTTTTGAACTGAGCTGTTTTGCTTTCACCATTACAGGATCACAGTTGGCAGTGTTATCGAGAGATGCGTAGCTGTAAAAACCACATTGGTTTCAGTATACGACAGATGTTGTGGCGTATGCTCCAATTAAAGATCCGAAGATCTGTATAGATTCGCAGACAATTTTTCACAGTGCAATTGCATGAAGACTTGAGGTGTGAGAAAGGGAGGTGGAGGGATTAAAGACGGAGAGAAGGTTGGCGAATCCAAGAGCTTTTATTTATTATGGCACACCATGGCAAATTACAATGCAACGTTTCATCATGGAAACCTCGGCTTCTCTCACGCAGGTACTCCTGCCCTAAACACATTCATCATTGTCGAACGGGGTAGTATAACCCCTCCTCCCTACTCGGCCAGCGTCTTTTCTTACCATCTCCACACAGAGAAATACAATCACGCCAAACAAAGAGGTATTAAATGTCTAGGAATCACTCTAAAAGAATACATTAGCTTTCCAGAGCGCACGTTCCTGTTTCCGTCGTTTGTACTGGACTACCGCCTGAGACGCGGGGTCATTTTCACTGGCTTTTTCAACCCACAGCGCTGTCGAATGTCAACCGCATATCACTGCTGGCTTCCTGTTGAGGTCAGTCAGCCATGTTATTACTTCATAAGGTAGGGAGCGAGAGTCTGCTGGCGCATCTGTCAGTTCAATGCAGTTAAACAATAACCGAGCAGTCGTCAGCAACGGCGGCCTCTTCCAGTGCTGAAATGCTATTCAGTAGACGTGAAGAGAGGGGGCGGGGCAACGGAAAGAGCTAATTGGCTTGCAGTGGTGTGTGATTAATTATGCTGTGGGATTCACTGCCTCAATAGTCATCCTATAATTAGATATTTTTCAAGACGTGAAATAAATAAATAAATAAATAAATAAAAATCTTTAAAAAGCCTTTACTAAAAATTGTGTGTGCTTCATGTCATTTCCAAAATTCTCTGTGATATGAATTAGTAGCTAAGAGTACAATATAACACATATTCAGAGAATTTGAAGGCTTTCATCTGCTAAACACTAGGACACTGATGACATGATTGCAACATTGTGCATTAAAACATAACTGGCAACATCACTGTATAAACACATCATTCTGCATCTTTATAGCAGCTGATAAAAACTACAATGACATTATAAAATACATAAGCTTTTATACTGAAAAGAAAAGCAGATAATATGCATATATTACCACTCAAACGTTTGGGGTCAGTAAGAAATTAACACTTTTATTCAGCAAGGATGCAATAAATTGATCAAAAATAATGTTAAAGAGTTTTATATTGTTATAAAAAATATATTGCAAAAAAATAATTTCAATTTTCCTGTTTCATTTTTATACATTGCTATATGATGTGCTACAAATGGCAAAAGTTGACTTTGATAATAACAAGAAATGTTTCTTGAGCAGCATATTAGAATAATTGCTGAAGAATTATGTGGTAAGACTGAAATAATGGCTGCTGAAAATTCAGCTTTGTCACCACAGAAATGACTTCCATTTTATATTAAAATAGAAAACAATTTTAAATTGTAACACTATTTCACAATATTATTGTTTTTACAATATGGTTGATCAAATAAATGCAGCCTTAGTAAGCATAAAGAGACTTCTTTCAAAAACAACCCTAAAACATCTGAATATTAGTAATAGCATTCAGACATTAAATACATACAACAAAGAAAGGCACAACATGATTACAATATAAATATTAGTATCTCAGTAGGGAAAAAATGGCAGAAAACACATAAATGAAAGAATAAATAAAAAATAAAGAGTCTTTTTAATCTTTTTCTAACTACTTTGTGTCTGAATACTGTATAATACTTTACAAAAAATAAAAAATAAAATAAAAATACCTTGCAGGATTGTTCCCATCGTGCATCTTAGAGATGATAGATAATCACAAACAAAATCTCTTTCAAAAGACAGAAAAAAATAAGATTTGTCTTCATATAATTACACTTGAAAGACTTACGAAGATATTTCTGGTTCGTGAATATAATGAGCAGCCGACGCAGTCTGGGTATTTTCAAGGGACTGAACATTTCAGTGCATTCAAGTGATTTTGACAACGGGACACCTAAGAAACAGCTGACTCCCTGGCCAGCGCACTGACAATGTCCCATGCAAGAAGCAAGCAAATCATCCACCATTTATTCTTTGCAGCTCTCATCATGACAGTAAACATCAATATCAATATTTCAGAAGCAGCTAATCAAAACCACATATTTTTCATCATTTGCTTTAACGCTAAATGCACCTAACCATCGAAAACCTCAGAGCCTTCATAAGTAGCCGTGACACTCTAGAGGTATGTGTTGTAATGGTGGCAGAACACATTCTCATTTCATTAAGGTCTATTTGGTGGATTTGCACCACTGGGTAGGTGTCACTGCATAGTCGGTTTTCTGAGTCATGTGTCGCTCATTATCTCTGGTGTATTATCAAGGTCTAATTCGCTCTCAGCTTGATTAGAAGACTCATTCATTTCAGCACGAACTGTTCTGCAAATCACTTCTGCAGCCATACACCAGAACTAAGATAGTCTCAAGGCGTCGGGTTTGTCTTCTCGGTAATAAGTGAGACATTTACATGGACACGCAAAGAACAATTCATTGATGGCTTCAATAAACCCTTTGTTTCCCCTATTACAGCACAAGCAAGTGATTTTTCATAGACTGCTATGCAGTTTGCTTGTGCTGGCACACTACTCCTACTATTGCTCTAATATTATGTATATATTAAAAAAACATGACTATAATACCTACAGTATAACACCAGAATATGCATTTATGGTATCAACCAGTAGAGGCTACCAGGGTAATACTAACCAATTACCCTAGAGCTCGTGGGGTGAACTTGCTATTACAACCTTCATTTTAAACTTCATTTCCAGTGTGATGGATGAGCACAGATTTTGAAAATGTCTTTTTTGATAGCCAAAATAAATAAAAAAATTAATTTAAAAATTTATATTTTTTACACAAAATTGGATTAAAATGTACTATGTTGAAATAATTAATGTAGAATAATTCCAGTTGTTTCAGTTTTACTATTTTTAAAATTTTTTCTTTGCAGTATTCAGAGTTTGTTTTGTATTGTTCTAATGTGCTCACACAAACATAATAGGAATAGCAAAGGAATAGCATGTTGACAGAATGACATGACATAATAATATTTTAAAATACACTTTAATACATTTATATTTAATATACTTTAATTTATTCCTGTGATGGCAAAGCTGAATTGTCAATCTTCAGTGTCTCATGATGCTTCAGAAATAATTATAATATGCTGATTTGGTGCTCAAGAAACATTTATCATTACGATCGATGTAGAAAACACTTTTTTTGTGTAAACTGTGACTTTTTCATGTTTCTGTAAAAAACTGAAATTTCAAATGAACCGCATTGACTTAAAAAAAAGAAGTCGTCGTCTTTTATAACATTGTAAATGTCTTTGCTGTCGCTATTGATCTTTGAATCGCATGAATCTTTGCAGAATAAAATCATTTCTTTTAAAAGAAGGCTTACTGACCTCAAAGTTTTGAATGATAGTGTAAATATGAAAAAATAAACTATAAGTATGAAATGGATTGTATAGATTGCCTTTGGGAGAAAATTATTCTTAAAATCTATAATGCCTGCCAGATGGAAGTACCTACTAAGTGAGTAAGTGTTAAGTATTAGTGTTATTCTGGCCATGATGCAATGTTTTATCCGGAACGTAATGAATTACTACTACACAATCTACGTGTAAGTAAATGGAAACATCACTTTTTAGCTTAAAATGGCAGATTGGAGTTGTAGCTGGGATAATAAAGATGGAAAAGCAAAACAGCGGCCATTAAACAACAAACTTGAGATGGAGCCCCATCTGTTGTTTGTCCATGGCTGCATACATAAAGCAGGCACAGCTGGTGCTGGTGGAGGCAGACACGGCCTTGCTTCTGTACCCCCACCCCGTGCTTTTTGCATTGTGTCTGACATGCAAGATTTGTCAACTTGTGACGCCTCTGCCTTCTTACAATTCTTCATTGATCTGATTTGATTAGGGGGGATGTTTGCAACTCATGTGCCAGCACAGACAAAGGGAAGAGAGAGAGAAAAAGATGCAAATAATTGCTTCCCTTTTCACAGCACAAATTTGGCAACTTTGAGCAACTAGTGAAATAATTAGTGCCCTCTGTGCACGCGTGCAGAGCGCCAAACAGTACACAGAATTGATAGCGGACTGTTGTTGGCATTTTGCATGTTTAATGTGGTCTCCAGCTGTGTGAGGGATAATTTCTCTGACACACTGCTCATGCAGAACCACGAGGAGGAGTCCATATGGCCAATGAGAAAAAGATTCCTTTATCATTTATGGTGGATCATGGTGAACTCCAAACATGTGTCTGGTAATGCAACTGACAGGCTAAAAAAAAATACTTGAGCATGAACCCGCAGCATATAAGGCACCAAGGCATTTCAGCCTGGTATGAAAAACATTTATCATTTGTCAAGGAACAGAACTGCAGGGATCCACAGTCTCATTACTGGTAAAGCCTGGTGTTCCCCCGCACATCTCCCACAATTCTCCACTTCTGTTCTGTGCTTAAGCTCCCAAGTCCAGAAATAAATCAGTGACGACATAAAAGTCCAGTTTTCATACTTTGATCAACAGCTGGGTGATTGTATAGCTACCACTTTTCACTTTGCATTCACAATATAGTATTGACAATAACAAACATATTTAAAAATTGAAATATTTATATTGTGTTAATACTACACATATGATAATATCATAAATAATCCAGGCTAGTAGCTATCTAGTTGACACTTGTACATAGTAGGTGATGGTATTACACCTTAATGCTGGTTGCCACTCATCATAACACAGAAAACAGCAGACGATGCAATGTTTAGCGGCTACTGGCTCTCAAAATCATGACAGACGAAAAAGAGAAACTCTACCTGCACCCCAAAAAAAAGTTATAGCTTATCAGTGTGGGAGTTTTTGGATTCTGTAAAAAAAATAAAAAAAAGCTGAGGTGTTAAGACACCCCAGTCTGGAGGAAATGCCGATCAACAGCAAGCTATTTTCATATTATGGTTACAAACTCTCTCTGCCTCCCTGCAGTCATATTTCGAGTTAGATTTTTGGCAAAAAAAAGAGAAAAAACTAAATAAAGAAAGCAAAAGATGAATTTGACTGATAGCATTTATTTCCTCCATATTTCAATAGATATTGTGATAATACTTTAATTACTTAACTTCTTTTGGCCACAATAACCGTGTGGTAAATAAACTGATATCGTGACAGCCCTATAATTAGATTTTTTTTAAATTATTATTATTTGTCAAAAGACAGGATACTATCAGAAAGGTAAAGCTCAGATCTGTTTACAGAAAATGCAATTACATTAAAGAGACAGTTCAGGAAAAAAAAAATGAAAACTCATCATTTACTCACCCTCATGTTGTTCTGTATGAAAAGTTTGAAGAGTGTTTCAACTGTTTTTTCCATACAATTAAACTAAAAATGTCAACAGAACACTGACTTGTCCACTGACATGCTAAATGATAATTATCCACATTTTTCTTTTTTTTATCCACCGTTTTCTTCAACGTGGAAGTAAGCCTATGGGTGAGACTTCCAGTTCATTAGCCGCTATCCATGGGTACCAAAGACGTCACTTCCGCTATGCTCGCCGCCATATTTGTGTCCGATGTGCCAACGAGCACAGCACATCCATATGAGATTTAATAGATAATATTAATTAGCTAGCTTATTACACAATCTGAATAATGTCAATTTAGCTAATATTAGTACAATTTATAATTATTCATTCTTTCTGGACAAATTACTGTTTGAATTGCAAACATAGCCGCTCAATGAAGGCTTTAAGACCTTGAAGAATTCTCTCCCAGCTGGTCACTCCTGCTTCGCAGCGAGCGAGACTCGGCGATTCACTTGTCCGTCCGCGTTTTGATTTTAGCAAGTCAGTTTTGGTTAATGCAAACAACGTGATTATGATCATGAGCCCAACATCCAGTAAGCCAAGAAAACATGCAATCTACCTGAGGGAAGACATCGTTCACTTCTAGTGTATTCTTAAACCTGGATTTCATTACTGAAGCACAAATTCAGGCACCAAAAGCAGCCCACACTAAGTTCGCTTTAATTAAAAATATGCATTTCTCCTATAAAGAATCACAATTGTCAATTATTATCATTTTCTGAAGTTGGCAACCGTACGTTAGCTGCCAGTGGTGCCTTCTGATTTAAGCCAACAATTTATTCTGCCGATCTACGTTAACCTCTTTGGGATCTAATAAAATTGTAGTTCAGGGTTTTTCTGATGACTGTTGTTACAGCACAACATATCCCGGGCATACTGTAACCTTGTGAACCTTCTGGGAGTGTTTCGTTGATCTTCCTCTGGTAGTTGTGGCTGCTGTGACCATAGACTGACAGGTCGCGCAGCTGTGACTCGGACACATAAATGGTGGCGATAAAACAGTGTGACGTCACATGGAACCTACGGATTGGTAAATAACGAGGAGAATAACAACGTGCAGTAAACGGTAAAACTGTTTGCACTACAAACCAATGGGTTCATAATTAAGATAATACATTAAAATAACATGATAAAGTGTCATGCCCCTGGACTGTTTTTGTTGTGTTTTTGCTCCCCATGTGCTCCGTGACCCAGTTTCTGTCTCCCGTTGATTTGATTCCAGGTGTGTCTCGTTTTTCCCTGATTGTCATGTGTTTAAAAGCACTGTCTGTTTAGTTCATGTTTGTCGGGTCTACTTGTTCAGTTCGTGTGTTTCCTGCGATTCCCAGTGTTGGATGTACCCTGTTCATGGACTTCATTAAAAATTGTTTAGTGTATTCCACGTCTCCTCGTTCCTCCCCAGGGCTGGAGTACCCCTTGACTCCGCCTCCAGCCTCCGAGACCCGGACTCCGCCACGGCCTATCGACCCGTCAGCTCCACCATGGCTCCTAGCTCCCTTCTCTCCGCCGTGGCCCATCTGTCCACTGGCTCCGCCGGGCTCCCTCATCCCTCTGGCTCCACCTTGGTCTGGCGTCGACCATCCTATGCCTCGGGACTCCACTCCTCCGGCTGCGCCTCGTCCCTTCATCCCTCTGGCTCCTTCATCCCTTCGGCTCCTCCTCAGTCCTCTGTCACTCCGGCTCCACCGCGGCCATCTGGATCCCCATGTCCGCCTCGGTCGCCGGCGCCATCTGCTCCGCCTTGGTCCCCCGGATCCTCCCTGTTGCCCTGGCTCATTGGCTCTCCGTCTCCGCATCAGGCTCCTCCACCACCTGCTCCGCCGCCATCAGTCGGCCCCCTGGAGTCGGCGGCCATCCCTCCTCAATGGCTCCTCCCTCCGTAAGCTCCACCCTGGGTCGACATCATGGCTGTGGCCTGGGTCCAGCTGGACTCCTCCTGCTCCGGGTCCCTCCTATCTCTTCCCTGGCTCTTCCCTCCTTCATAACCTCTCTGGTCTCTGTCAGCCGGCCCCCTCCCGGGTGTCTGTCCTCCTCCTGAGCCTCCTCCCGAGCCTCCTCCCATGTTCCCATCCTTCCCTCTGTTGTAGCTACGGTGTGAGGACGCACCTTCCAGGAGGGGGAGTAATGTCATGCCCCTGGACTGTTTTTGTTGTGTTTTTGCTCCCCATGTGCTCCGTGACCCAGTTTCTGTCTCCCGTTGATTTGATTCCAGGTGTGTCTCGTTTCTCCCTAATTGTCATGTTTAAAAGCCCTGTCTGTTTAGTTCATGTTTGTCGGGTCTACTTGTTCAGTTCGTGTGTTTTCTGCGATTCCCAGTGTTGGATGTACCCTGTTTATGGAGTTCATTAAAGATTGTTTCGTATATTCCACGTCTCCTCGTTCCTCCCCGCACAGATCGTGACAATAAGACACACCAATTTTCAATATCAAGCAGTTTTGTACAGCTAAAAATAGCTGGACGCAGATGAAGCTAGACCCATAGAATTTACAAATGGCCGTGCCCATTTTTACATCAAGAAAAAGGTGGATAAAACGGATAGTTCTGGTTCTTGATTCTGATTGGTTGAGCTGCGTTCGCAGCTGTTGTAAATTACTCTACAAACATACACTTCTTTGTTACTGTGTGTTGCTTGGTAAAAACTTTGTCGCAACCACAACCATTTTTGAGGAAAAACATTGTTTGGTGGAAGAATGTTTTTATTAAAATCATTACATTTGATTTGCTTTTTATTTTGTGAAACCTTGCTACGTATATATAGAATAACAGTTTTATAAGCAATAAGCCCCGTGAAGCCATGGTTTACAGTGAATTTATAACAGCTAAGGATATGAAGTATGAAGTATGAAGTCTGCCCATGACTGTTGTCAAAGAATTGAATATAAAAAAACATTTACAGTTTCAAACTGATTTGCAACCTCAAACACATTGATTGAGAGAGTGCCGGTGCATCAAAACCATATTATTTTCACTTTTCAGGGGAGTCAACTTATGAATACCTTACAGTCTAAGTGTATTAAACTGGCACCATTTAATAAAATCCACACCTCACCATTAACCAACTGAGTAAACACATAGATCTTTATCTGCTTAAAATGGCTGACCTTCTCCTCCTTCCTAACAAACACTGTCTATAAATAACCCTAGTAAATGGGTGTACATTATAGTGAATTTCAGTAAACAAGAACAATTGCATCTACTGACCTAGCACACCTTAATAACACAGAAAATCTAGAATGTTTTGGCCTGTTCACTATCTTTAAAATAAAAACAATTCAATACAGAGATAAACAATCACAAAGCTGACAGCCCCCACTCCCTCCCCACTTGTGTAGACTTTACCCCAAAACAGCAAAGATGCACTGAACGATAACATATCTCCAAGTGCTGACAGTTTCCAATTAGTTTATTGATTTACTCCAAGAGTTTAGTTAGTGCAAGGCAAACTGTCAGGATGCTCGGCTTCTGGTCGCTGCTTATCCACTGTGGCAGCTTCATCCAGCAGAGACGGCCGGCTGATCTTTACTGTGTGCTTGACTCATACTCATCCCCCTTCTTTCCTCATTCCTTTCCTCCCTCTCTCTTTCTCTCTTCCTCTCTCTACAATTGGCCATCTGCTTGTGTGACTGTGCGCCTGCAGAGCAGGGTCCGGCTGCTCCCTGATTAGCCTCACAGACACTGTGGAGCTCATCAGCTGAGAGAACAGACTTGCACTTTGCTGAGGGCCGCTGCAGCTTTGCTCTGCTGAGATTCACCTCTGTGCACCATGTGTCCACGGAGCTTCGATCCTGCAAGCTGTTACTTGACAGTCAGTTACGGGCTTGTACTTGGGTCATAGCAGTTTACGATCATGATGTGAATTTCAAGATGGGATTTTAAGAATTTAAGAATTTAACTTGCTGTACAAGACATCCATTAAGTTACAATAATAATAACAACAAATGCTTGTGACTTAACAACTGTTAAATTCTTCAAATCTCATCTTGGTATTTACATCATAATAGTATTATTAATAATATTATTTAGCAGTTCCAAAGGTTCAGAGCAATGTTAACTCAATCTCTATTTTTATTATTAACAGTATTAATATTATTATTAATTGCTTGTGACTTAACAATTTAACAACTGTTAAATTCTTAGAATCTTATCTTGGATTTGAACAAAATAATAATAATAATAATAATAGTAGTAGTAGTAGATTTTCAGTTGTATTTTATTGTCAACTTTCCTTGAAAGTCAGAGTAAGAAGGAGGAGAGAGACCACCCATCAGAAAAATGATAAAATAAAAAAATGCATTTTTCAGTGTTGGTGTAGCTATTCAGTTAAAGGCACCAATCATCTTTTTAATAGTTTGTTTACTCTAAAATGCCAGCCTAATTTTTTTTTAACAGATTGATTTGAATAATGTTTTTAAACAATCCTGACAAATGGAGAAAGAATGCAATGTCCAAAACGATTTAGTTAAATAGGAGCATACTGCATATTGTACACATAAAAAAACTGATGCCCACATAACATTACCAAGATGGAGTAAATTTATGATTGTTCACTGTGCAGACACAGTTTGTGGCACAATCTACCAACAAGCCCATTCAACAAAACAAAAGTCCAATACAACATAACCCCCATTACACTACACAGAATGATAAATAAAAAATGTATTCCTCAGGGAAAGCATGGCCTCGCTTTCCACACTTCCTCCAATTACTCCACCTCAGTAGGTTCAGCCATGAGCTTTTCTGCTCCACAGGTGCTGTCGTTCCCCAGGCCAACAGAAAAGAGGAAGCCTTCGTCGTTCCAAGCTTTGTCTCTGTCTAATTGGCTGGCAGTGTGACCCTGTGGGCTCAAAGGAAAGCGGTGCCCTTAAAGCAGAGTACACGAGTAGAATTATTGCTCTTAATCCAGGAGAATGGCCTCCACCACGACCAAACCTGCTGCAGTTAATTAAAGAGAAAGGCTGAAGTGCAGGCCTGGTGGCTCTGAGATAAGTAAGAGCAGCAAAGGACAAAACTCAGCTGAGGCGGACTTTTTAAGATTGTGGATGGAGATTGAGGTTATGCTATTGTGAACGTAAGAATTCCAATTAAGATGCGAGAAGTTTACTCCAATGTGTGATCCATTTAGATGCAATCCACTGCAATGATGTTGTTTAAAATCTTAATCAGAGAGGTCACTTAAAAAGAATTAGCATGCCCTTGTGTTCTAAACCAATATAACTTTCTTTCTTTCATGGAAAATAAAACATAAGTTTCGATTCATTTGCTGATCACTCTTTTCCAAGCAGTTATGGGGAAACTTCTTCTAAGCTTCAAAAGGATACAAAAAAAAAAAAAAATATATATATATATATATATATATATATATATATATATATATATATATATATATATATATATATATATATATATATTTACCTGTGGATCAGAAGAATCATATATATATATATATATATATATAATATGATTCTTCTGATGTCACATGATGGCTTGGTGTGAGGAACAGATATATAAGTCCCTCAACAGTAAGCTGTTAATTGTTCACAAACTGGACAGTTCTCATGAATATTCAACTTGTGTTCCACAGGGGGAAAAAAGTAATCAGGGTTTGGAACGGCATTAAGATGATTCAATTATGGCCAATTTTATTTATGAGTGAACTATTCTTTTAAAAACCAAATCTCATTTATAAGTTTCACGTGCACAGTTCTAGAGGCCAAAAACACACTTTGGCTATTGTTGTTTTCTAATACAATTAAAGCAAGCACATAATCATATTTTAGGCCTATTTTCCAGATTGTAATAGCACTTTTCTCCCATGTTACAGAACTGTCAGATATTGGCTAAATTATGCATGACAGCACAATTAAAGTAGATGTGAGTCTCAGTCAGACAGAGAAAACTAGTTCTCTGTATCTACATGCAAATACAAACCAGTGGAATGTATCCAGTCGTAACTCTGTAAGGCAGACATAAGATGAATCTTGGCATATCCAATTTTTACCAGGTGATTGTGTGGCCTATATAATATATACTAGGGGAAAATTTATTTGGACAGCATCTACAGTTTTTAAATTTATAATAATACAAAAATGTAAAAAATAATTCAGCTTTTGATTGTGATAGTCTTGGTTGTGGTCTGATGGTTCTGCTTATTTCTGTGAAACACCAATGACAAAAATAATTATAGGGAAGCATAACACCTTCATTATATTGCATTTTTAAGGTTTTACCATGCAATGCTTTTAAACGAAAATGCAATACTATCCACTATTTGAAAGAAAAACAGATACTGTCAACAGAACTAGGCATGAATGAAAGAGACTTGCCCTGAATGACTTAGTTGTTTTAAATGTTTTATATATTTTGGAAACTAATTGCACTTTTTTTAGTGAATTAAAAATATGTAAGCTGTTTATGTGAATTCAGTCTCCACTGTGAGCCAGTACATTGCATTGTGCTTCCTGGTGGACTCTCAGCAGCATGAGCTTTTTAAACACTTTCCACTGGCTGATTTTCCCTATTTAAATACTCCCTCTGGGCAGTAATACCCTTAATAAGAATACTACAGCCTGCTGTACATTTTTGTTTACTGGCAGGGAGCATTATTAGGCCGTAATTTAGCCACTGCTGACATGCTGTTACTTACGCATATCTTATGATGCATGATTGACCTCTTGTGTTTTAATATGAACTGCCTTTTTTAATTTAAAATACACTTTGCTGCAGGAATTAAAAAAAAAAAAAAAAAGCACTGGATGTCTATACAAGACTCAACAACCATTTTTGAGTGCAACAAAACTAGCTCTGTCAACTTTCAAACATTATGAACATGGTTTTGGTGTCAGGCAGTAATGAAGCCAGAATAAAAAGTATTTTATTTCCTTTTAAAAAACATAATTTCTCATAATCGATACTTCATTTCTCCCACTTATAACTTTAACTTTACATCTCACAATGTGACTACTCATATGTGACTTTAAAACTCTCTTTATATCTCACAGCATGGCTTTCTAATTCTACACTTTACCTCACAATAATGTCTTTATTCTTTACTTGGAAACATGCTTTCATACCACAGAGACAGATGTCAGACTTGGACAAGTGTGTGGTTTTGTGAACAATAAGAAAAAGGAACCATTTTAAAAAAGTAATGTACTTCTAACATGATGTAATATATATATATAAATGAATATTCAGGGCATTATATAAAAGAAAAATGCCATTGTCTCTGAGATTACAAGCCAAGCGAAATAATGAGCGCTCTGATAGGAAACGCATATATAATCTCATTTGAAAAAGAAGTCTATGACAAGTTCTGAAATCACAGCGCTCACTTTTAAATTGCTACCCATGAAGGCCACCCACTGACTGTGCGGAAGTGAGCAGCTTCAATTATAAATGCATAAATGCCGAGAGGAACGTACATGCACAACCATGAACATAAGGCATTTTTCATAATCAACAAGCTTAGCTCTTGTTAAAAGCAGAAATGATTCTCTCATTTTTAGCCCTGTGATCACTGACTGCTTTATCCTTTATGTTTTTACTCACCTTGACAGAGATCTTCCCCTCATCCTTTGGTAAGTGTGCAGCCAGGAACCAGTCTCCTGGGAGGGGGCTGGTGACATTGAAAACCCCTGTGGTGCGGTTGGGCAGCGTCCATGTCAAAGTGACAGCGAAAGAGCCTGGTACAATGGTGTCCTTTGGAAAACGTGTCTGGAGGGGGTTGATTACAGGTGGAGCTCCTGACCTGAAGTACCTGTAAACCAAGATAACAGTTACATTTTAAGACTGTCTCCTTGGATGAGATCAAATGCATCAGTCATTTATGTCCAAGATATAGGAAAACTATATCGCGTGAGTAGATGTATAAACATAGGGAAACAAGTGAGTCCATGTAATGAAAAGCACAGGGCCAGAGAAAGCACACTGAAGTCAGTCCTGAATCAATTAGAATGGAGAAGATGCAACAATTTCTCACTCGATCGCAAGAGAGGAAGTGGAGCATTGTGACTAATTATAAATTATGCATGAAGTAAATCGTATACAAATATTCTAACATTTAACTTCGTCGTTAATGTTTTGAGCAATGCTTACAAATTTAGGAAGCATTGATTTGGAACAGCGCCTTGACTAGGCTGCAATTACAAGTAAAGGAGAGAAGAATGAAAGAGACGAAACTCATTCACTTACATCAGACTCATTTTCAACACAAAACCGCAACGTGCTTCTCTTCATTTCGACATGGGAGCACAAGGCCATGAAAGTAAAAAGTCTTCCCTCAGTCTCTAGCCTGTCAGTCAGGAGACAGACACAGGCAGACTGTAGGAGCCTGTAACAAATCATGCCATGACACTTTTTCTAAAAGGCTTCACTGTCTGCAATTATTTTTGCTCAATGCAATGCTTTGTGTCTCCTGTAGTTTGTCAGTCACAACCCTGACACTCCTTGTGGGGAAAAAAGCCCCTGTATGAAGGGTTTCACAACAAAGACTATCAATTACTCTTTTATTCTCTGTTTCTCTCATTTTCAGAGATAAAAAATGGCTTTGTGAGACAAGTAAATATGGCAAAAGACAGCACATTCACATATGTGTGTAATAGAGTCACACAATAATTCAGATGTACCCATGATGAATACTGATATTTTATTCATCACTGATACATTTTAAGTGTTCACGTATGGATTTATCTTCATAACTGTGCACAGCTAGCTAAACACCCACAAAAAGAAGAATATAACACCTGGAGAAAGCTGTCTGTTTCCCATTGCTCAGGTAGTGCAGCACCCTCCGGAAATATGCCTTTTGAAATCTGGGTCAATGATGCGATGCTCACTTTTTGTTGTAGCTATTAATCCACACAAAAATACATTTTAAAAAAAGGCATGTATACAATGACTTGAATACACCTCACTTAATTTAAAAATGTATTATTATAATTAATATTCATCTGGATTTCATGGAAATAAAAAACAGAAAAGAAACAAGAAAATATGTTATAAAAATGTCACTTATATGTCTAGAAAACAGGAAATTATATTGTAGAAAGATAAAACACATCCTTTACCTTTACAGAAAACCCTTACAGATACAAAAAAAAAAAAAAAGTAAAACAGGACAAGACCCTTGCAGATATAAATATATACATTAGTGTTGTCAATCGATTAAAAAATTTAATTGCGTTAATCACAGTCATGGGCTGTGATTAATCATGATTTATCACAAATTTAAAATACTAGGATTTACCTGTAAATGTGTTGAAATAAAGAAATGCATGACAAACTAGTTTAAGGAAACAGAACCTTTCACACTTCTGCTAGGTATGAGACATAATCCTTATTATTCTTTTATCATTATTCTTTTGTTTTTATTCAGCCATTATCAGCCTTTATACTGGCAATAAAACATTTACCAAGCCACATCGCTTCAATCCCAGTATACATTTACCCAACTATTATCAAAAGTATTTCTAAATAAATACAACAAAACATTTTCTTGCGACCTTACGTGAAGTATTGACAAAATGCATTATGAAGAAGATTTGGACCTGTTCTGCAGCTGCATTAGAGCTAATATTATCATATGCTTCATAAGACAATTTATGAGATTAAAAGTACACTTTTTCTCAGAACTCACTTCAAACCACCATCGTGTGTTTGTGATAACTTCCTTTTGCGATCACATGTGGAGTTTGGTCGTTTACTGTTGTTAAAATATGCAATTTATAGCCTTTTATATCACTGCACAAATTAGCATTTCAGATATTACACATTCATCTCAAGAAAATCACATACAGACCATATCTATCGTAATCGTGTGTTTATTATCTTATATAATCTATAGTGGCTGTTG
Source organism: Onychostoma macrolepis (assembly GCF_012432095.1). Lineage (NCBI taxonomy): Eukaryota > Metazoa > Chordata > Actinopteri > Cypriniformes > Cyprinidae > Onychostoma > Onychostoma macrolepis. The sequence continues at coordinate 12,209,228 of NC_081159.1, forward strand.
TCATGTTTATTTTTGCTGCTCTGCTGAAACTCATGTTGTTTGTGATGTTACAACCGCCTCTCTGTTCTTAAGTTGCCAGGGATACATTCCAAGTATAATACACATTAGTAAAAGGATCTATTTTCCTTTATATTTGTCTATATACACTTTGGGCGGCCGCGGTACATTATAAAAGTAGCCCAAAAAACCGCAATGCACGGCTCTGTAATTTTTCCCACGACTGTATTTTCAAAATAGCCCACTTGTGCCGTTACCCTGGCAACACTGGTCCGCTGTACCCTCATCACACAATGATAGATAACCTTCCGCGCTGCGATGATGGGAAGAAGTTAGGGTCAAACCTTATCAAACGATTAATTTGCGTTAAAAAAATATTAACGCGTAAAATTGTTTTGATTAATCGCATGCGTTAGCACGTTGACATTGACACCCCTAATATATATATATATATAATAAACTACCTCAACAAAAACACATAAGTCTTTAAAATATCAGATAATCTCACCAGCCAAAACTGATTTCTTGTCTATACAGTATATGTTCCTTTAAGAAGGCCAACTATTAACTATTTTCTATTGCATGGTAGTAGTAGTGGAGCTTCTACTAGAATGGATGAAACCTGTTTGCCAAGAAAAGGTTTCGATAATATATTTTGACAATTAAAAATGGACAATTACAAATTCTCCCATTTTTCTTTGAATGGCCTTGCCTTGTAATGTCTCTGGATTTCTTTGTGTGTTTCTCTTTCATGAAACAGACATGCGATCTTCAGAGATGGTCGTACTAGCCCAGAGGTCCTGGATCCTTGACAGGTAATAACTCAAAGTACTTCTGCTAGAGCTCTGCAGGGGTCTTATTCCAAGATGGAGACCCCATACTGCTTACGTGAATGTGACGACATTGTTGAAGAACAAGCTTGTGTTCAGAACCGTCAGACAGATGTTTTCAGCACAGGGAAATGATTTTATCTGGGTTGTGTATTGCACTGAGCCATGAACTTTTTCTTTTGAGGCTGGCAGTGGAAGCTCCAGATTTTTACTAAGACGCTGCCTTGTAGTTCTGAGGGAGTGTTCAAACTATAAAGACATCTGTGCACAGACTGTCAGCTATGGTGCTAGGTTATTTTTTAATGTTAAACTTTAACATCACCCAAAATGCTGCCATCTAAGATGTAGATGAGTTTGGTTCCTCATCAGAACAGATTTGGAGAAATTCAGCATTACATCACTTGCTCACCAGTGGATCCTCTGCAGTCAACGGGTGCCATCAGAATGAGAGCCTAAATAGATGATAAAAACATCACAATAATCCACAAGTAATCCTAGTTAATCAATTATTGTATTTTGGCCAGAAGCGATAAAAGTGGTTTAAAGTTAAATCACCTTAATGATGGAATTGTTTATTAAAAACATGCAGCTTTTTCTTCACAAGATGTTAACTGAAGGATTATTGTTGTGTATATGTTGTGGATTACTGCAACATTTTATCAGTTGTTGAACTCTCATTCTGACAGGACCCATTCACTGCAGAGGATCCACTGGTGAGCAAGTGATGTAATGCTACAGTTCTCAAAATCTTGTCCAGATAAAGAAACAAACTCATCTACATCTTGAAAGACCTGAGGGTGAGTAAATCTTCAGCAAATTTTCATTTTTGGGTAAACTATGCCTTTAATTGCAACATTTTACAATAAGGTTCAATTTGTGAACATTAGTTAATATATTAGATATTATTTACCAATAATTAACAACAATTTTACAGTATTAATTTTGATTATTGTTAGTTAAAAAAAATATAAATACAGAAGCTATTATTATATAACTTATAACAATATAGACTCAAATGTATAAAATCCTGCTAAATTCATGTTTTTCCAAATTAATTCATATTCTTTTATAATATATTAAGTAATTTATTTCAATGTATGCATCTTGTAATGTTAAAAATGAGTCAGCAGTAAAACATTGTTATTCATGAGTCTAAATAATGATTCTAATCTAATAATAATCTATTAACAATCTGAACTTTATTGTACAGTGTTACCAATTTTATTCTTAATTTTCTTTATCTTAAAATAATCTACAATGCCAACTTTGAGTATGGTGCGATACTGTGACACAGGATTTACATACACATACATAAATGATCACAGCAAAAGACACTTTTTTCTAATTAACTTAGCATGTACTGTAAATTAGCATCTACTTGACGAAGCTACCATGCATCCTTAACGCTCTTATCTATACAGTTCAAATATTTAAGCTCACACAAGGTGCAAAAAAACATGCCATATCAAATATGATATGCCATATGCAATGTATTGCTCCAAAGGCCTGGCTTCATTATCCTTTGCAGAGCATGCAGTGCTCTGTTGTGACCCAATTAGTCATACATCCATACATGTTAGCAAATCACATCCAAACATATTACTGCCAGGCTCATCAAAGCAATACAGAGCTGTCCTAAGATCAGAGTCCAAGCTGTATGTAAACTGGCCCTTCAGCAAACAAATCATCATAATCAGATCAACATGCTCTGTAGTCAGTGCATTTCCTCACAATGTTTAAGGTCACACTCTATTAATCTCTTGTTGTCAATTAGGCTGGAGAGAGTTTGAAACAAGGTGAAAACAAGGTTTGGTAATTAACACAAGGCAAGTTTGACTACAAAAATAACACAAATGGGCACTCAGAAAAGCTGGGAGACAAAGATAAGAACGACATTAATTGGTATTATGAATGTCAATTCATTAAAACAAATGTAATCAAGTAAACATATGATGATTAATCTATCAAATTAATAGCAAATAATTACATTTATCAATATTTTCAGAGAAAAGATCCTACATGAAAGTAATTTGAAGATACTGTAAGTACGTGTACAGTATATTTTGGTAATGATTATGCACAGAATTATCGCAGGCACTTCAAAATACAGTGAATAAGCCTTGGTACCTTACCTTTTAGAACATAAATTAGCTTCTTGTTCATCAAATATTTACAACACTGTGTATGATGCAATAAGCTAAATGCAAATGCAAGTTTATTCTATATAAAAGAAAAAATAGTCTGGAAGAAAAGAAAACTATACGTTTCTGACACTCAGTTTGTCACAGAGAATAAAGGAAGTCAAAGAATATTTACATGTTTTTAAACAGCCATTCAGATTTTTGTATTATACATTTTAATCTGGACTAAAGCATGCCAGCCCAGAAAAGATATCTAGGTTCAGTCCATGGCACTATTGTTTTATAGGTCAAGGCTATTTTGAATATGGTGATAATGATTATATTGTGATATGAAAAGTATCATGTGTATGATATGTAACATGCCCAAAACATTAAATAGACATCAATTAGATGGGTTTTTTTTTACTCAATATATATATATATATATATATATATATATATATATTTTTTTAATCTTTAAATATGGGTTCAATCAAATGCATCTCATTCAACTCGTCAACTTGATATTAGAGACTCCAAGAACAGAAATGAGTGCATCAGAGAAAGGAGGCAATTAAAATGTGCACAGTTGGGGATACAAAATATGAGTAATGACCACTGATATGTCAGGTGCTTTTTTTGCAAGAATAAATAGTTTAAAACTTTTTATAATTTAGTGTACAAAATGAACATGCTAAATTGACAGCCCTAGTTACTACCTTTGAATACATGTAGCCTATGTCAAAGCCTAGAAAGAAGAAAAAAAAGTTCTTCACAGGTAACCAAAAAAAAAAAAAAAAGAACATACACTCATATGAAGTTTTAGTGACATTTTCACAAAAACGTAATTATCAGAGTTGTCGCCTCTCCTTGTTTTCAGCACCATGGACAGCAGACGAACAGAAAGACAAATGAGGCACACCATAACATTTAGTTATAGAGTTCTGCTGGGAGGCAGGTCTGAAACCTTGATATTAATATACTCCAGATATCAAGGCATTACTTCAGTGTTGCTGGCACATAGCAGGAGTAGTTTACATTTAGGCCATATGTCCAATCTTTTCTTTGCCAGCTGAAAATGCCAGGCGCTCTTTTGAAAACACCCAGCTGTGGCACTTGAGAGCACTTTGTAAGTGTTTAGCTAGACCCGTGGTGAATGGTTGGTGATATCTGTCCCGTCCCTCCTCCACTGTGAATGGATGGCTGGGTAAAACTTTTACCCACACAGCCTTAGTCTTCAAAACAGACTTTTTTCTGCATATAACCTGTGGTAAACTTTGAGATTAAAATGAAAAATTTGACATGCAGCCTTTGTGTTTTTGTCACTCATCTCCTAGTTTATGTCTTGATTAGGTCTGTTGACAATCTCATCCCCTAGATCCTGCATTATGCAAATGAATGGCATAAATCTTGCTGTTCTTGTTCTTGTATTTGTCTAAACAAACAGACATGAAATGCAGATTGAGTGCTGGAGACTAATTGAGGTGAGGTGATTTCCATCATTGTTTTGCTGTGTCGCATTACCATGCCTCATGCATTGAGTGCCCGGTCCCTCAGCGAGCATGTGAGATGAATTAGATCTTAAGATCATTAATGTGCATGACACTCACTGTCTTATTATTGATGAGGGAGAGATAAAGCAAAGACTCCAGGCTTCAGCCAGGAGGCCAGACACAAACAGACTGGAGAATCACATCTGTGACCTCAATTATAATGTGAATCTGAACATTACATCACTTATCCCTAAAACCCACATTGCACATTGATTATCTGATGTGGTGTGTCAGTTTCACATAAGAAGGCTTCCCAAAAGCATTGGCTTGATGTTTGAAGGATGATCCAGCGAAAAGGGACTGCTGGGAGGACCTCAGGAGCTCTGTTTCTGCCCAGGCCTCCTGGTTTGTATGGGCCGCAATTAGAGTTGTCACAGCCTGTCCGGCAGCATCATATTGATCTACGGGCTGTAGCGCAGGGCTGTTATCCACTAGACCCAGTCGTCCTGCTTTCTCCCATTTCTTTATCTTATCCTCCCACTTTATCTCTCCCCCAGCTCCGCGTACAGCCTGTTTTAATTACCATCTCTCTATGGCACCCCCTGCATGCTATCTGACAGCTGAATCGACAGAATGGAGCCCTGCCTTGTTCATTATGAAAACAGCAAGAAGACCTGGGGCCTCATGGCAAAACTTGTGCGGCAAATGTTCTGTACGCACAAACAGTGCAATCTATGGAGGCACATCTATCTATCCATCTTAACTTCCATAGTCGTCTGTCTATAAATCCATCCGTCTTTATCTATCCATCTTTTTATCTATCATTCTTTCCTTCCATCCACCCACCTATCCATATACTGTATATTCATCCATCTTTCTAAAATCCATCCATGCATCCATTTTCGATCCATCTTTGTCTATCCATCATTCTATCATCCATATTTCTATCCATTCATCCACCTATCCATCCATCCATCTATCTTTCTTTCTATCCATCTTCCCTTCATCCATCCATCCATCCATCCATATATACATCCATCCATCTATATTTCTGTTTCCATCTTTATATCTATTCTTCTTTCCATCCACCCATCCACCTATCCATATATCCATCCATCTTTGTTCATCCATCCATTTTTCTATCCATCCATCCATCTTTCTGTCCGTCCATCCATCCATCTATCCAACTTTCTTTCAATCCATCTATGTCCATCCAACCAGTCATCCATCCTTCCTTCTCTCTAGCCATCCTTCTATCCAGCCATCCAGTCTGATAGTTAGATGTATCTATACCACTATTTTACTCAACATATGGTACACTCCTGTCAAAAGCAGGAAAAAAAAAAAATATATATATATATATATATATATATATATATATATATATATATATATATATTTATATTTAAATCACAGAGAGGCCATTTATATTACTTGATAGGCCCCGAAGACACATATTTCATTATCGCTCAAACTGGAACATAGGCATACTGACTGTAATTATGAAAGGCAATATGTTCCCCTGGAGTTATGACTGACATTATGAGTTTAAAATACGTCCCCAAACACTGAGATCACTGTTTACACCACAACTTTCTCATGTAGCTTTCCCTTGAGGCCACCAGAGAGGTTTATTCACAATATTATATACCCCTGGAAGATAAAAGAGGAGGCTTGAGAAGGTTCTTCTATATGTGCAGTCTGAAAGAAATCTGACATCAAAGAAGCATAAGAGCCAAAGAGCATCTGTGGAGAGAGTGCATTTAAAACATCATAACCTGTGCTTAATGCTAGAGTTAATGTTACTTTTATGTTAATTTTAAGGTCAAAGTAGCAGCAGCGGTAGCAGCAAAGTAGTAGCAAACAAATAAAGCATACACTAATGTTCTAATGTTAATGCTGAATGCATGAAAAGCGGACCTCTGTGATGGGGCTATTTGTCAGAGAAACCAGTAGTGGAACATTGACTCAAGGACAGTCTCTTCTCCTCTTTATAATGTCACACATTAAAGTAAGCCAGGAGTTACTTTCTCACCACTTATGATGTACATTCAGTGACAGGCAATAACAAGGTCAGTGTTTTGATGGAACTTTAATGACAGCCAGTGTGATGGGATTTGAAGACCTGAGTATTCGGTGAATAATATTCTCCATTTTGATTACCCAAGGGACAAGACTAACTTTAACAACAGCTCTTGTACTAGCACACCATGTGCTGGCTATGAAAGTGCACTGGGATCATTCAAGGATGACTTGAAAGAAATGGACAGAGAAAGATAAAGACTAAAAGAACACCTTATGAAGTATCTGAGAGCTCATTGGAGGAAAAATGTACAAGAGAGAGTGTGTTCACACTTAATTTCAGGACATTTTTGGCTTCATCTGTGCAAAGCGCGGAAATGGGGTAATGCTGTTGGGTTTTTTTTTTTTTTTTTTAAACTGGCTTAAAATCTGACCAGGTTTAATGATATATTCAGGGTTCAATACAAGTTTGGCTTAATCAACAGCATAGTGTTGATTACCACAAAATGTTATTTCAACTTGACCGTCCTTTTCTTTAAAACAAGAATCTGGTTTACAGTGAGGCACTTACAATGCAAGTGAATGCAGCAAATCTGTAAACATTAAAAAAACTGTTTCAAAGAAATACAAATATTTTAGTGTGAAAATCACTTACTAACCTTTTCTGTGTAAAGTTATATTCAATTTTACAAACTTTGTTGCCATGACAGATAACCCATAAAACCCTCACTGTAAAAAAATTATTGTGATTTTAACAGTAAAAGACTGTAAAACAGCCACATTGGTCAACAGTACGTTTCCGTACTATATAGAGTGAATAAACTGTAATACAGCTATCCTTACATTTAATGTCATTTTACAGTAAAGCACTGTTAAAATTACGGTTTTTGGAAGTGAAAAACATCAAGTCATTGTCTAAGCACGTCCTGATTTTGCTGAGTTAGATGTGTTCCTAGGTCAACATATTTTAGCCCCGTTTCCACCGCAGGAACTTTCCCCAGGAACTAGGTTTCCTCTTCTGTCGTTCACTTTGACGTTGTGTCGAGTGTATGACACTAGGGGTCGCTCTTGGGAGCTCAAACACCTCTGACATCTTTGAGAAAAGGCCAATGAAATTGGGTGTGCAGAATTTGCATAGCGGGCCACACCCGTATATCCGGGTATAAATAGGCTAGCGTAGCATCTGCTCACTTGTTCTGTTTTTGGAGTCGATGCAGTGTTTCTTCGTGAGAAGCATTACTCATTCATCTCTTTATCTCCTCATCGTTGGATCTACGGCACAGGCAGCGGTCTCTCCCTCTCATACACAGATAAGTGTCGTGAGAGTACCCCTGGGTGCTTCAGCGGCGATCTTTAAGAGCAAATTTCTTCTAAAAGAGCAATTTCTCTAAAAGAGCTTCACGGACGGAACTGTGTGTTGACAAAAATACCTTTCCGTCCTCTTCTGGTGCGGGTTCACATCTCTCTTAAACAACTGGCATGAGTGCTGTGTTCAGCGTTGGGTCATGCTCACGCTGAAACAGTGCTCGTAGATGGTTTATGTCCCGCTTGCGAGGACATGACCTTAAGCGCGTTGCGCTCGTGGCTCGCGTTCTTTTTTAAAAGAACGTGAGTCACCCCGACTGCTTCCTGCTCCGGTCCTTCTACTTCCGGATATGAGGCCGCAGCGATGTGCGCCGGGTGAGAGCAGGTGGAAGCGAGAGTAGTTCCGTCGGGGGATCGTGTTGCTGTGTTGTCGTGCGGACCAACACGTGCTTGCCTTGGATCAAGGGTCGAAACCTCCTCAAGGCCAAAAGCACGTCAACAACTCGAGGCAATTGGTATGCCAATGCAATGGGAGCGAACACCAGCCTGGTGGTTGATGTATGCAACCGTTGCTGTGTTGTCGTGCGGACCAACACGTGCTTGCCTGGGATCAAGGGTTGAAACCTCCTCAAGGCCAAAAGCACGTCAGGAGTATGCCCCTCATATGCCCCTTGAGAGGGACCGCTGTTCTCTGCTTGAGAGCCCTCAAGCATTTCAGCACCGACTAAGCATGATCCTGAGAGGCGTGCAGTCATCGTAACCGAGTCCACTCCGAGAAAAGAGATACTCTGCACAAGGGAGAGTTTTGCTCTTTTCCCAGTTGACCCGAAGTCCCAATCGGGCTAGTCGGTCGAGGACCATGTCCCTATGTGCGCAAACCAATTCTCGCGAGTGAGCTAGGATCAGTCAGTCGTCGAGGTAATTGAGAATGCGAATACCCACTTCTCTGAGAGGGGCAAGGACAGCCTCTGCGATCAGCCTCTGGTAAAGATGTGAGGAGACAGGACAGCCCAAAAGGGAGGAACCTCATACTAATATGCCCACCCTTCGAAGGCAACCCGTAGAACGGCTTGAGCCTTGGAAGGATCGAGATAGGACAGGGGTCTACTCAAGTATGCATTTCCCCCAGTGAGCCACATTGCACAGAAAATGTGCAAAGTCAGGGAGGACGAAGAACAGCTCCTGCTTGTGGCCCCTTATTGGCCCAACAGGACCTGGTTCTCGGAGCTCGTGCTCATGGCATCAGTTCCTCCCTGGCGAATTCCCCTGAGGAAGGACCTCCTTTCTCATCGGAAGGGCACAATTTGGCATCCGCGCCCGAATCTCTGGAACCTTCATGTTGGTCCCTGGATGCCACCAGGAGGAACTCAGAGACCTTCTTACCAACAGTGGTGAATACCATTACTCAGGCCAGAGCCCCCTCGACGAGGCGGCTGCATGACCTGAAGTGGCACGTTTTCGTGAATTGGTGTTTTTCCCAGGGCAAGGACCCTCGGAGATGTGGCATCGGATCTGTACTCTCCTTCCTCCAAGGAGGCCTGGACAGGCACCTGTCTGCTTCTACACTGAAGGTGTACATGGCGGCGATCGCGGCTAACCATGACACTGTGGGAGGCAGATCGGTGAGGAAGCACGATCTGGTTATTAGCTGCCTCAGAGGCGCCCAGAGGTTGAACCCTCCGAGGCCACGTCTCATTCCCTCTTGGGATCTTTCTGTGGTCTTACAGGCCTTACAGAGAGATCCGTTGAGCCCCTTCAGTCAGTCGAGTTCAGTGCCCTCTCCATGAAGACGCCCCTCCTGACTGCGCTCACTTCTTGTCCTAAGACCTCAGCCTGGATATGTGCCCAAGGTTCCCACCACTCCCTTCAGGGATCAGGTGGTGACATTGCAAGCTATCCCTTTCCAAGAAGGGGACCCCGACCTGTCTCCGTTTGTTTGTTTGTTTGTTTGTTTGTTTGTTTGTTTGTTTTATTTGAAAAAATGTAAAACATAATACAAAAAAGTACAAAAAGACTAGTTCATACACATTTCAAAACTGTCGAGGATTACCATTACTCAGGCCAGAGTTGTGCCCAGTGCGAGCCCTAAGCACATTTCCTGGCTGATCGCTTTTTATCTGCTTGGAGGACAGCAGAAGGGGAATGCTGTCTCCAGACAAAGGATCTCCCACTGGATTGTGGATGCGATTCTGACGGCCTATCAGGCCAGAGGCTTACCTTGCCCACTGGGAGTGAGGGCTCACTCTACCAGGGGCATGGCTGCATCAGCAGCCCTGGCAAACGGGGCCTCTCCAGCAGATATCTGTAGAGCTGCAGGTTGGGCTACACCTAATACATTTGCTAGATTTATAATCTGCGAATGGAACCAGTTTTTCCTAGAGTTCTGAACTCAGGAGACTGGCAGAGTGTAGAGCTTGATACCAGCGCCACTCCCCTCAGGGTAGTTATGCGCTTATTCAGTCCAGCTTAGGTTCCTTTCATGAACTCTGGACTGCCCTTCCATCACATAAGCACTTTTTCTTAGCAAGTTTGGCGGAGGAACTTGCTAAGTTCCCTCGAGTGAACTCTTGTATTGGGTTAGTACTCCACATGTAGTGGCTCCTCTTGCAGCCCCATGTGTGTATTCTCCACTGAGTAACCCCTGAGGCTCAGTGTTCCCCTAGACAGACATTCAATCTGTCAACAGGCTCTGAGTTTTGGTGAGCCCACCTCAGAATCTTCCCTATGTGGTACTTCCTCTGTAAGTCCATAGGTTGATCTTCACGTTACCTCCCCATTGGGTAGGATGTGATCTCCGTAGTGCCTTTCTCCCATGGGGAAATAGTCACTGTCCCAACATTCACCACCAAGACTTTTCAGCTGATATATTATGGTGAGTATTACTATAGAGAGAAGGCTCCGGGCTGAGGGGACCTTTGCCTTTATGGTGGCTCTCCCGGATGTTGGAGAGTGAGGTCCTAAGGGTTAATCCCATTTCTCTGTCTTACCCCTTCCCCTTCGTCTTACCCCTAGCCCTTGTCCCTCGAAACCGAGATGTAAGCGCTAGGGGTGAAAACATACCCCTATGAAATGAGACACCACTTGGTTACGGTTACGTCATCATACACCGTCGCTAGCTGGCTGCTACGTCACCAGAGCCGACAAGTGTTGATCACAAACTTTGGATCGTTTTACAAACTTGTTAAAACTGTAGACATGCATGGAGTCCATTCAAGGCTAGTCTGCGGGGCTGTTGTGCAAATCAGCAATGTAACGTTAGCGTAGCAATCTAGCGATTTTTTTTTTTTTTTTTTTTTTTTTTTTAAACGTTTCAATTAAGAACATGGTTGCAAATATATATGTACAGGACTGTCTAGAGCACAAAACAAGACTGTCGTAATTTTTTAATAAATTATTTAAGCCGAAAATACTTGAATACTTGATGATCTGGCCGCCATTGTTGCCGGTTGTGCAGTGTGTTCTGGGTACCCCTTGGTTTCAAGTAAGCTCGCAAAAATTCTTGGTTTTAAGGGGTATCTACCACTTCCCCTTAGCCCTACCCCTCGATCAAAACGAGAATTGGGATAGCCCTTACTCTCATGTGAACGCGCAAAACTAAGGGGAAGGGGTAAGGGGAAGGGGTAAGACAGAGAAATGGGATTCACCCTAAGTCTTGGGCGTTGGAAGGTTACGAGGAGGAGAGGTGCATTTGGTCGTGACACGCTGGCTTGTCAACATCTGCATCCCTGTGGACTCGTGACGCAGGTCGGCAGTTTAGTATAGGGACCCCTAGTGTCGGACACTTGACACAACGTCAAAGTGAACGACAGAAGGGGAACGTCTTGGTTGTGTATGGTAACCCTCGTTCCCTGATGGAGGGAACAGAGACGTTGTGTCCATCTTGCCACTACCCCGAACTGCCTCTGAGTGGGTTGAGATGCTTCTCGACTCCTCAGAACAGAACGAGTGAGCAGATGCTACGCTAGCCTATTTATACCCGGATATCCGGGTGTGGCCAGCTATGCAAATTCTGCACACCCAATTTCATTGGCCTTTTCTCAAAGGTGTCAGAGGTGTTTGGGCTCCTAAGAGCGACCCCTAGTGTCGTACACTCGACACAACGTCTCCGTTCCCTCCATCAGGGAACGAGGGTTACCATGTAACCAAGACGACTTTGGGCCGGTCCTCAGTGTGTTTCCACCACAGGAACCAGGATAAAAATAAAGTTCTGGGTAAAAATGTGCCCCTCAGAAAGTCCCTGCTCGCGAGGTAGTACTTTTTCAAAGGTCCGGAACTTTCGGGGGCAGGACTTGGGAGCTGAGCATGCTGATTGGTTGAGTTCAAGCAGTATTGTATTTCAACCATTCAACCGCATAATTTTAAAAAATATTACTGTTATTGTGTCATGAAATGTAGTTTTAAAAGTATTTCAGGCGAGAATGTAGTTGTTTAAAACTCAAATCTGCAGTTTATTTATAAGGACAGTGACTATTTGAAAATGTGCTTCGCTGATTTCGGAGATGTGAGCTCCACACGATCAGCGGGCACTCAGTGCTCATGTTTCCCGACGAGAGCAGCCTCAACTCGGCTAGTCCTTCTGTCATTTGCCGCTGGTTCTGGTATCTCTGTAGTGGTTAAACATAAGATATAATTTGTTTTGGGTAAATCTAACAGGTAATCTTTAGTCTTTATTCTACTAATCTATTAATATGTTAAAATGAAAATGAAAAGAGGCAATACTGTTTGATATAATAGCCTATTTATTTTAAATTGTAATGTACGTTCCCTGAACTACATTTCTGCGGCTATTAATATGTTTAAATGAAAACGAAGAGATGCAGTGGTGTTTGATATCATATTTCGTCTTATTGTAAATGCAGTGAGGAAAATTGCAGTAGCCAGGGTAAATTGACTGATGTTATCAAGTAAGCTGCTCTTTGAAGAATTACCGGACTTGCGTCGCCCCGTCCGTGGGAGTTCACACTCCCGAGTCGAACTTGCGAAGTCAGAACTACTGAGGATGCAAGTCCAAAATTTGCGTACTTGGTATTGAGAAACACGCGCAGACCTACATCACCAGATTATTTGCCTAATCTTCTCGGTACTTTAGACCGCGATGGAAACGCAGGCAGCAACAGGTCTGGGGTAAAAAAAGTTCCTGGGACAAATTGTTCCAGGTAATTTCGGTGGAAAAGCGGCTTTTGTTGACCCTGGAACAACATTTTAATCCAAAATTTTATTCCTACACCTAAATCTAACCTTAACCATGAGTAATCCCTAAAATCAGAGGAAATGAATGACATGATGTACAAGCACCAAACACTGATTGTAAGCCTAAATTTCACAAAAATTATAAACTGGTTCTTCAAATCTGATTGGTTAATCACAACGTTGTTCCAGGGTCAAACAAAGATGTTGATCCATGAACATGTCGCACTTGGTAAAATCAGGTGGTCGCCGTGGCTTTGCCAAGTAAGACATGTTCCTGGATCAACATCTTTTGTTGATCCTGGATCAACATTACTGTCCAAAAATATAGACTTAACCCAATCCCTACCCATAATTTATTCCTAAAATCAGTGTGAAATGATAGCTGATTAACAAGGGTGTAGAAGCACCTAACCCTGATCATAAGCCTAAAACAGATATTTCCTGAAAAGTTGTCCCTCAATTCTGATTGGTTGATTGGAATGACGTTCCAGGATCAACAAGGATGACATAAATTGACATTCCCAGAATTCCCTGCATGATACTTCACATTTGATGTTTTTTCATTGAAATAACTGTGTCCACTTGTTTTTTTTCTTATCAGTTGTGTACATCAGGGTTTTATCTGACATCTAATGTCGTTAAATTGTTGTTTATTGCATTATTTTACAATCATGCGTGTTAATATAATGGTGTTCTGTATTTTTGTGAATGACACTGTGCACCTTCTGTGCCACAAATTCTGTCAACTGATCTTAACATGTGCTAAATCTGATAATATCCCATATTCTCATCAACCAAAAAAGGTCATTTTTTTGTTTTGTAACCTTGAGCTGAGAACCAAATGACTCAATGGCTTTTATGACTAATAAAAGTATAGGGCCATCCTAATTTTAGAGGCCATTTAGAATGGATTAAAACAATTCTACTGAATGTGACCCTGTGAAATTAGTAAAAGTGTCAGATTTGGATTTTAAATCTTATCTGTGTCACTTGGTATTTTATGCTTATGGATCTCCAGTGTGCAGTTATGCTGTGAATTCTGCCAGCACCACACTTGATAAATGCCTTTTTATGGCGAGCATAGAAAATGATCAGCATCTGGGAAATGATCCTTAGACTTGGATTAAAAGCTATTTTATCAGGGCAAACAGCGAGTACTCTTCAGTGTGCACGCCAGAAAGGTCATTATATTCACGCATGTGACATTTGGCTTTTACATATCCCCTCCTCTCATCTAAAATGCTGATTGGACATATTTGACCTCATTACGCTGTTGTCCTTGTCTGCCCCCTCCCCATCCAACCCTCAATGGATGTAACCTGGAGGTTTAGCCAACTCACACTGTCACATTGCGATCTGGGCAGCTGTCTCCGAAGGTGCCCCCTTGCTCCTTGAAGGTGATGAGGTTCCAAACAGCCACCACGGTGTCTTCAGGCACGTTGAAGTGGAACAGCTCCACGCTGGCAAAAGAGCGGTAGGCGTTGAGCTTGCGAGGCGTCCGGGTGAAATAGTCAGTTACAAACAGGCAATCTAGGGAATGGAACAAGGAGAGAGTTATTTAGATAAAAGATGGCGATCTTTGGTGATTGGCTAGAAGCTGGGTGGGAAGAAGGTTGGAGGAATCAGTCTTAATGCGGTTTGGTTGACCTTCCTTCTGAAAACTCCACCAGTGATTTAATCACACTTGCCGTGGGTCATGCGTGCTTTGGCTTCGATTCAAAAACCCAGACTCTATGCAAAATTAATTTCGTTGCAATCCCTCAATACAAGGCCTGGGAGGAAGCAGCAAAATGACATTTGCAATCTGCCTTAATGAGCCGTGGCTTCCTATGGCTCCATCGTCAGAGAACCTAATGGCTTCCAATCTCCTCATGATTTGTAGAGGGAAACAGTTGCCCAGTTGCTTCCATGATATTCATGTATTCCCTGTGTGTTCAACGCACAGGTGCAAATGCAGTTATGCAGTCAAGACACTCAGTAGACTTAATATTCTCTATACACTATATGGCCAAGGGTTTGGGGTCAGTAAGTTTTTCTTCTGTTCTTTTGAACTTTCTATTCATCAAAGGATCTCAAAAATGTATCACAGTTTCCACAGAAATAATGGTTTTGAAATAAGTCTCTTATGCTCAACAAGGCTGCATTTAATTGATTAATTGCAGTAATATTGTGAATTATTATTACAATTTACAAATAACCTTTTTATTTGAACATATTTTAAAATGTAATTTTATTTTAGTGATGGCAAAGCTGTATTTTCATTAGCCATTACTTCAGTCTTCAGTGTCACATGATTCTTAACAAATCATTTTATTATGCTGAAGAAACATTTATAATTATCTTTTGTAACAAATGTATTCATTGTTACTTTTGATCAATTTAATGCGCCCTTGCTGAATAAAGTATAAATTTCATCCTAACCAAGATTCATTCAAAACCCATTTTGTTTGTGAGACAGATTTCTTATTAAATTATAAAATAAATGTATAATCATTTTTATCCTGATCCAGTCTGATGTAATATAATTATATTTAAAAAATACTTTTTCAACAGAGTAGCATTACTGAAATTTAAGCACTTAAATTATGAGTAGTTTGAAGCTTCCCTAACATTGCCATACACATTCAGAACAATAATATAATTCAGTCCTGAAAATTAATGCAGTTGTCGCCCTCAATACTGCGTTTGTTGCCAGAATGAGCCTGAACATCCTAAAGCTCCCAGACTGAGGAGATCTCAACTCTCATACCCATCAATACTGTACATCCCCAAAGCTCAGGAGCAGCACTGCAGTGTAACTATCTCTGGAGATAGTTTGTGTGTGACATACAGAGAAAATGAGAAGAAATGTATAAGGTTGGGAAGCCGGATGAGTGAAGACAAATGACAGCACCTGTATGTCAGTTCTAGCCGTCTGTTTAATCTCTTTCCCGTCGAACCCTTTGCTTCTGTTATTAACAGACACAACAAATCAACCGCTGTGACACTTTTATTAAGCTGATGGACTCTCAGAGGTATGACGCCAGTATGGCCTCTTCATCTGTTAGCTCAGACAGCACAGCACATCCCACTGATGGGCTTCACGCGCAATCACTTACAGTGCGAGTAAAATTACTGAGTGAAATATAGCGGATGGACCCACACCATTTGGTACCGTATGAACTGCAACAATGTCCATCCAGGGCTGAAATGTAGCATTTATAACAACTGCCTTAATAGCTTAAATATCTTAGGAGCAAAATGAATCCAATGAATTTTCAGGAAAGTAAACAATTCCAGAATTTATACAGCAAACTGAAACTCTAAGTTCAAAAAGTGATTTACTTCTCCAAGCAAGCATTTCTGTCAGATAGAAACCCTACTAGTGGCCCAGTCAGAAGTGGACAGGCTGATTACCCCTCATGTCAATCAGGAACAACGGCAGTGTCATGTTGTTTGACCATAACATTGGCTGATGCAATGCAGGTGTGTCAAAATACATCCTCATGTCTTGTCCGCAAAGCAAACAAGAATATCCTTGTGCTTTGAAAGCAGCAGGATACTAAGGTTCAGAAATTACACCTTTATACTGTGGGGTGAATTCACTAAACATTTATCTCAGCTTGCAAACAGCTTAACCAGGCGCAGTCTATACAGTGTTGTGCGATGGCATGTGTATTTAATTCACATCAGTGTCATTCTATCCAACACAAACATTCCTCTTTTCTATTCAAATTAGGTT
The DNA here is from genome assembly GCF_012432095.1 of Onychostoma macrolepis. NCBI lineage: Eukaryota > Metazoa > Chordata > Actinopteri > Cypriniformes > Cyprinidae > Onychostoma > Onychostoma macrolepis. The sequence continues at coordinate 12,225,906 of NC_081159.1, forward strand.
TAAAACCTTATACACAAAAAACAGACAATGCTATCCCACACGGTATAATCAGCAACCAGAATTTTTCCAAATGAAAATGATACAAAAAGAAAATTTGTTCCAAACCTGTATGACTTTCTTTTCTTTTGTGTTTTTTTTATTTTGAGTGATGTCTATACTTGGTCACCAAAATGGTTTAATTACCAACATTATTCAAAATATCTTCTTTTGTGTTTTACAGATGAAAGTGAAACAGGTTGAGAACAAAACAAGGCAGCATGTGCAAATAAACAACACTATTAGTGTACGTAATTCCTTTTTACTGAAATTCTCCCTCAGTATTCAGTAACAATTGTCCTCCACTTAGGGAACAACATTTATCTATTTTAGTACAACATAGCAAAATGTTTCAGTGCTAAATGATTTAGCCTGATATTACCATTGCTGTTGCAACAATTTGTAATGGGTTTGATGATACTAAACTTGTCAAATAGCAGTGAACTCACACACATTATATTACTGATAGCATACAGTATCTCATACAAGTGAGTACACCCCTCACATTTTTGTAAATATTTGATTATATCTTTTCATGTGACAACACTGAAGAAATGACACTTTGCTACAATGTAAAGTAGTGAGTGTACAGCTTGTATAACAGTGTAAATTTGCTGTCCCCTCAAAATAACTCAACACACAGCCATTAATGTCTAAACCGCTGGCCACAAGAGTGAGTACACCCCTAAGTGAAAATGTCCAAATTGGGCCCAAAGTGTCAATATTTTGTGTGGCCACCATTATTTTCCAGCACTGCTTTAACCCTCTTGGGCATGGAGTTCACCAGAGCTTCACAGGTTGCCACTGGAGTCCTCTTTCACTCCTCCATGACGACATCACGGAGCTGGTGGATGTTAGAGACCTTGCGCTCCTCCACCTTCCGTTTGAGGATGCCCCACAGATGCTCAATAGGGTTTAGGTCTGGAGACATGCTTGACACTTATGCACGAAATCTCACTAAATAATCCTGAATAAGAAAAAAGTGATTTACTCCTACAAGCCAATGATATAAAATTGGATATTTTTAAATTTTTTATTTTTTTTTTAAAAGGGAAAAACATTTATTTTATTGGTTTTAAATATTGGATTTAATTTGTTATTTTTATAGTATTATTTTTATTATTTCAATTTTTATTTTATTAATTTTCAATGAATACATCTTCGTATCAAAGAAAATACCTTAAGCTTGTTTTAACACATAAGGGGAACGTATTTAGTATGGGGATATAAAGTAATTCTGTCCCTACAGCACATCTTGTTCTTGATTCTCACACAGAACACAAACCCTGTTTTTAACAACTGGTATTACTGGCATCTCACTGTTTTTAATCAGTATTTAAATAACTTTGAGGAATCTTTGAAATACAATGTAAAATGGGCACTAATTAAAAGGAAACCACAGAAAAGTGATTGTCCTTTGGAGAATGTAAAGTTTGTTCATGTCTATGTGTCTTTTTCTTTCTGCCACTGCACAGGCCACAAACGATGTTTCACAATGGACCAGACAAGTAATAAATCACAAACCCTTTTATTACATTTCATGTCAATATTCCCCACACAACAAAGTTTACTGCCGCTCAATACAGGTTCCCTTCTTTCAATCTAACCTTCAGATTGAGGAGTATTAAAATTAATATCACTTTTTTTCTCCCAGTCACGTTACCTCTCCAGCAGTGACGGGGAATCAATAATTAATGATGTCTCTCTCTCACATATGTAGAGCCCCATATTCCCCACTGTCATTGTTTCTACACATGAGAGGCCGAGATATTGAGGTCAGATTGCTTTTACCGTATGTCTTCATGAAAAACACTCTATAGCCTGAAGACTTCGATTTGTCAAAAATATGGAGGCCTTTCAGCAAATCTCTATTTACGTTTGCATCAGAACCCATAGATATCTATATGAGATCTGCTGTATCTAAGCTGTCCACCATATTAGACAAAGCCTGTCAATGAACACAGCAGCAAATTGAATGTGTGTTTGCAAGTATAGTTCTCGTCTTCAACAGTCTTTAACTTTGATTTTCACAGGCTTTAGTTAACCTTTTTTTTTTTTTTTTAGATAATTCTGCATATGGTAAATAGAAAAGAATACTTGTTAAAGCTCTAGATATCTATGGCTTGTCCAACTGTGATGCATAATGTTGTGGCATTTTCAATGAAAATTCATTAGTTTACTTTGACTTAAGAGCAGTATCTGAAAAGTTGACCTGTGGTGGATGCATTGACATATCTGGAGTAGACAAATGAGGTGTCTACTGTAAGCATATCTACAGAATCGCTGTAAAACACTGCAGGCAATCAAAATGTGTGATATACAGTTATGAAGAATGTGATTTTGTACCAATGAGATATCACAAACTGGGATGCTGCAGAAGTAAAAACAAGTGACCTACAAAATGTCCTGTCACTCATAGCGGTTGTATCTTATTAGGACACAGTGTGAAGCGGGAAAAAAACTAGGGCTGTAAATCAGTTAAAAATTCATTAGAATCAAAACAATATTTACTGAGAAATGATAAACACATTGAAAAAAAAATTATTACAAAAGTGTCTTTACAAGAAAATACATTGTGTCTTTCATTATCAGTCTTTTTTTTTTCTTTTTTTTTTTACAATTAATTTATTTGCAGAATTTGTAATAATTACTATTTAAATTGTATGTTTTATTTAAATATTACTATTTAATATTAAAAATACAAATATTATTCATTAAACTAAACTCATTGTAATTTTTCTTAAAAATTGATCTCTTCCACTGAGTTTGTTAGTTTCATTATCATAAATATTTATTTTTAAATTGTTACATTTTTTAACATTTGTAATAATTATTATTCAAACTGTATTATTATTTTAATATTACTGTTTAATATTAAAATAAAAACATAAATATTAAAAAAAACTTTTTAATACAGTCTTTAAAAAAACAATATTCATGGTCATTCCCAGTCACACCTGGTCTCTCCAGCAAAAACGAAAAAGTGTATAAGCAATGTACCACGCCAATCTGAAAACTCCCTGCACAGATGTCTACAACCATTAGCGTTTCTCCCAGAAGCTTCACTACATCAGTGGAGGTGATCTGTGCTGACACAAGGTGGATTAGTGCTATCAGGATAGCATGGAGGGAGTGTGTCCTTGCAGCAGAGGAGTTTTACGGAAAGCTTGTGGAGTTCTTGGAAGGATGCTTTAGACTGAGAGAGAAATCCTCAAATGCTTGCTTAAGTCAAGCGCGCTGGGAATGAGTCCAGGAAAAAGCGAGTTAGCAGGCACACACATTTGCACACCACTCACACATAGACAGGCTACTATATATGTGCATCTACGTCATTCTTCTCCCTAAGGTTATACAGTTTTGGTGCGTTAATTTCCTCCATCTCTTGAGTAGCATATCAGGGCAGAAGCTGTTCCGTCAGTTTTCATCATGCTGAAATGCTGTGATGAAGAGATGACTTGTGACATGTGCATCATAAAATTACCATCGGATCGCATCTCCAGAGGGAAAGTGATCCAACCCCTGAATCCGCAGTACTGCCTACAGTATGTTGCTTTTAGCGAGAACACAGAGACTAGATGAGGAGAAAGTGTTTTAAGGGAGCATATGGGATAGAGGATCTGCATGTGTAATGGAGGAACAAGAGTGGAGAAGAATTCAGAAACATAACTAATTTATGCAAGGAGAAGTAGGTAACTGGTGTTTTGAGTGCAAATGACAAAGGTGGCACATGGCTCTTTTTAGTGACTGGGAAAAACCTGAATTGCAATTCTTTTGTGCTGTTTCTCAATTCATCAAACCAGGAAGTGGCCACGATGGTCATTTCTGACTTTTTTGGTCCCACTTTATATTAGGTGGCCTTAACTACTATGTACTTACATTTAAATTAATCATTTGGTACAATGCACTTATTGTGTACATACATGTTTTTACATTGTACTTGTATTTTTAAAATACCTGCATGTAATTACATCTGTAATTAAATTACAGATGCATTAAATTGTTTAAAAGTTTTATATTGTGTGAAAAAAGTGAGCCTTTTTTATTTGCAATAATATTTTACAATATAAATGCTTTTATTTTTGATCAAAGCAGCCTTGGACAGCATAAAAACATTTTGCAAAGCCTACCAACCCCAACCAACTAGAGGAGATGCAGCCAAAAAAATGTGCATTGTAAAAGAAAAAAAACTTTTGTGACTCTTATAATTTACTCTCTACCATAAAATACAAAAATATTTTATTTAATGGGCTAAAGTTAAAACAAATTTTCTTTGCTGCATATTTCCCATAGTGCAATGTGGATTATCATGCATCCTTTTCATTTGATTTGATATTGAATTTGTTGCCATTATAATTTTATGCCTTACAAGAACCAATTCAACATTCAACTCATAAAGAAACCTCACTGAGATAAAATGTAGAAAGCTTTAACAGTGGTCACAGACACTCAGCAGCTCCCTTTGCAGTTCAAGCATGTAGCCAAAAATGACACCAGACTTACATTTTTTACATAAAGTGCTTTCAAAACTGTTCTTTTTGCTCCAGGTGATCAGGTTTATAAATTGCATCAAACAAATACGCGCATTTGTGGGTCACACACTGACACTCTTCCTCCAAGCAATGTCTGCATCTCCCAGACTAAGCTCTCGAGGCAGGTTGACCTGGTGGATGCTCTTCTCAGAGTTCGATTTGCGTCCTCTCCGTTCATCTCCCACATCCGTGCCCAAATCCATGGATTACAACCTTCAAAGAGATGCTCACAGAGACACTCCAAGCAAAGCCTGCTGTAATCTGCTCTGGCAACATCATTACCTAGGCCGCTAGTATTTCAGCACGTCCCAGAGAGGGGGGGACTAAGAAAATTACCGCAAGCTTAGACCTCAAAATCTGCCTGTGTGAAATCGCCCTACTTGAAATGTTTTAATAGCTGTGAATTAGCACCCACATACATCATGGTGACACATTGCAGCTTGTTTAGCCCGTGGTTGGACAGAAAGGAAATACTTCAAAACAGAGATCAAAAGGAGATGGCCACAGGCCACCAAAGTAAGAGATCAATTTTAAGTGCCAGTTCTTGTCCAGAGAGAAAGAGACTCACTGAAAATCGTCACAAACTTACTTTCTTAATATTATGTTTTAATATCACTATTAATAAGGATTGTATGATATCTGTATAATATCAGTCTTTAAATGCAAGATATTTATTAAAGTGTACCTGAAGTATACTTGCAATAGTTCCACTTCAGCACAATCAAATATACTTCAGTATATCTTTAGTTGGACCTCAGCATTACTTCTGCACAATTAAAATGCATTAAGTACAAAATTAGTTGTTCCAATTTAGCAGACTTTAAGTGTACCAGTTTAGTATACTAAAGGTACAATTTCTGGGTATTTTTATTAAGCACATAAATATGTAAATACATTTATTTCATGCTAAGTATACTCCAAATACATTTACATACTACGCACTTAATAAAAATACCCTGCAATTGTACTTTTAGTATACCAAACTGGAACATTTAAAGTCTGCTAAATTGGAACGACTAATTTTGTACTTAATGCACTTTAATTGTACGGAAGTAGTGGTAAAATCCAGCTAAAGATATACTTAAGTATATCTGATTGTGCTGAAGTGGAACTATTGCAAGTATACTTTAGGTACACTTTAAATATTTTGCATTTAAAGACAATCTTCATCAATAGTGACATTAAAACATATTTTAGGCTTAATATTAAGAAATGTGCATTGTGCACAAGTAGTACTCCAAATAAAGTTTAATTACAATTTTTATATCAGTAAGTCTCGAGTGATATGTCAGTAATTATGTTAATAGACTTGAACTATACTTAGTATAAAATTTTTCAATAGGGATAGTTCACCAAAAAATTAAAATTTTGTCATTAATTACTCACCCTCATGTCGTTCCAAACCTGTAAGACCTTTGTTAAACTTTGGAACACAAATTAAGATATTTTTGATGAAATCCAAGAGCTTTCTGACCCTCCATAGAAAGCAATGCAACTGAAATATTCCCAGGCTCAGAAACGTAGTAATGATATTGGTAAAATAATCCATGTGACATCAGTGGTTAAACCGTAATTTTACAAAGCTACAAGAATCATTGTTGTATAACTTTATTCAACAATTCTTCACCTCCAAGTTACCATCCTCCGCATTATCGATAGTACCATGACTATATATACGATCCTCTTGCGTAGCATGAAATCTACTGTCATGTCAACAGTCAGCAACACTGAATATTCCGTGAAGTCGCTGCATATGTAGAGCAGTCCAATTCATGATCCATGACAATTAGGATGCTTCTAAAGGCAGCGAGGCGGCTCACCAGATGCAGAAACCACTTCTAGTCAACACCGGAGGTGAGAAAGAAAAAAGCCTGCTGGAACATGAAGGGTGTTTATCTCGAGAAAAATGACTACAATTGGCATGGGTCAGTCTCAGGTCACCTACACGATCAAAGTTAAAAAGCTATAGCAGATGTCAAATAGGAGGCTATCATATTGAAGACCAGCATGTACTTTTAAAAGTGCACAGACTCTCGTTAAAGGCCAAATGAGAGAAGAGCACAAGGTGAGACAGAGCAATGAAAGCTGCTCCATAAGCATCAGTCACACTGCCCTTGGTGAACCCTGATCATGCAGTCCTGATACTTTGTACCTCGACAGCAATTTTCGACTTGCTATATAACCTCCTTGTTAAAGTCAACGGAAAGTGCTTTTTTATGAAATCCTGGGAATTGTCAGTGATGCCCAGGGTTTCGGTAATGTGCCGCCCCGAGACTGACAACTCATTCTACCTGCATAAAACACAGTCTGTCTGCACACGCCATCGCTGTCTGCTCCATAATTAATGGCAGTGAGCAGAGAGCAGTTCTTTTCTCCTTCCACGCGTGTGTTTCTGAGCCTGTATCCCTGATAAAAGCATAGACTGCTGCCTTGGAGCTCTTTACCACAGCTCTGTCACTTGCCCTTTACATTCTGCCTGACATAACAACATTCAGCCGAGGTTCCACATGCAGCGATGACTGATCCAGACTGACATGAAAGGATGCGTTTCCAGCCCTGAGCTTGAATACTGGAGCATCGTCAAGATGCTTGAAAGCCATGAGGTACTGCAGCAGTGTTTGCAAGATAATGCAATACGCATCCCCGGTTTTAATGAGTTTCATATAGGATTACTCTGAGGTCATACATGGTCACACTTAAACCAAACGTTAAGCCATCACACCACAGATGTATACAGGGGGGGGAAAAAAACCATTTAAAATCACCAAAAAATGTAATGCAGTTCAACACTAATGCACATCCTTCTTATAAGTCATTGTTCAAAAGTCTGGGGTCTTAATGTTCTGGAAAGAAGTCTCTTATG